>NW_006292687.1:3950243-3976671 GCF_000327345.1 Myotis davidii | reverse complement strand
TAGTGTCTCAGGAATTTGTGTTGTTACCATTGAAAAAATTCAGCTGGTGCTTCAGGCTATCTTTCAGTGCTTTGATATCCCATTGGTGCCTAGCACAGGGCTTGTCCATTGCAGCAGTGAAATAAAAATATATTGACCAATTGATTAAATTTTATCCCCAAGCGACCCTTGAACCTCTTAAATCTCTTCCATCTCAAATTTGTCACTGTGGACACATGAGAAAGGGAAAGGACAATGTTCCCCTCTGTGCCCTGCCTTAGTCACTCATTGTCCTTACATCAAGTTGCGGAGATTTATTTCTTTTAATCAGCCCTGATCAAACAATCCCTCTAACCAGTTAACCTTTGGGTTGTTTTCCCTTTATTTCTGAAAATTTGTCTTCAGCTGTCTTCTTTCAAGTTCAGGAAAAGCCAAAGCAATACAATAGGATAGTCTAGTAAACAGACCCAAAAGGAGGTAACTTAATTAGTAGAAATATGAGGGATAATATCTATCCTCCCACTCCTGCACTACACACACACACACACACACACACACACATGCACATGCACACACTCACATGCACACACTGGGGCGCACTCTTCCTCATAGTGGTTTATTCTAAAATTCTAACCAATAGAAAAATATACATGCACTTGGAGTGCTCATATCCCAGGCCCTAATCAGGTGATTAGTACACCCCCCACCAAAAAAAAAGCCTTGACAAACAGGTAGAAACTGAGGGCAGAGTCACTAGAGGAATTTCACATGAGGTAGAAAATAAAGATAGGGAGTAGGAACATGGCAATATGGTAGATCATTCCTTATGTTGGTGCTCCTTGGTTAAATATATCTTATTTTTTAAAAAAAATAGTAAGCTTTTAAAATGTTTTCTGGTGCCCATTTAGCACAAATGGCATTATATTTTACATGTTAATGTGTTTACATTTTTTTAATTAAAGAAAAAGCAGTGTGAAATCACCAGAAGCAAACTTGCTGAATTCACAGCTTATTTTGAAGAAACAGTACAATGTTTTTAAAAGTTCCAATAAAATGACATCTCTTTGAGTTTGTATGATATTAGGTCACTTTAAGTCATAATTTATAGGTCTAAATTTACCTAATTTTCCAGACATTCAAATTCCTATGTTGACAATGTGATCAGTCAGAGACATTGTAGGCTAATCCCTCTTTGTTTTAAAGTTACATGGTTTCAGTGGGAATTCTAAACCCTCAGGGAATATAAGAGTGACAGGCAAACCAAAGAGCATTCTCTTACTTAACAACAGCAAAACTCCAAGAATATGCTCATCAAATAATTGTCAGGCTTGAAAACATTCAAAAGTCATCGTCTCCTGTGATGTGCAGAATAATTAGGTGCAACATCAGCATGACATCAGTGGTAGATAATTTTCATCCATAAAATGTCATTCTCTCACATTAACTTGAGGGTTGTTGGAAGTTTTTGTCTCCATTTCACCAGACAGAGTACAAAACATTGTGACATGCTTAATATTTCTTCCGCCAAGGTGTCCACTCCGATTCCTCACCCTCTACAGAGTTGTTGATTTCATCCTGCATTTAGCTGCCAAAAAAAGTGATTGCATGTGCAGCACCAGTAACAAAGTGAAAATGAATTATGCATCAGAAGAAACTGCATTTGAGTCAAAAAACTTAGACTTCAGCATCTTCAAATTACAATATGATTTAAGAAGGAATACATTTAAGGAGATAGCAATGGACTGAGGTGAAGGGGTCAGCATTGGCCCGGTTTAATATAATTTAGTTTTCAATTATTTATTTTTTAAAGAGCTACTAAGCACACTGAATCTCTTTAATGGCAATGTCAAAAGTATGGAGACTGGAGAAAAGCCATGAATAATAGTGACAGATTGTTATGCATGGTAATGTTAGAGAGCCTGCTTCAAAACGAAGCTTTCACAGAGCAGAGAGAGCAAACAGTAGCACCTGCTCCAAAGCCAGGGACATGGCTCCCTTTCCCACGCCAAACTCTGCCTTCTCGGAAACCTAACTGGCTTTGTCAAACGGGCCATTAAGGCAATCTGTCCATGAGAATTCTGTACTCCTCTTGACAACTGGAACACATAATTGTTTGTTTAAATCGCCACCTTTAATTTTATTGACAGTAAAATTGATTCCATTAGAATATCCTCACACATTCTTCCTGCCATAACTAGAATTGTGAAAAGTGGCTGGAGGACAGTAGGCAACAATTTGCCTCTCCTTCAAGAAATCAGACATCAAGTTAATGGATTTGAGGTCATTTGAATATATAGGCCAAAAATATGTCATAGATGTATGTGTGTTCAAAATCTGATGTAAATGAAAAGTGCTTACTAATACAGAGGAGCCACCCACTTGTTAATAGTTCTGCTCCAGCCAAAACCGGTTTGGCTCAGTGGATAGAGCGTCGGCCTGCGGACTGAAAGGTCCCGGGTTCGATTCCGGTCAAGGGCATGTACCTGGGTTGCGGGCACATCTTCAGTGGGAGACGTGCAGGAGGCAGCTGGTCGATGTTTCTCTCTCATCGATGTTTCTAACTCTTTATCTCTCTCCCTTCCTCTCTGTGGAAAATCAATAAAATATATTTAAAAAAAAAAAAATAGTTCTGCTCCCGTACACCCACTGTTTACTCTTGCTCGCTTACAGACAATGCATTGACTGAGAAGACTGCCTTTCCCTGTGTTGTTTCTCACTGACAGGAGTAATTCAAGTCTCTCATTGAAGTGGAATAAACATCTGATTCTGTCAAATGGTCATTCTGCCCCACTTACGCAGGCTTTTGGACACGTCCTAAGGCCATACCATTTCCTGTCCTACCTCCCCTGTCTTAGAAACATTTGTCCCACCAGCCCAGTCTTTCCTGGCTTAGTGCCAAGTGACAAAGCCCATGTCATATGGAAAAACGAAAGGCACTGTCAAATGGGAAAAAGAAAACAGAATTAGGAACCAGGAGGGCAGATTTCTAGTCTGGGCTCCTATGTGTTTATTTAGGTAACTTTGTGACATTGTTTCCTCAACTTTGAAATAAATGGTTTGAAAGTATATATATGTATAAGCATATTGCTTATTGCTCATCTTTTTAGTAATGGAATATTTCTTTCTTTTTAAAGCAATTTTCTTTCATCTCCCCCATGAGTATTGAGCAGACAGAAGCAGGCCCTGCCATTTGGTCAGGGATGGGAGCCCCCACTGTCCAGGTTGCTTCCCACTCCCATCGGAGCTCCCTGAGAGCGCTGCAGAATCCATCCTAAAATTCATTTAATAGCACACCTTCTGACATTCTTTCAAGTTCTAAATGTCTAGGATTTCCTCATTCTGTGAAACACTGTACTCTACACCGGTACCATTTTAAAATGCATCCTACTACCACCTGTATTTAAACAAATAAACTCAAAATGGATAAAGGACTTAAACTTAAGATGGGAAACCATAAAAATCTTAGAAGAATCCATAGCCAGAAAAATATCAGATATATATCATATCAATACCTTTACTGATACAGCTCATAGGACAGGGGTGGGGAACCTTTTTGTGAGTGCGTGCCAAAAAACAGCAAAATCTCTGACTCAAAATTTTTCTTCTTGCAAACCCTAATTTTTTGAGAATATGTTATGCCTACTTGATATCTCTTAAGGTGTGTACGTATGTGAAGAGCCTTGAAGAAATAATAAAATTCATTCGAGCTACAAAAACAGTATATGATTATGAAAAATACATTCAGACACACTCCCCCCGCCCCATATGAATTTCGCGTGCACTGGGCCTCTAGTTCTTAATAACCCTTTCTAAAGTCATATGAGCATTGGCTAAAACTTGCAGCCCTTGCCCTGTTCAGGGTTTATTGTTGTTGTTTTTCCTCTGTCTTGTAGAAAGTCTCTATAAAGAGATTTATTCATATTGTCACACATCTCTACTCCATATGCTAAATCTCACCTCTGCAGTTTAGGTATGAATTTTTATTTCTCAAGAGCTCATTTCTATAAACATATGGAAAGGACTTACCAATCTGTACGGTATATTTCATATGCATATCTAGCCAGTCAATGGCAGAGTGGGCACTAATTATCAGATACAGGTGATGGTAGTCATGAGGACTTTTAACATTATTGAGGAAGACAATGTCCTTGTCAGTGTCCTAAGGGATCCAGGAGTAGAGTATGCCAGTATGACTTGATACTATTGATCCAGTGGGATTGGCCATACATACCCAAGTGCTGGAATTCAATCAACCACTGGGTATTGAAAACCACGAGGTGGCAACATAGGAGTTTTGTTCTTTTTGGTCCTTGGGAAACTGCTGGGGGTAGGGAAGCCTGTGTGACAATTATGCCTTTTCTCTTTCGCTCTATCTTTCCAGCTTGTTTCATCAGCATATTTTTTAAGTGCTTTGAATGTAGATGGCTTCTTACTGCTGAGCTAGTCAAAGTGCTTTACATACATTATCTCTCATTTGTCCTCCTCTAATCTCCAGTTTTTGCTAGAAGTCAAAGGAATCAAAGGAATGTCCTTTTTCCCTTTTTATTTGTGGGCGAAACCAAGACTAGCACAAGATTAAAAGTACAGAAGAGTGACTTTCGCAAAATGGCATCCAGCTTTGGAATTCCTTTAGAACCCAGCAAAATAGAAAATGATATATTTGTTTTTCATCACTACCGTCCACCTAGTAGCCCTCTCTCCTATCTTACCTAAACCTAGAAAGGCTACACTTGTCAATTATTTTTTTTTCCCATGGAATGAGCCTTGTGGACTGTTTGGCTTATGAAAAGTGAGCAAACATGATTGTACTCCCTGGCTGAAAGGTCCTCCTTGGTTCTCTATGTCCTCTCTCCTCTATCAGTAACCTCTATGAGGCAGAGCCATCCCTGCCCTCAGAAAACACACGCACACACAGAAGATATTGGTGTAAAAGAGAAATATTGAATAATGGAGATTCAGTGGTTATTTCTTATATCAGTATACACTTACTCTATTTTCACTAATACATCTTATTTGGGTAATACTTAAACATAATGACTCTGCTATTTAAAATTTTCCTTGGAATCATAGAGTGTACAAATTGGACAAAAATCACATTCCCATCAGGCAAATAAGTTAATTCCTATAATGTAGATTACTACAAATCAATGAAGTAAGTATATGTTGCTACAGGGTATTATTCCTAGCACTTTTCTATATTAAAAGTAATAAATTATACCGTTTTTTCTGAATGGAAAAAATAATACATGTAAATTAAAAATAATACAGAATACAAAAGAGCACAATGAGGAAAATAAAAATAACCTATTCTGCTGTACCCAGAGATAGCCACTATTATTATGTGGAAGCTTTGTAGAGTAATTTTTAACAAACTAAACATTGAAGGTGGTTGTTACACCTTTCTGGTTCCATAACAAGAACTGCAAAGCTAATAATGCTTAACTTTTTAAAAAATTTAACACCTACCCCAAAGTTCTCAAAACAATAAAAAAGTTGCTGAAACCATCAACCTAAAATGCCAAAATCTTAATTAAAAAAATAATTGTTATAGTTTTTCAATGTGAACTGTGAAAAGGTAAAGTGGGGCACATCACAATTTGTGAGTTTATCTAAACAAAATTTGATCTGATTTGATCAGAATCACAGCCCTCATTGTCCTCACTCCCTATTGCATTCTCTTCTCTTGAAGGTGCCCTATGATGAAGGCAATCTGTTCCCCAAAGTTAGCACTCCTCTCCTGAATCAGCACACATCCAGTGACTATTCAATATCAGAATCTTTGCACCTTGAGTCAAGACATCTCTGAAGAACCTTCTCAGCCCCAGAGTTCTCCATGAGGTTGATGGAGGGCTCTGTTGAAACTACATCAGAGTTTAACTTTTCTTTTATCCCAATTCCACTTCCCTTATTCCCTTAAAGGTTTTGTTTCCAAATTATTACCCAAACAGATCTTCTGTAAACGATTTTGTAGTAAGAGTCTGTTTTCTGGTAATTCTCTGTGATAGCATTATTTACATCATCTGCATTTATAATTTTTGGATAATTCAATAAAAATATCCTTCATTTCCAAATCCTACCAAGCTCCCAGGTACCCCAAATTGTGAGTGTGTGGACTATGGTTGGATTATGTGCTTAATTCCTTCTCACTGGGTGAACATGTGATGACTGATGGGGGAAAATGGCCTATAACATTCACATCAAACCTCCTGCCAAGTCCTATCATTGGTTTTTGAGCAGCTCAGTTGTCATCCAAAATTTTGAAACTAGATTTGAACATCCTCTTTAAGCAAGACAACTAGCAAGAATCCAGACTAAGGGAAAGATGATTGATATCATGGAGTGTTAAGCAGTTAATCTCACATACACAGAATGTTTAAAAAAGCAGATTTAGCACCAAGAATACAGTCACACTGGGCATCCTATATAATAAAAGGCTAATATGCAAATTGACCAAATGGCTGAATGACCAGTGGCTATGAGGCACACTGACCACCAGAGGGCTGACCCCTGGTGGTCAGTACTCTCCCTTAGGAGGGGACCAGCTTAGCCAGAACCCAGCCTCATGGTTGGTGAGCTCAGCAGTGGTGGTGGAAGCTTCTCCTGACTCCATGGCAGTGCTAAGGATGTCCACCTGTCAGCTTATAAGCCAGCAGTTGGACATCTCCTGAGGGCTCCTGGCCTACAAGAGGGTGCAGGCCAGGTTAAGGGACCCCGCCAGTACATGAATTTTGTGCACTGGGTCTCTAGTATACGGATAAAAAGAATAAAAAGTATAAAGATAAAGCTCCTCATTAGCAACAGAGCTGTCTTACAATTAGAAAAATATATCCTGTAAGTTCTTGAGTGCATTGGAGTGTTGGTGACCAGAAGCCAGAGATGCTGTGAGAGAGATACTTGCATAGTGCTGAGGTTCAAGGGCAGACCGTCAAGCACCTGTCCTGTTCTGATTTTGTAACATTATAGACTTGGACAAGAACGGGTCTCAGTTTGAAGTTCATATCTAAACATTCTGGTAATCTACACAAAGAGAAACCTGTGCACTGATATAGAATTCACGTTAAATAAATGAAAAGATAAATCTACATGCTAGCTTTGAGAGTTGTAGATACTGATACAGATGTTCAATTTATGTAGAGACAGCACGATAGCTATGGTTTATTTATTTTAACTCTTTTAGAGAATTACGCTGTATGACTATAGGACAATGTAATTATCATTTTCTTCATGGAAGTACCAAAAACTTTATATGTTAGTACACACAGTGATTCTAACATCTATTTTTGAGCATTCTGCAACTGCATATATGTGAGGATTTCTCAATGAAACATAAATAAGAATGATATGGTTGGATCTCAATGTGTGGGAATCATCTCTTTTTACATTATTTTTATTTCGTTATTGATTAATGTATTACATATGTGCCCTTATGCCATCAATGACCCCCCCACTCATGCCCTCACCCCCCTGGTGTCTATGTTCACTGGTTATGCTTATATGCATTTATACAAGTCCTTTGTTTGATCTCTCCCCCCCTTACCCCTTCCCTACCCTCCCTCTGAGGTTTGAGCCTTTGATTGATGCTTCTCTGTGTCTGAATCTGTTTTTGTTCATCAGTTTATGTTGTTTATTATATTCCATAAATGAGTGAGATCATGTGATATTTATCTTTCTCTGATTTATTTCACTTAGCAGAATGCTCTTGGACCATCCATGATGTTGCAAATGGTAAGAGTCCCTTACTTTTTACAGCTGCATAGTATTCCATTGTGTAGATGTACTAGCATTTTGTTTTAATCCACTCATCTGCCGATGGGTACTTAGGCTGTTTCCAAATCTTAGCTGTTGTGAATTGTGCTGATATGAACACAGGGGTGCTTATACCCTTTCTGACTGGTGTTTCTGATTTCTTGAGATATATTCCTAGAAATGGGGTTACTGGGCCAAATGGGAGTTCCATTTTTAGTTTTTTTGTGGCAACTCCATACTGTTCTCCATAGTGGCTACATCAGTCTTCATTCCCACCAGCAGGGCACGAAGGTTCCTTTTTCTCTGCATCCTCTTCAGCACCTGCCGCTTGTTGATTTGTTGATGATAGCCAATAGATTGGCAAATATGTTCTCCCATACATTGGCTTTCTTGTTGCTTTGTTGATGGTTTCTTTAGCTGTGCAGAGCTTTATATTTTGATGCAGTCACAGTTGTTTATTTTCTCTTAGTTTCCATTGCCCTAGGAGCTGTATCAATGAAGAAATTGCTTTGGCATATGTCTGATATTTTGCTGCCTGTGGATTCCTCTAAGATTTTTATGGTTCCTGTCTTACATTTAAGTCCTTTATCCATTTTGATTTTATTTTTGTTGGTGGTCTAATTTATTTCTCTTTTTTTTGCATGTATCTGTCCAATTTTCCCAACACCATTTATTGAAGAGACTGTCTTGACTCCATTGTATGCTCTTCCCTCCTTTGTCAAATATTAATTGAGCATAGTAGTTTGGGTCAATTTCTGGGTTCTCTATTGTATTCCATTGTCTATATGTCTGTTCTTGTGCCAGTACCAGGTAGTTTTGAGAACAGTGGGAATCATCTCTTTTAATAAAAAAATTTAAAAAATTTGCCCAAGTGATTGCATCAATATTCACTCCCAACAACAGTATGTAAAAATCAGTTACCCCACACAGCATCAATGCTTGCCTGACTTTCACTGATTTTCTGCCCTTGGGCATGAAATATTCCTTCATAAAAATTTTACATTTTACTGTGCTGATTATTGACAAATTGAGGGTCTTTTCATATGATCATGTGACATTTCTCCTTCCTCTTCTGTGAAATGCCAATTGATTACCCCCAGTTTGTGTTTGTGTGTGCCTGTATGTTTCAAAATCTTTTCCTTTCACTTTCCCCCAAAATATATTTTCTCATTAAGTAATAAAAATTCTTTATATTTTTATATCATCTTCATTAGTTATATGTGTATGAAATATTTTCCTCCAGTTTTTGGTATATCTTTTTATTTTCTTAAAAACCTTTTGGGAAATGGGAATGTTAATTTTAATATATTGATATTTATAGATCTTTTATTTTATGGTGGCATGTATTAAGTCTTGTTTAAGAAATTATTTTTCATTCCAAGGTCTTTAAGGTACTTTTTAATATTATTTTGTCTTTATAATTTAGACATTTACATTTTAATTTTTAACCTACATCAATGATTCCTATCATAGCATAAAGTAGAGACCCAAACGATTTTTTTTTTTTTTTTATGGACAAGTGATTGTCCTGGTAAAATTTACTAAAGACGTTTTCTTTTCCACTACCCAGCAGTGCACCTGGTCATTAATCAACTTCCCTGGAGACCTGGTCTATTTCTAACTTTGTAGGGCTCTTTCTCTTCATTATCTCACCTCTGCCCACCCCCTTAGATTAATCACTTTAACTTCTCAGTAAATCTTAATATTTATGTTTTGACAATTCTTGATATTGCGAATGTAGTTTATTGTTGCACTTTACATTCCCATACAACTAATCATTAAAAAAGAAAACAAAAAAACAACAACAAAAACAACAAACACCTATTGGGGTTGTTGCTGGAATTGCATTGTAGCTATAATTCATTTGGTGAAAAAATTACACCTTTTCAAAATTGCATCTTCTTACCTATAAGCATTATATATGACTTCATTTATTTCAATATTTACTAATGTCTTCCAATAAACATCAATGCATTTTCCCATAATGGCTTGCTAATTCTGTTTGTAAACATTCATACTTATCTTTAATTTGTAGTGATCATACAGTGTATTATTTTATTTTTTATATATTCCAATATACCTATATTAGAGAAGTGAAATTGATTGTAGATACTAATTTCTATCCATCAATTTGCTAATTTCTCTTATTAATATTTTTCACAGCCACATGTCCTTAGGAATGATAATCTGACCATATAAAAGGAAAGTTTAAAACCCTATGAAAAATAGAGGCAAAAATAACATGCTTGAATATATGGAAAAGTTATAGCCAACACCATTCCAGTGATGGAAAAAATTTACAATAAAGTCCTCATGAATGGATTTTTACAAATCCAGCTTTTGTGTTTTCACTGGGTTGTATCTCCTGCTAAGAAATTGTGTTCTGCCTTGTTCAGATACCATGTTCTTTTCTCTCTGGGATGATGCTTTGGGGTTTATGATAGATAGAAAAGTAAAATCTAACACATTTCTCCCCACCTCCATCCCTTCTTCAAAAGAAACTGTTCTGTTTGATCCTCTTCCTGGAGTTTGTATTGACAGGACATCAATCATTTTATTTGTATACCACTTTTCACAGCACTAAAAGTGCTTCACAGAACCAGTAACATCCCATTTCCCAACTTAGACTGACAAATTATTTGTTCAAAAGGCAAGCTTATCAAGCCTGCACTGCTTACCTTTTCTGTGTCCAGAGCTATGTTGGCTGAATGTGAAATAAGGGTAGAGTCTGGTGCCCCTGTCCTTACACAAGCAGAGGTGTTATAGAAATCTCTTGGAATGGCAGGCTATAGGCTCCTGGGGTTCTGAGAGGCCATCTGTACCTGCAAGGAATAGGACAGGTTAGTTTTTCCAATGGCCTTTCATAGGTAACTCACAACCATGGGATTCAAATCCTTGGGTTGAAAACTATTATGGAGTCCCCATCATTCTAAGGGCTATTCTTAGCAACCAAGTCTCAGTGGCTAAGGGGATTTGAAATAAAACTGGACAATTTCTTTATTAGCAAAATGTATAACCAGGTTTTAAAAATCATTCTTCAACATGGCTCTTCTGTACTGGTCAGGTTTCTCTTCTCACTTTCTCTGCAGGCATTTCATTTCTCTTCTACCCTAACCATGTGATCATTTCTTCCTGATTATGACTAATACATTTTCCTTGTCTCTTCAGTAATTAGATTACATTAACATGATTCCTCTCTCTAATCTGAATAATACAACCATAAATTTATGTTCCTTTATTTTTTCCTTAATAGTATCTTAGAGATAAATTAATATTTGCATGTATGTACCTATGCTATAATAAATATGTGCAGGAGTCTCAATATTGGGCCTGAGTAACATGATCATGTGCATTTCTATTTGAGTTCTAGAGTCCAGCTGTGTAATCATGATGTAATGTGTATAGCACCACACACATACTCCCCATGTTTAAATTAAATTATTATGTTATTGTTCATATGTGGCTTTAGAAAATGTCCTTGTTGCTTATGCTGATGATCTTCCTATTGAGATATTGTTAAATATTTCAAATCAGAGAATATGCATCATTATTTCTTAATGTCTCCTAGATACAAAATAAAGAAATGTGTATATTTTTAAATATGTATATTTAGGTAGAATATATAGAATTTTTGAGTGACTGTAACTATTAAGAAGTAAAATAATTTTAGTCTATGTACTCCAAATAGTAGAAGAGTATGGCAACATTAAGTTTGTATATGCTTGTATTATATATATAATGTATATACATTATATTTATTTTGGAAATTATTATAATTATTTATATATCTATAGGAATTGATACATACAATTCATATAATTATTTTATAATGATAAATAAATTAGATACTTGTTATATATATCAAATGTACACATAGAATTTGACTCAATAATGTAAAGCTAATTACAAGAATAAGACTATTTCAGTAGCTATTAAGAAAAAAAATACATGTATAATTCATATTTTATTTCAGTAGGTTTACTCTTCAAAAAAAACAAAATTCAATGATTTTTTCACTAAAAAATGTTATAGCCTAGAAAATATATTTATAGTATTTAACTTGTGCAAATATTTTCCTCTCAACAAATTTTTCTATTACTATGTACATTTATAGGCATAAAACAACCTTTAAGCCACATTTTAATAAGCCCTAAAGCAGACAAAAATCAAATGCAGATGTAGAATGGGAGCCAAACAGATGCTGAAAAACCCTGTCTATATCCTAAAGGAATCTATTCTCGATCAGAAAGAAACTTAATTTCTACTATAAAGAATTTGATTATGTATTGTTATACAAAATGTGATTAATGTTTTGTGGTGATTAATCAACTGCAAAATATATAATTATGCCATCTGTATTTTTCCAGCTTCTTGTCACTTACAAATTCTGCAGGGGAGTTGGGAGGGGGGGTGTTGAGAACTTGCAGCATTTGAAGAGCTTTAAAGCCACAGGAGACTACTCTGGGGAACAGCACAACTTAGAGGCCTCAGTGCTTATTCTAGTGGAAAAGAACTAAGAGCATAAACAAAGAGATCCCCAATGCCCACTGGCTCCCTGCAGAACAGGAGACTCATATAAGGGAGGCCTAGGCCTCCCAGATGTAGCTCCCCCATTTTCTAAAGAGGCCATTTGCTCTTTTTTTCAAGAACAGGTTACAGACTTTGTCTTAACTAGTAGATGTAATGGCCCCAGCGCCAGGAAAGGATTGATCATTTATTTCCATATGCCAATAAAGTAAATATTTTGGCATTTCTATTCCACTACAACCCAAGATGAAAGACTATGATTAAGGTTTATGCCATGACTCATATTCATGTCTTCCTAGCAAAGGAAAACTATTAGAGCTGTATTTACAACATGTCCCAGTTGGAAAAAGTTTCAGTATAATTGAGAGTTGCTTATTAAGTTGAATTCTACAGAATACCTAGGGTTTTAATATATTATTTTGACCTAGATAATGCTAGCAATATGTTTCATTGATGTTTTTTTATTTTACTATTGCTTTTGGGCGAGCATTTTGCAGAAGCAGCTTAAAATGAGTTCTGCTTCAAATTCCCAATGGTTTTTAGTAAGAAGAATGGCATTCTACTTGTGTGCTGAATGGCAGCACAGGGAGATGGAGTGATTTTCTTAAAGCACGCTTCCTTAATCCTGGATATACATCAGAACCACATGGAATTAGTTTTTTAAATGCAAAGTCTGGGCCACACCTGCAGAGATTCTGCTTTAATTGCTCTGGAGTGGAGTCCAAACACTGGTGTTTTTAGAAGCTTCCAGATGTATTTCATGTTATGTTCATCCTAGGTGGATTTCCAAAAGCCAGGAATTCTTCAAGTGTGGTCCTCAGACCATCAGTTCAGCATCACCTGAAAACTCATTAAACATGAAAGCTATCAAGCTCCGTACAGACCTCCTGGGCATGAGGTTCATTGGTCTGTAATGCAGTAACCCTCCTCAGGAACTTGATATACCCTAGTGTTTCCTCAAAATTTAACCTGCATCAGAATCAGAATTTTCTGATGCTGTATGTTTAAGATGAGGCTCCAGAATTTGTACTTCTAATGAGTTTCCAGGTGACACTGAAGCTGCTGGTTGGGCATTAGACTTTAAGTACGACAGCATTCAAGTTTTGCAGCAAACATAAGCTGAGTCTAACATGACAACATAGTTATATAGTTTTAAATGTTACCTATTACTCTTTTTAATATGAGAATTATGCTCTTTTTTTAAAATAGCATTTATAAGACCTTTAGTTTCAAACCCCAGGTAATTCTCCAAAGTCTCTGTCCATCTTCTAGAACCAAAGCTCTGTGCATGCAGGAGCTTACCTGACTTGTTGCTTGGTGAGTGTGAGTTTAGAATAGTTTAACTCTCAACAACACACGTGGAATGAAAGAGAAAATAAAAAGGATATTTTCATTGAGCTCACTGGCAACTTAAATCTAGAAAAAGAATTGACGAACCCTTTTCGGTAGATGGTTCATTTACTTAACAAGCTGTTATGAAATACCATTGACTAGATTTGTTTTGGTTAAAAACTTGAATATGTCCAGTTTGGCAACTGGCAATAAGCAGTCATGTATGGGCTACATTTTTGTTGCTGTTGTTGTTCTGAACTAGTTATCATGAAGCTGAACAGACCTAAGCTGATGCAGCCACTTCAGTTCTGTTCTGTTCATATGGTCCTAATATCTATAAACTTTACATCCTTTCAGCTATATAATTATGAACCTGCCATCAGCAACTAACACAGAACAGAGCAGTTCACTGACACAGAAAAAAACAACAAAACACATCTTCTTCCTTGTTCCTTTGTACACAGGTTCTGATCATGATAACAATGCAAATGGAAATATGGAAGACTATCTGTGATGGTTTAATTGAGTCTGGGGACTTTTTTAATCTTTTAAGACTATGGATGTGATATACTTATAAAATAGTAAATAATAAGATGTAATAATTATTTTTAGCAGTTAGGTTACAGATTAATTTCCTCTTTTATCTCCTTTATCAGGAGATAAAGAAGAAAAAAATCTGAGAGAGTGTAATTTAGGAAAAAAAGAGGGGGGCTACTGTGTAGGAAAGTTGACATGGATACAATCTCAGAAACACTCATCTTGCAACAACGGGGCTCCTCTTGCCCCTATATTACTTTTAGAGGGGTTTAGATGAAAATGTCAAATAAACTTGTTTATGGATGTGAGAGCAGGGAGTTGTTTAATATCATGTCCACCTGTGTATAAAAAGAGAGCATATTTAGCATTTTTACCAAGATTTCATAAAGATTCATCTTCTGACACATTTAGCATATTTTATTATAATCTCAGAAAGTCTTAATAATTTAGTGAGGGATATGTGATCTGGAACATTTGCTCAAGTCATAGTTGGCTATCAAAAAGTTCAACAAGAAATGATATTCCCAAATGCTGATAAATAGCTTTATCACCTGTCATGATGACTCGAAAAGAAAGACATTACTTATTTGGAATTTGAAGATGATTCCAAATGAGAAAGAAAAAAGAATCATAATTCACCAGTGTAGAAAAAAAATACTTGAAGATGAAAAAAATATATTTAAAAATCACCCCCAAACAACCTAAATGTAGAATCAGTCATTCCAATGACTTTATAATCAATTTTACACAATGTATCATATATTGGCCGGCCCATTGTGGCTCAGTGGTCGAGCATCTTGGTTGGATTCCCGGTCAGGCCTTATTCCTGGGTTGAGAGCCTGATCCCAGTGTGAGGTGTGCAGAAGGCAACTGATCAATACTTATCTCTCATATTGATGTTTATATATTTCTCTCTCCCTCTCCTTTCCTCTCTGAAATCAATAAAAATATATATTTTTTAAAAATGGATAATAATGTGTACATAGTAAATAAATGAATTTGAAGTATAAGATGACTTTTAATACTGGGAAAAAACAGATACATATTTAGCAATTTAAAAAGAAAAATGAAAAGAAGATAAAAGCAAGAATTTTAATCACAAATTGTGATAGATGTGCAACAATTTAGTCACTGACTTTCAGTTGTACAGTTCAATATAGGGCTAGAATGCATAGAAAAATCAAGAGTTTTTACACACTCTTGTAGTACTTACTGTTTCATGACTTTGACAAATGTCTTTGTAATACCAAAAACTTGAAAATATCCATTTACAGAAGAATTTATAATTTGCACATATTGATAAATGAATAAAAAAGTACTATTTGTATAAATATAGATTTTCTTTAAAAATTGTAATGTTGAATAAAGAAAGTTGTAGAATGGTAAGAGCAGAATGAAAATATATATATAAAATTTAAAGCCCCCCCAAAAAACTGCATGGCTTAAAAATACATTAGAGAGTAGGCCCTTACAGGCAAGATTAGAGAATGTATTGACAAAAAAAGGAAAGGTGATTTTAAGTAAAAATTGATTTGACAGAATCATGTGAAAATACATGTGATTTAAATAGGCAAACTATTATTAGTTTTTATACTTAATAATGTCTGGAGGTCCATTGCATCATTTTATTTTTTGGGATATTAAAATGTTTACAAAGTTGACGGGACAAAGAAAATGCTACCATAGAGTTCTGTATCAGAGCAGTGAAGAAAAGGTGCTAATTTCTTCCTTTAGTGGACAAGTGTTTATTGGATGGTCATTATGGTTAAACTGACACATTTTTTTGGTCTTCAAAGGCTTTGCATGTTTAAAGCCCCACCTGATCAAGAAAAATCGAGGGAGGCTGGAGTTCTAGGTAAAATTTCCTGTTTCTATGGCATTTTGAAATTATTCTAGTCTCTGCCATCCATCCTCTTTTTACTATAAATTTTAATATCATTGTAAAATGAGATTCAACCCAAGGAAAATACAAATATTATTTCTTTTCACTTAATGGTTAAATTCTACTCTGTGTTTTGATCATTACATCCTACTTCATAAGAACTAACAACTAATACTTTGTTATAGAACTTCATGTTTCCAAAGATATCAAAGCTCGGTAACCAATTAAAGGAGACCAATAAGGAAATATATTGCAATTAAATTTACATTCAGCAGATAGGACTTGTTGATAGATAAGAGGAATCTTAAATGTGGGCTATTTATTTATTTTTACATTTTATCCTGTTGATTATCACAGCATGAAGCATTATTTTAGATTAAAAACATCGTGAGACATTAAATTTAAAAATGAAAAAGCCAATATGCACAATTAAACAATTACCACTTTCAACCCAGACTCACAAATGAAAATAAATAGGTAAGACAAGAGCGCACAAACACTTAGGGGGTCTCAGTTATACTCACTGCCTCTGTGGCAGCTCCATTAACTTGAAACCTTGAGTTGTTATTAAGAAATTACTATCTTGCCTCAGGAAGGGAGTAGAGTTATGCTTGTTCATAAACCTGGGATATATCTTCCTCATCATGAGTAGATATATGTTTTAACATGTGGCATTTAACAAATGTACAATCTACCTCCTTTCTCTCAAAATGAGTTTTTAAGATTTTTTTGAAGAGTATAGTAAGTATGTAACTGAGGCAAAGCCAATGCTTAATATACATCGTGATGGGAGAGAAAATGAAACAAAAAAAATAAACAAATAAATAAATAACAGTAATAGCAATGACAAAAGCACTTTAGGCAGGCTCCAAACCCAGCTTACACTCTACTGTCACCCAGGAATAGAACAGATCCTGAGAGCAGTGAGCACAGCCATGGTGTCAGGTCTGCTGGCCTCCCAGACTATGAACACATAATGGCAATGATACTCAGTAATGGATTATCTGCTTGAACACACCCAGAGGATAGAGGACAGAATAGTCTACCTTGAAATGGGTTTGAAAAACCCGAAATTTAAGAATGGAGGAAAGCATGAGTATAAGGTCAAAGCTATGAGATCAAAAATGGCCACAAACTACAGTGGCTGGCTGAAGGGAGGTACAAACTCCCCAGTCACTTAGCCTAGTAAAGATCTGAACCATAACTATAAAGCTTGATGTTCATGAGGTAAGGGGGACAAAGCCAAACTCATGAGACAAAGACAGGTAATAAAAGGAAGATAAAGTAATGAGAAAAATAGAAACAATACATGGGTACGCATAAAATTTCCCATTTGCCCAGCTGCTGTGGCTCAGTGGTTTAGCATCAACCCAGGAACCAAGAGGTCACCAGTTCAATTCCCAGTCAAGGCACATGTTCCTGTTGCAGGGTCGATCCCCAGTAGGGGGTGTGCAATAGGCAGCCAATTGACGATGTTCCTCTCTCTTTAACCCTCTCCCTTTCACTCTCTCTAAAAAATCACTAAAAACATATTTAGAAATAGATAAATACATAAGTAAATAAATAAATACAATTTTCCATTTAAATGAGCATTTTCTCCAAAATTGTAAAATCAAATAAAAATCAAATTTGGAATATATACATTCCAAATTCCTGGAAAATTTTTTCTAGATAATAGTAATTTTCTGTAAAGTCTTAGAGTAGTTTAAACATACTAAATTATAATGCATTAAAATTTAAATTTCCCTCCAAGGAAGGCATAATAAATTTAAGGCACAACAAATGCTAGGAAAATATTTATAATACCTCTAAATGACAAATGATTATTCTCTGGTATATATTAGGAATTTAGCAAATTAATAAGGTAAAGGACAAACAACTCAAAAGTTATAAACACAGTACATAAAGTGCCAGGAGCCAGTCCATTCTTGCTGTTTCAAGGGACCTGGCATATATGGCATACTGTTCTTAATATGTTTGCTCACCTTCTTGGCACTATGTGTTTTAACCAAGTTCACCTCTCTGAGAAAGGTTGTTTCCCCAGGTAGGGATTTTCCCCTGAAGTTAGGGAGGGAATAAAACCTCTTAACTGCCAGGCGGGTAAGGCTACAGAACTTGGTTGGAGAACCTAGACAGAACCTGGCTGCAGAAGCCGGCTACAGAACCTGGCGACTGAACCTGGCCGGAGAACCTAGCGAGAGAACATGGCTACAGAACCTGGCTGGAGAACCTGGATAATGTGGCTGGAGAACCTAGCAAGAGAACATGGACACAGAACTTGGCTGGAGATTGTGGCTAGAGATCCTGGCAAGGCTGCTGATCAACTGAATACTGTCTCCGTGTCATTCCTTCTTCGCCGACTCCGTCCACACCTTTGGGGACCCCTGGACCTGCTGGGGTTGGACCCCAGCAATAAAGGAGGGAAGCATGTTCATTTAAGATATTGCAACCACACAAGAACTTCATCATTTCTTTAATATGACTTTTTCCTTGATTCAAATGGGCTTTGTGCAGTCACTGCCTCCTTTCAACTAGACCCTTCCACCTTTGCACTTACTAAACATCCACACCCTTAATCATTAACCCCTTAGGACATCAGGTTCTGGTCAGTGTCAATCTGTTTTAAGAATAAATCCTCAAGACTGTTGATCAAGGGAACAGAATCTCTGTGTTAAACTAAAGTTAATACTTGACCTCAGTTGTTTTTTTGCTCCAGGCCCAGAAATGCAGACGCACCTTATGAACCACACCTTCGGGGAACCAGATCAAAGAGCCTGTGGCTAAGATGAGGATTGGATACAATGATTAACTACTCCCTACCCAGTCCTCAACCACTCCATAGTTCCCATGACCCCATATCCCTTAGTCACCATGACAAATGATTTCTCCCCTATCTAATCTATCATCTAGGCAGGGGCTATGGGGATCCATGTCCTAGAGCTGTGTCTCCAGGCTTGGCTCAATTTCCTTCAATAAACCTTTACTTTCTTTGCTGCAAACTCCTGCTAGTGTTTTATTGTGCTTTGATGGGTACAGGCTAATGAACCCCTTTAGTTACATGAAAAGATCTCCAACTGTAATATTATCAGGAAAATGAAAAATATAATATTTTACTTACATTTGATTGGCAAAATTTAAAATGTCAGTGAATACTATGGATTGGACCTGATGTCCCCTTTGTAGCCTAATATAAAACTCATAGGCAATATTACCTACCTATACATCATACTTTAAAAATCCCAATAATATAAAGTCATATTATTATAATATATAATAATTAAAATATAAAATCCAGAATAAACATAATTTATATTATTAAATAGTTTAATACATAAATGCTTTGGCATGACAGCATAATCTCAGCCATTTGCATCTATATGACTGTGAAAAGTACAGCATTGAAAATAGACAAATCCTGGCAATTTTTAAAAATATATTTTTATTGATTTTTAGAGAGTAGAGGAAGGGACAGGGATAAAGAGATAGAAACATCAATGACCGAGAGGAACTTTAGCAATTGGCTGCCTCCTGCTCAGCCCTTACTGGGGATTGAGACTACAACCAAGGTAGGTGCCCTTGACTGGAATTGAACCTGGGGCCCTTCAGTCTACAGACTGACACTCTACCTACTGAGCAAAACTGGTTAGGGAAATCCTGTAATTTTTTAGAGAATTTAATGACCATAGTTATTTTCAATAAGTATGTTAAATAAGTATGTTATGCTTTTTTTAAAAAAAAAAGTAGTAACAGACTTTTGTATATATCTGTACCTCCTGATAAAACATATTTATTTTTCTACAATTAACACGGTGGTTCTAGTCACTGAAAGTTCAATGTAGGTTACAACTAAGCCAAAAATTCTTTGGATTTATACAGAAACTGATTTATGTTACCAGCTCTGATAATTACACACAAATTTGGGAATTTTTTATTTGTTTATCTTCACGAATATCCTGTTATATTTTCAAAAGTTCTTTGAGAATTAGAACACCTTTTCATGGGGGACTGTCACATGCATTGCTACTCATATGACATTTTTGATTCCCATCCATGAAATGCCAGTAGCACTTTCCAATCATCATGAAAACCCACAATTTTGCTACAAATTTCCAGTGCCTCTCAGAATGTGGGACCACCTACTGTGAGAAGCTCTGATTACAAGGGAACTCTTTTAGCGCTTTGATTGTGATATAAATCGGTGCAATTTACAGGGTGGTTTATTCATCTATAATAATAAAAGCATAATATGCAAATCGACCAAATGGCCAAACAGCAGAACAACCATCCAGATGATCTTCCAGAGGCCACACCATGACACCCACTGGCTCCAGGCGATGTGATTGGTTGGAGGTGGCTATCGCCCCATGATTGCCCTACAGAGGGAGGCCTAGGCCACCAGCCTAGTGGCACTATGGCGGGTAGCCTGGGCCCCCATCTGTGGGGGCGATCTATCATGGAGCCCCAGCCAGGTAGGAAGAGCCTACCTCTTTGGGGAGGTCAATTGTGGAGCTTCCAGACTGTGAGAGGGCATAGGCTGGGCTTAGGGCCTCCCTAACCCATCCCCAAGTGCATGAATTTCGTGCACTGGGCCTCTAGTTTACAATAACTTTAAAGGTTTTGTTCTCTAAGACCAAGCTATTTCACTCACAAGCATACACTACAGACAAACCCTAGCTCATGACTTGGGGGAGCCAGACATGAGTGATTATAGAAGTACAGCGAAAATTTGAAACTATTTAGATGTCTATAAACAGGAGGAAGGATAAATAAGTTGTGATGTATTCTTGTCAGAGACCACTCCATAGATATACATATAAACGATAGGATGACATATATGAATTGATTATATTTTAGATACATAATACTGAGAAAAATTTATAGCAGAAGCTGCAAGTGTAATGTCAATTACATACATTTAAAAATATGAAACCAATACTTTACATTGTTTAATGTACATATGTATGTCATAAACAAACAATCACTCATGCCAATGTTGAGGCAGGCTCTTCCTCAGAAAGGGAGGAAGGGGAATCTAGTATGTTACTTTCCTAAGAAAATGGCTCAAAATAGATGTGAAAATATTTATGTTGTTAACAAGTTTTTGTGAAAATGATTCTTATATTAGTCTCTATAATTAATTATAGTTATTTTCTCAACTATATTGTTTTAGTTAACCAGAGGCATTTATACTAGTATCTTTCAAGGCATGGGAGTTTGTTGGTAACAAAAGATAAAAAGTTGTGTTTTTTTTCCATAATTCTTTCATCTCATATTTGAAATATTTCCTTACAATTTTTCCCCCCCACAGGTCTTTTTTGATAGCCTCACTTCTTCTCTGTATCATATAAAATCCATACTGTTTGATGGATAAAACAATGTTTCATTCATCTTTTTTTTTCTTAGCTTCTAGCATAATGTCTACCTTGTGTATCATAAGAGAAATAAATAGCTGGAACATGAGGGTAGATTTTGTATGAAAGTAAACACATGAAGAGTGTGTTATAGATAAAATGACTTTGCCCTGTGCCAGGAACTTTATTTTAGAGAGTATTTGTCCTGAAAAAAAAATAAATTTATGCTAAAATGGATGTGTTCTCTATAATCTCTCAATCTTTAAAAGGCAGAATGGATTTTCCATGTTATTTCTATGTTTTGCAGCCATTCTGCAACACACATGAAAGCAGACAACCTACCTATGTTTATTTTCTCCTTTTTTATTGCAAAGGTTTATTGCAGTAAGAAACTGCAAATAGGGTAGTATTTAAAGCTATGTCACAGCTGTTAAAAATGTTTATTTCATTTGTAATCTTTGGACAATTGCAGACTAGCAGAGACTGCACAGCAAACAGCATAAAAGTCATAAGGCAGGGAGCTTTCAAACACAAACCAATGTGTAATGGAGGGATCTGGAGTAATAGAGGATATGTAAGAATGAGGCAATATCAACGTGATAAAATAGAGAAAATCTAATCATGTTATCTTACTTGTGACTATAAATTAGGTAAATGAATTCTAATGTAAATTATTATTTATATTGTTTGTATTTATTTATTTATTTTGTTTGCACAATCACTTAAGATGTTGACAGCCCAGGTATCTACTCTGAGGGAAACCTAACTAAGAACTAAAGTCAAAATCTGGAACTCAGAATATGCAGGGGTTTTTTTTTTGTTTTTTTTTTTTCAGAAACACCTCTTGAAAAATAATGCCAATACAATTCCTACTGCTGCCTAGGTAGGCTATTTATTAAAAGTATTCAATAAATTTTGTTGAGTAAATAGATTAATTGGATTTGTCACAGCAGGGCATCATGCTTCATTTAGCCCAAGAATTGGCTTCCATCAGTAGCATTAGATGTTGTTTTAAAGTTGCAGGAATATCTATCATAGTGACAATTCAGAGATTAGCTTTATTTATGAAAGATACCCATTTCTATTTAAGCCCATTATGCACTGTCCTCATTGATTTATCTGGAATTTTATTAAGGTACTTCCACGTAGACCCTGTTCCACTGTCTAATAAAAACACTTTATTAACCCCAAATTTATTACTTGAAAAATGTTAGAGAAGGGCATGCTGGGTTGAGTAGTCCATGATAGTTATTTGTATTTTCTTCCCACCCACACCATATAATAGTTTTGAACTTCAAGCTCTGTCCCTCAATTTTCAACCTTCTGTCAATCACTAATTCATTCATTTCGTTAGTGAGTCAGTCAATAAATGTTTAAGTAGCATTATGTGTCATGTGCTGGCGATTGATTAGTGACAAAACATAAGAAGTCTCTACCCTCATGAGGCGACTACAAAGGGAAGACAGACAGGTAACTGAAGAAAAAAAAATATCTAATCTATCTTTCATCTAATTATGCCAGACCATGGAAAGTACTAAGAAGAAACTCAAGCAGAAATAGGTAATAGGAAGTGCCTGTGTGCATGTGCACGCATGTGTGTGTGTGTGTGTGTGTGTGTGTGTTTAAGGGTGATGAAAAATGGTGATGGTGGTAGGCAGGTTGTGGTTTTAAATAAGGTGACTAATAAAGGCCTTTTTATTGAATTTATTAGGATGATATTGATTAAAATAATATAGGTTTCAGGTATACAATGCATCAACTGCATATTGTATTGTGTGTTTACCACCCCAAATCAAGTCTCCTTCCATCACTCGATATCCCTCCTTTACCCTCATCGACATCCTCCCATGCCTCCTTCTCTCTGGCAAAGGCTTTTTTCTGAGTATGTGGCTTTTTGAGCGAAGTTGGAAAAATCAATGAGAAGAGCTTCCGGGATCAGCAAGTGCAAAGGTCCTGGGAGTGGGGTGGAGGGCTAGTGTATTCAAAGACCAGAGACAATTCTGAGATAAAGACCTCAGATGTGTTCCTGAACCTCTGAAGTCCAGTCTCCTTTTATGTCTATCACCTTGATAGACCATCCTATCAGTTCTCTTTGCTGTGACTCTTTCTTGAGTTACAAAAGCCAGGACTGCCAGGATGCATTCTGGTTTCCTGTAAGAAACAGTCACTTTTGGAATTTGGATCCTTCCCCCATAAAGCTATGTTTTGTCTATCCACCTCTTCCCAGTCCCTCTTCTCCCCAGCAATTTTATAGTATAAGTTTTCCTTAAGGTTCACATAGTTTGAAATGGCTTAGTCCTTTTCAAATTGTATATACTACTGTCAATGTTAAAGGGGGTTATATAGCTATATCCCAAAAGGCAATTGTGTCTTCCTAGAGGAAAATGGGTATCTGAATTTCACTTACTGTATGAAATATCTATTGCTACAATATACTCAGGCTAAAGGAATTGTTTAAATAGAGGACAAAAAAGAAGAATTGCATCATTTTAGTTTTGGCACATTATAAGCTGGCATTTTTTAAAAAATACTACTTGACTACTGTGCAAATAATTCCTGATCTATATTGATCTGTTTTACAGTGAGCACAAATGTACCCTGAGTATATCCCTTGGTTATAGAATCTTTCTGAGTTACTAGACATGTTTTCCAATTTGTTTTACCCTTGAACAAACTGAAACTCAAAATTTAATGTGAAGTCCTATCTATAGAGTGCTATTTGTAAGATTTACACGCTCATTCAATTAATTATAAAAACACAGGTGAAAGCCTGCCTGTCTATTCCGATCCACTCATACATTGTTCCAACTTGTTATCATTACTGTGGCTGTGAAATGTTATATCTGGTACTATTAGCTGACTCTTACCTCTTTATTTTTTTTCACTTTTCTATAGCTTTCCTAACTACATTAACTTTATATTGATAGAACATAAAATTAACTGGTTTTCTTCTAAAACCATTGTGTTTATTATTTTAATTTTCTTTATGGGATTATAATTCACATAAAATATAGTGATCTTTTTATTTTGAATATATTTTAATTGATTTTAGAGTGAGGTAGGGAGAGGGACAGAGAGATAGAAACATCAAAGATGAGAGAGAATAATTAATCAGCTGTCTCCTGCCGACACCCTACTGGGGATGGAGCCCTCAACCCAGGCATGTGCCATGACCAGGAATCCAACTGTGAGCTCCCTGGTTCATAGGTCAATGCTCAACTACTGAGCCACATGGGCTAAAACATAGTGATCTTAACTGTATAGTTCCATGGGATTTACTCATGTAATCACCACCACATTTAAGATAGAACACATTTTTATCATTCAAAAGGTCATTTAATGCCCCTTCCCAGGCACCACCCACCTCTGGCCCCACTGAGGCAACTGTTGCTCTGCTTTCTATGAGTGCAGATGGAAGTGGTATTTTCCAGGGTGTCACAAAAATAGAATGATGCAGCATTGTGCTCATCCGTGTCCAGATTCTTTGACATGTTTTTAGGTTGATTACATTGTTGTCTACCAGTAGTGTGTTCCTTTTTGTTTCGGAGTGCTGTTTCATTGCATGGTGTAGCACGATTTGTTTATTCATTCATCTATTGATGGACATCATCAGTATTTTTCAATTTTGTGTTATTATGTATAAAGCTTCCCTAAATAACCACATGCAAGTCTTTGTGTGGACATATTTTCATTTCTCTTCCACTTAGTGGTATAATTACTCTATTGCATGAAGGCGTATGTGTAACATTTTTAGAAACTGTAAAACTCCTTTCCAAATAACTTGAACCATTTAAAATTTCCTTTAGCAAATGTTACTCCACATCCTCACCCACAATTTACATTGTGTGTGGGTTTTAATTCTAGCCATTCTAATAACTGCATAGGAGTGTCACTATAGATTTTATTTAAATTTCTCTCCAGGGTAATGCTGTTGCATATCTTTTCATGTGCTTATTGGCCATTTGTATATTTTTATTTCTGATGTGTCTGAATTTTTCCTCATTTTAAAAATTGGCTTTGTGTCATTATTATAGAATTACACAAAGATACCTTATATATTGTCTTGAAATTTTATTTTCTTAGCAATGTCTGTCAAAGGGCAGTTTTCAATTTTAATAAAGTCAATTCATCAGGTTTCTCTTTTATGACTAGTTCTTTCTAGGCTCAATATGAGAAATATTTGCTTCCCACAAGGAAAAAAAATTCCTTCTGTGTTTCCTTCTGACATAAAATGTTTCTTCTGTTTCCTTTTGGAAGCTTAATAATATTAGTGTTTTCATTTAAATCTATGATCTATTTTGAGTTAACTTTCATTTTATGCTGAGGGTAAAGTTTGAGCCCCCATATATTGCATATGCATATCTAGTTATCTCAGCACCATTTGTTGTAAAGATGTTTTTCCTCTTGATATAGTTTTGTACTTTTATTGAAAATCAATTAACCATGTCTGCATGGATCTGAACTCAGATATACTAATAAATTGATTGCTGGAATCACTCTTCTACTACATTCATTGATCTATATATCTTTGTGTGTGTGTGTGTGTGATTAACTATTTTTTATTTATTCATTAAGGTATTACACATGTGACCTTATCTCCCCATTGCCCCCCAAATCCCCGATCATACCCTCACTACCCTGTTGTCTGTGTCCATTGGTTATGCTTATATGCAGGCATACAAGTCCTTTGATTGATCTTCCCCGCTCCCCCCTCCCCTCCCCTGCCTTCCCTCTGAGGTTTGATTGTCTAATAGATGCTTCTCTGTCTCTGGATCTGTTTTTGCCCTATTCTTACTCTAATAATATATTGCTTTACTTTTCTTTTATACTAAGGTAATGTATCTCATTTTGTTCTTTTTCAAGATTGCTTTGGTTATCCTAGGCCATTTTCATTAAAATGTGGATACTACCCAAAACAATCTATAAATTCAATGCACTTCCCATTAAAATACCAACGGCATATTTCACAGAACTAGAATGAACTCTCCCAAAATTCATCTGGAATAAAAAAAGAACCCGAATAGCTGCAGTGATCCTGAGAAAGAAGAACAAAGTAGGTGGGATCTCAATACCA
>NW_006292687.1:3946178-3949223 GCF_000327345.1 Myotis davidii | reverse complement strand
AAGAAGTTGCAGAAGTGTCTGCTACTGAACGGCTTCATCCCAGTTTGATTTATTTTTCAAAATTCCACAAGCGGAGGCTGGGGGAAGGTCAAGGGGCGGGGGAGGAGACATATGTACTCCTCTTTGTAATACTTTAAGCAATAAAACAAAATAAAAAAATAAAAAAATAAAATTCACTATTAACAAAAAAAATTAGTAAAATATTCTTCATATCAAATATATTCTCTTGTTTATTTGTAGATTTTTTCCCTATCCACATGTCTTAGAAATATTATATTAAATTTAAGTTGTAATAATTAATTTTTATTAACAGGCAATTTATTAACAGGTAAATACAGGGTATGTATTTTTCCCCCTCTATTTTGTTTACTAAATTAACCATTGTTTCATATTTATGGTTTATTTATAAAACTTTAAAATTTATTTGTTTCAACACATTTTTATCTAATATATTAATTTCTATTTTATTTTCCTCTACTTAGGTTTATTTTTGGTTTGCTTTCCTGTCTTTCCAAGTTTACAAACAAATCCATTTATTGCCATTATATTTTTAGTGATAGTTTAGGGCCTTTTATTTTCTAGTGAGAAAATATTTAACAGTCTCTTTGATAATATCCAATCCTCAGTACTAATTCTTTGTTGTTCCCTCAATTTATTTTCCCTCCACTCCTCCTCCACTAGTTTCAGGTCATATGCTGATCAAGAAGTATGTCAGTGTCACACCACCTGTGAAGTTCTATCAGAATCCTCAGTCTACACAGGCTGCCTTGGAGTGTGACATGCACTGGTTTTGAGTTTGTTAACTGTGTGAGTCATTTCTCAGATTAGATGAGGTGACGGAGAGTGTGGGGAGAATACATAGAACTCATAGTCTCCAGTGCCTTTATAACTTCAAAATACTTTTCATTTTTCAGGTTTGATACATTCAAAATAAGAAGGTGAGAGAAGTTGCATATGTTTTGATGGGCACTAACCTATAGATGTCAACAGCAGTGAGACTGATCATGTTTGCTTCAACTGGTGTTTTATTGCCATTCTTGAATATATAGGGTCCAGTATTATTCCTTATATTCTTAGATTGAGGGATGTTCCAGTTATGACTCATTATTCTCCTGAACCTGACTAGTTAGCATATTTTAACTTGAACAATGACAATAATTTTGCAACAGATTGAAAACCATTATAGCCGAAACCGGTTTGGCTCAGTGGATAGAGCATCGGCCTGCGGACCAAAAGGTCCCGGGTTGGATTCCGGTCAAGGGCATGTACCTGGGTTGCAGGCACATCCCCAGTGGGAGACGTGCAGGAGGCAGCTGATCGATGTTTCTCTCTCATCGATGTTTCTAACTATCTCTCTCCCTTCCTCTCTGTAAAAAATCAATAAAATATATTTAAAACAGAAAACCATTATAGAAATAATGACAGAATAGTAGTATCTATTTCAGAAAGGGAAAGAATGGGTTGAGGTATGGAAACAGAACATATAGAGCCCTCAGAGAGTTGCTAGTGCAAGCAGGAAAAAAAAATGGGAAAAAAAAAGGAATGAGAAGACACCATTGTTCATGGTAAGCATGCCATTGTTAATCATTCATTTTAAGTAAAAACATAAAGTTATGTCTACTTGCTTTTTAAAAAAGCTCCTCTAACTAAATGTAAGTCTCTCTCTACAGCAAAATTCTTCCGTTTGGCCCCTGACCAATAGGTAATGCCATTCCCGTAGATATTGATCTAATTTATTCTACCTGGCAAAGGAGCCACAGGAAAAAGTACAGCTCAGTCTCTCTTTTCCAATTACATTTACCAACTCCCAACAGGGTTCTCCCATCAACAAGTCCAAGGATTCTAAACAAGATGGTTTTTTTTTTTTTGAACATGTCCAACTTGGCTCAGCCTCCCTGCAGTGCAGTTTGAATATGATTCAAAATGATTCTGGAATAAAATCAAATGACTTCTGCTTTCTTTTTATCATCTACTATGAGGACATTTCTAATCTCACAAGGTAAATTTCTGATTTATTGGGGGTGCATATTCAAAAAGTATATCTACACTTGAGAAGCATAACAGCTAAGCCCTAGCTTATCTAGCTAAGTTAGTTGGGCATCGTTCCATGCAATGGAAGGTTGTCATTCGATTCCTGGTCAGGGCACATGCTTGGTTTCCAGCTTGATCCCTGGTAGAGGGTATGCAGAAGGCAGCTGACCCATGTTTTGCTCTCACATGGATATTTCTCTCTTTCTCTCTCCCTTTGATTATACGTTATTGGAGGTATTCTATATTTGTGGATAAAGTTGGCCCTAACTTCAGCACTTACAATGTGGTTAAGAAAAAAAATCTGTTTATAAATGGGAAAACTGAAAAATATTTCAGAAGCTCATGTTTCTTCTCTATTTTCTTCCCATCTTGTATTGATAGGTAAGTTGTTAAATATTTTTAGAGATATGAGCAATCCTTGATTACTTTAAAACCAATTTACAAATGTTTTCCCCTAATATATTAACAAAAATTCAATATTACTAGGACATCTGTTGTCTCCCTACAGTTATGTCAGACAATAATGTTGTTGTTTTTTTAAGCTGGTTTACATTACTAATTAGTCAAAGCACTATTGAGAAGTCTTTGAATCTTCCTGTCATTCAACTATAACTCTTCAGGATTCTCTATTAGAATAGACATGAGTTACTTTGAGGATAGTCAACAGATTTTTTTCTGTGGTGTCTGTCTTCAACAGAATGATCCTAACCCATGAAATGTTGTATGCCGTGGAGAGAAGGAAATTAAACAACATATATTTTTTATTGCCATTTGTCATTCACTTGTGGGAATGTAAAGAAGATAAATCAATATACTATACTGGGATCAAGTATATGATGTCATATGAAACAGCCATTTTTTATTAGCTGGTGGGATATTATATAGCCATTTCTTTAGAGTCAACACCTAAGTTATTCCATTATAGTGTTCTAAACCATATGTACAGCCTAGTGTCAAGTTGCAGGCAAGTATTTATACTAGTATATCCATGATATTGGAATGGGTTCATTTTCA
>NW_006292687.1:3941187-3943174 GCF_000327345.1 Myotis davidii | reverse complement strand
AGTGTTTCAAATTCTACCTCCTTAGATTCCTAAATGTGTGAGACTGAACAAATTAGCAAATCCAGGATCTTGTGTTTCTTCAGCTATATGTAGGTAAAATTATTGTATTTCACTTAAATAATTAAGGAATATATATAATAAAATTACCTGTCTCAAATTATATTTTCAGCAAACATGGGGTATTATTATAAAATAGAACAAAAGTGGTATGTTAACTATGATTTGAAGGCCTCCAAATTTTAAATTCATTCAACATACTACAATGTGTACTTAATGAACTGTAACTACATTGCCACTCTATATGTCTATCTTCTACATAACCACCTAAATATTATTTCTCAACTAGTAAATATCCTCATTCATTTAAAAAGGATAACATATCACTGTATTGTCAGTGATCTGCCTTCTGACTTGGTGAATAACTAGAGAAGTAAAGAGGTTTACTAACTTGGCCAAATAATTACACAGTACTTTTCTCTCTCATTTCTTGGAGACTGACATTCAGGGATGAAAGCCTCCATTCTCAGATGGCAATTTGAGAGTTCCTTACACAAACCCAACCCAGTTTTCACCCAAGAGCTCATCAGCTCTAGGTCCTTTAACTAATGTACTGAAATGAAGGCCTGAGGTAGCCCAAGCTCCCTCTCATAAGTATTCATTACTGTTCCTATAGTTTGAAAGAAAGACAGAACACACACACACACACACACACACACACACAGAAACATGAGAAGCAAAGAAGATCAAAGAAGAGATGAAAAAAGCAGGAAAAAAAGTTGTTGGTTTTCTTCTTTTTTTTTTAAAGTACACTATATATTTTTTTCAAAAGGATTCTCACACACACACACACACACACACAGAAACATGAGAAGCAAAGAAGATCAAAGAAGAGATGAAAAAAGCAGGAAAAAAAGTTGTTGGTTTTCTTCTTTTTTTTTAAAGTACACTATATATTTTTTTCATTAAAGGATTCTTGTCACAGCCCTCACATATAGTAGCCACAGGGTAATATTTGTGGCTTGTAGGTGAATTTGTTCTGAAACTCTTACCTGGCATGTTTTTCAATGAGGAACTATTTGCCAGGAGGTGCCACACTCAATAACCAGCTTTTCCTGCCTCACTGATCGCTTTATACTGAACCAAGGCATGACCTGTGCTGAAGTGGATCAGGAGACAATCCAGCAATTGTGATTTGAGTGTTCCTGGAAGGCTCCAAAATCATATCCTCAGGAATCAGCCTTCATCAAATTTGTTTTGGATACATTTTTCATCGGTATGTCACTCTCCAAAATAATAATAATTACTATTATAGTAAAAGTAGTAATGCTAAAAATAATAAATAGAAAAATAACTTAAATAATGCATACCAGAACCTTTGTATATCATTTACTTTATTTAACCATTTCAAAAAGTGATAATTAGGTAAGAAGACATAATGCAAAAGAAAAAGAAAGGTAACCAGCACAAAATAAAAACAAAACAAGTAACTTGTTTTTTGTTTATTTGTTTTTTATAAATTGCCAAATATTGTTGTTGTTGTTTTTGTTGTTAATCCTCACATGAGGATATTTTTTCCATTGATTTTTAGAGAAAGTGGAAGAGAGGGGAAAGGCAGAGAGAAACATTGATGTGAGAGAAACACATCAATTGATTGCCTCCTGCACAAGTCTAACCAGGGCCTGGGCTGGGGAGAAGCTGCAACTGAGGTATGTGTCCTGCACCAGAATAAAACCTGGGGTGCTTAGGCAATGCTCTATCCACTGAGCCAAACCAGCTAGGGCCAAATATTGCTATTGTTGTTTTAAAATAAAGAATATGTAATGGAGTTCAAAAGGATGAGATGTAACAAATGAGAAACATTTCATCTTTCTGATATCTCCTTAAGTCAATATGTAATTACTGATGAACTACTATGTGTTATAAACCTCAGTAGGATGAGAAAAAGTTACAAGCATGGATCTTGAAGGGGAGAGTGGCTATGATCAGA
>NW_006292687.1:3936173-3939522 GCF_000327345.1 Myotis davidii | reverse complement strand
GTTGGCAGTAGGCAGCTGGTCGATGTTTCTCTCTCATCGATGTTTCTAACTCTCTGTCTCTCTCCTTTCCTCTCTGTAAAAAATCAATAAAATATATTTTAAAAAAAAGCTGCCAGAGAAATACAGAAAGTTACCTACAAAGGATCCCCCATGGGACTAGTGACTGATTTCTCAACAGAAACATATCAGGCCAGAAGGGAATGGAATGAAATATACAAAGTCATGCAAAGGAAGGGTCTAAATCCAAGAATACTGTATCCAGCAAGGCTATCAATCAAAATTGAGTGTGAAATCAGGAGCTTCACGGACAAAAAAGGACTAGGGAGTTGGGTCTAAATCCAAGAATACTGTATCCAGCAAGGCTATCAATCAAAATTGAGTGTGAAATCAGGAGCTTCACGGACAAAAAAGGACTAAGGGAGTTTATTACCACCAAACCAGCAATGCAAGAAATGCTAAAGTGTCTGCCGTAAAAAGAAGAAATAGGATGTGAAGAAGGAACACAGGTGTAAAGAATAAACTGGCAACAAACAAGTACCTATCAATAATTACTTTAAGTGTAAATGGATTAAATGCCACAATCAAAAGACATAGAGTAGCTGAGTGGATAAGAAAGCAGGACCCATATATCTGCTATCTACAGGAAACCTAATTCAGAAAAAAGGACTCACACAGACTGATGGTGAAGGGATGGAAAAAGGTTTTTCAGGTGAATAGAAATGAAAAAAAAAAAAAAGCTGAGGTAGCAATGCTTATATCTGACAAATTAGATCTCAAAGTGAAGGACATAAAAAGAGATAAGGAAGGCCACTGCATAATACTAACAGGAGCAACCCAACAAGAAGATATAACTCTGGTAAACATATATACACCCAATACAGGAGCACCCAAATATATAATAAAACTTCTGGAGGATATCAAGGGAGAGACTGAAAGCAATACAGTCATAGTAGGGGACTTTAATAACCCACTATCACCATTGGACAAATCCTCTAAACAAAAAATCAACAAAGAAACATCAATCCTAAATGACTCACTAGATCAGATGGAAATAATTGACATCTTCAGAACATTTCACCCCAAAGCCACTGAATATACATTCTCCTCAGCTGCACATTTGTCATCTTCAACGATAGACCATATATTGGGTCACCGACAAAGTTTATTCAAATTCAAGAAAATTGAAATCATATCAAGCATCTTCTCAGACCACAATGGCATAAAACTGGAGATCAACTATAACAAAAACAATCCAATAATTTTCCTAACAACAAAGCCCAATGAAAACACAACAATTCAAAATCTATGGGACACAGTGAAAGCAGTGTTGAGAGGGAAGTTCATAGCTCTACAAGCCTACTGCAAGAAACAAGAAACAGTGGCAATAAATTACCTAACTCTACTACTCAAAGAGTTAGAAAGAGAGCAACAAGGAAAGTCCAGTGTATGCAGAAGGAAGGAAATAATAAAGATCAGAGAGGAGATAAACGACATAGGGATAAAAAAAAATACAAAAGATCAACAAAACCAAGAGCTTGTTCTTTGAAAGGATAAACAAGATTGATGAACATCTATCCAGGCTCACCAAGAAGCAAAGAAAGAGGACCCAAATAAACAAAATCAGAAATGAAAGAGATGAAATAACAACCAATCCCACAGAAATACAAATGATTATGAAATAATACTATGAATAACTCTATTCAAACAAAATGGACAACCTAGATTAAATGGACATATTCCTAGAAAAATAAAAGCTCCCAAACCTCAACCAAGAAGAAGAAAAAAACCTGAATAGGCCAATAAATACCAAAGAAATTGAAACAGTTATAACAAATCTTCCAGCAAACAAAAGCCCTGGTCTGGATGGCTTTACAGCGGAGTTCTACCAAGTATTCAAAGAGGAACTAAAACCTATCCTCCTCACACTATTCCAAAAAATTCAAGAGGAAGGCACACTTCCAAGCTCTTTCTATGAAGCTAGCATTACCCTGATTCCAAAACCAGATAAAGACACCACAAAAGAAGGGAACTAAAGGCCAATATCCTTGATGAACATAGATGCTCAAATCCTCAACAAAATTATAGCAAATCGGATTCAGCAGTACATCAGAAAGATCAGACACCATGACCAAGTGGGATTTATTCCAGGGATGCAAGGGTGGTACAATATCCGCAAATTAATAATTGTGATACATCATATAAACAAACTTAGAGACAAAAATCATATAATCATATCAATTGATGCAGAAAAAGCATTTGACAAAATCCAACACTGTTTCTTGAGAAAAACTCTCAGCAAAGTGGGAATTGAGGGATCATACCTCAACATAATGAAAGCCCTATATGACAAACCTACAGCTAACATCATACTCAATGGGCAAAAACTAAACCCATTTCTCTTAGAGAACAGGTACAAGACAAGGATGCCCACTTTCACCACTCCTGTTTGATATAGTACTAGAAGTACTAGCCATAGTGATCAGACAAGAAGAAGAAATAAAAGGCATCCAAAATGGAAAAGAAGTAAAACTGTCCTTATTTGCAGATGACATGATACTATACATAGAAAACCCCAAACACTAAATCAAAAACTACTAGAGCTAATAAATGAATTTGGCAATGTAGCAGATACAAAATTACCACCCAGAAATCTATGGCCTTTTTATACATCAATAACGAATTCACAGAACAAGAAATGAAAACAAACAAACAAAAAATCTAATTTACCATTGCACCAAAAAAATTAAGATACTTAGGAATAAACTTAACCAAGGACATAAAAGACCTGTACTTGGAAAACTACAGGACATTGAAAAAAGAGATAGAGAAAGACATAAACAAATGGAAGAACAGTCCATGTTCATGGATCGGTAGAATCAACATTATTAAATTGTCTATACTACCTAAAGCAATCTATAGATTCAAAACAATACCTATTAAAATACCAATGGCATATTTCAAAGATCTAGAACCAACTCTCTAAAATTCATATGGCATAAAAAAAGGACCCCAAATGGCCACAGCTATCCTGGAAAAGAAGAACAAAGTTGAAGGGATCTTAATACCAGACATTAAACTCTTTTATCAAGCCACAGTTCTCAAAACTTCCTGGTACTGGCACAAGAACAGACCAATGGAACAGCCGAACAGAAGAACCCAGAAATTGACAAAAGCCATATGTTCAATTAATATTTGACAAAGGAGGCAAGAGCACACAATAGATGCAAAACAGTCTCTTCAATAAGTGGTGTTAGGAAAATTGGACAGATACTTGAAAAAAAATGAAACTAGACCATAAACTTACACCATACACAAAAATAAACTCAAAATGGCTAAAGAACTTAAACGT
>NW_006292687.1:3924284-3935407 GCF_000327345.1 Myotis davidii | reverse complement strand
AGGAGGTAAGAAATCAACGAAGGCCTTGTATGCATGCATATAAGCATAACCAAGGGACACAAGACACTGGGGGGATAGGGTGAGGGCATGTGCAGGGGGTAGGGGGGGCTGGGGGAAGGTCAATGGGGACAAAAAGGAGACATATGTAGTACTATTTGTAATACTTTAAATAATAATATTTTTAAACAATTTTTTTAAAAAAGTTACAAGTATAACTGGAAGATTAAACTTAAGTGAAAAATTAAACCAAAGCATTTGGTTAGTAATACAATCTGAGGCAATGGGCATTATGAGGTACATAACTTGACAATAAAAACCTCCTTCCAACTGTGATGGAAACCCCCAGAAATAAGCATTTGACTAGAGATGTTTTGCACCACTATAGGCCTCCATGGATAAAACTCCGGACAATAATTCTCTTGAAAAAAATAAATTTCTGTCTCTTCTGAGGATTTGATTTTGATGACTATGATAATTGATATTTGTTTATTTTGGATTAGATATCCAAAACTCAAACATGAAATATCTGACAAAATAATCCAGCAGTCCTGAATGTGTTAGTCAATCAACATCAGACTAAGAGAGCTCATGACTGTCCTGGGACATTTTATATGATTAAAGAGCACCCCAAACCCCCAAATATTATAAAGAATAAGACTTGTCAAAAACTAGGTCTGCTTATTCTAAATCTCCCTGTGTCATCCTTCGGTAACTCAGAACTCAGCGGGTTTATTGTTGTGTGGAGGGCAAGACTCTTGGAGTGAGAATGTCATTGTGTGCGGGAGACAGAGTTTTCTGAATAGTTGATAGAAATTCAAATGAGGAGGCTAAAAACAGCAGGCCAATTTGGGAAGAGGTGCTAAGCCTTAGACAAGGAAGCCAGCTGGAGATGAAGTAGAATCAGACAGACAAGCATATCCCTTTCATTAGTCTACAAGTAAAAAATGAACAAAAATAAGTGTTGGTAAGGACCTAAAGAAATTGTAAGCCTTGAATATTGCTCTTATGGATGCAAAATAGTGGCGTCATTTTAGAAAACAGTTTGGTGGTTCCTCAAAATATTAAACATAGCTGCCATATAAACCACATATTATATTCCTAGTTATATATCCAACAGAATTGAAAATGTATGTCCACACCACAGCTTGTACACAAGTGTTCATAGCATCATTATGCATCATAGTAAAAGAAATGGAGACGACACAAATGTACATCAACTGATAAATGGGTAAACAGCATATGGTATATCCATACAATGGGATAGTAATTGGCCTTCAAGGAATGAAGTACTAATACATACTACATTATGGATGAACCCTAAAAATATTATGCTAAGCCAAGTGAATAAAGTCAAGACATAAAAGGCCACATATGACATGATTCCAGTTATATGAAAAGTACAGAATAAGAAAATTCATAAAGACATTAAATAGATTATTAATTTCTTTGAACTAAGGAGAGGGAGAACGAAGTAGCTGCTAAGGGGTGTACATTTTTTTGTGGGGAAGTTGAAACCATGTTACATTGAAAAATTAGATAGTCATGGTAATTGTACAACTCTGTGAATATTCTAAAAACCACTGAAATATACTTTAAAAGACTAAATATGTGATAGGTCAATTATATCTTAATGAAAGTGTTACAAATAAATACACTTGCTCCCTACAATGATGAAAATATGTTATTAGATATAAAAAATAAGATTTCCATTTAATTTGAATTTGAGAAATGCTTTTAAAATGCTGTCTATATGCCAGGCAATTGCTGACAATAATGGGTGCACTGATGAATCTGAAATTCCTGCCTTTGATGAGTCCACAATCAGGTAGAGAATAGAGAAAATGTGCCTGTTATCATTTGTTAATTATTGTTATAGAATATGAGCTATGTTTATAAGTACTTAGAATTAGTTGATGTGAGGAACAAATCAGAGACAATATCAGGGAGAATACGACCTTTGATGTTGGCATTTAAAAGTTCGCTGGAGTTTTTCAGGATAACAAACATGAGAGTGACAGGGGAGATCATTCCCAATAAAGGAAATGTAGAAGATGTCCAGAATAATATAGACTAATCTATGATTAAAATCTACCTACTAAGATGCTATTGATTCTAAGTGCTACAAGAGTTCAGAGAAGGTATTGTTAGCAGGATGGCTAGGTAGCCGGTTGGGGAAAGCAATATTTTATAGATATTTAAAAACTGTATTATCCCATGTGTGATGTTTGTTTGCTCAAATGAGAAATTTTTTCATTTTTTATTATGGAGTTCAGGGAATGTTCTGCCTCTAAAGATTCATGAAAGACATTCATATAGACAAACATGAGTTGTTTTTATTTTCAAATTAGTGGCCTGGTGCATGAAATTTGTGCGGGGGCAGGGGGGTTCCCTCAGCCCAGCCTGCACCCTCTCCAATCAGGGACCCCTTGGGGGGTATCCAATTGCCGGTGTATATATAAAACTGGCAGTCAGACATCCCTCTCACAATCTGGGACTGCTGGCTTCTACCTGCCTGCCTGCCTGATTGCCCCTAACCGCCCTCCCCTGCTGGCCTAACCTTGCCCCCAACTGCCCTCCCCTGCCTGCCTGATCTCGCCCAGTTTCTGTCTCTCTGTTTTTCTCAGCAGTCCTCCAGGACTCCCTGCCTCCCTGTCTCCCTCTGCCTCTTTCCCAGCTGGGAGGGGGCGGGGCCAGTGGAGGCCGCTCCACCCTCTGCCCGCCCTCCCTTTCATCCAGGCCTCTTCAAGACCAGTGTGTTTTGTTTCCTCATTCTGAGAGAGGCTCCAAGAGTGAGCAGGGAGTGAGGGAAAGAAAGGGAGAAAAGGATGTGAGCTGGTGGGCACTATGAGTGTCTGTTCATGTGTGTGGCTGTGAGAGGGCTGGCCCCACCTCCCCCATCCCCATCTCTGCTGCCACAAGTCCCCACCCACCAGAGCCTGCTGTGCACGCACCCTGGGTTTTAGGTCGAGCTTCCGGTCATTGTGGATGTGACAGACCCAGGGTTTTTATATATTAGGATTTTTCTTAAAACTTTAATTGGATGCATCTGAACATTGATGTGGAGTAAGTATCATTTACATTAGTAATCAGACCTCAACCCAGCCCTGTCCCTGTCCAAGTATGCATCTTGGTTTTAGTGACTCCTATCTTCCCTGTGGATGTCTTGCTCCTGATTCACACCTTTAAAAAATACAGATTTTTAAAATGTATTTATATTGATTTCAGAGAGGAAGGGAGAGGGAGAGAGCGGGAGGGAAACATCAGTTATGAGAATGATGGATCAGCTGCCTCCTGCAAGCCCCACAATGGAGACTGAGCCAGAAACCCAGGCATATGGGGGAATTGAACCTTGGCCTCCTGGTTCATAGGTCGATGCTCACCAACTGAGCAACACTGGCTGGGCAAAAATACAGATATTTTTAAGTGTTTAAGCCAAATTCATACTGAATAGAAGCTTTATCCCAGATGCAGTTAGAAGGCACGTGTGTTACAATGACCGACGTCCACAATGCCCTGTCCTCAACAGCCCTGCTCAGCTCCTGTGGGCTCATGCCTGTGGTTTTATTTATGGAGTCTATCCATCTCATATTTGGTCTTCCTCTTTTCCTGTGGCCCTCTATCTTTTTCTCAGATTTACTCCTTTCCTAAAGAACCCTGCCTTATCATAATGTGGCTGAAGTAGGACCAATGCAGGTTTATCTTTTTTTTTGCCTCCAATTATATTTTAGACTTAACTTGTTCTAGGTTCCGCTTGTCCATCCTTTAGGGGTAAAGGGTATCTGAAAGCTCTCCTGAAACACTATATTTCTTTTTTTAAAAATATTTTTTATTGATTTCAGAGAGGAAGGGAGGAGAGAGATAGAAACATCAATAATGAAAGAGAATCATTGATTGGCTGCCTCTTGCATGTCCACTCCTGGAAATCGAGCCCACAACCCAGGCATGTGCCCTTGATCGGAATCGAACCCAGAACCCTTCAGTCCACAGGCTGATGCTCTATCCATGGAGCCAAACTAGCGAGGGCCAATATCATATTTCAAATGAACCTTTTTTTTTTAATTAACAGCCTTTTCCACTGTCCAATTTTTGCATAGTAATTGGGAATATCTGCTTACAGGTTGAACAAATAGGGAGATAAAATGCACCCTTGTCTGACACCTTTGCCTATAGACCTTCTGTCTCAACATATCTGTTAAATGCACCCTTGTCTGACACCTTTGCCTATAGGAGACCTTCTGTCTCAACATATCTGCTTGACAATGACTTTCTGTCCACAATACAGGTTATGTATCAGGACAGTCAAGTGCTATGGAATGCCCATTTCTTTCAGAGCAACACATAGTTTTTCATAATCCATACAGTCAACAGCTTCACTGTAGTCTGTAAAACATAGATTTACTTGATTTTGAAATTTTTTGGAGCACTGGGCCTCCAAGTTTCTAATGACTGAATTCTACCAACACACATGTTGTATTTAGCTTGCAATGTATTTAAAACAAAAATAATTTCCAAATTTTTTTAAATAAAAGTGTTAAATATGGGTTTCAAGTTTTGACTCTATTAAAAATCAGAAGTTATTGTATCACTGGATGTGTGTTTCTACCTGAGAGGGAGAAAATAGTTGAGTGGCTGCTGTTATCTGAAGATGGGACACTTTCAAATAGTTCAGTGCAGATTGCTGCCACATTTTGGTACTTGAAGGAACTGAAGTTTATATTCTGACACATAGGAGGCACTGGTTGAATATTTTAATATTTGCTAGTTGATTGATTACTCAAGGTCAAGTGTAAAGTCCCAAGTCAACTGAATCAACCTTTTCTAATAAAGCTCTTACAGTCCTTCTTTACTATTTACTCCTCTATATTGCCCACGTTAGTCTAAATTCATAAACCTACTTACTGCCACATATGAATTATAGTAATTTCACCACAGAATATTACCTGCAATCCTCTAGAAGTGGAGGAGAGTGTGCCAGAACCATTAGTTTCATGGGAACAAAAATTGCTCATTTATAATTTTGTGTGTGTGGTCTATGAGGTGTAAAGACCACTTAAGGTCACTGCTTCATACAGTATTAGGTAAACATTTAAGAGGTAAATACTTTTATCCATCTTTGCTTCCAGCAAAGAAATAGACCATGAAAACTCTAGAGGGCTGGCTTGATAGATGTTTTCACTCTATTATTCTCCCTGAGCTGAGTTCTCAATAATGTTCTGTATAGATGCAGGTAACTGGACCATGCTCAGTGAGTGTGAAGGAAGAAAGGTAGATGGATCTGTGAAGTTAATGAGAGAGAGAAATCTCCTTTTATGACCACAAAAAGAGTTTTATTCCCAGAAAAATAAATATGCTCATTAAATTATAAATTTATAAACAAGTTTGAAAGAAGAAACAATTATTAAAATAAAGCTATTATGTTAATATGTGATAATTGACATTGGTTAGTGGTTATATGCTATATCTAATACCTATGGTTATTTAGCTGCTAATTATAGATAATAATCAGATTTTCCTTATATTTGTCACTATGTTAATGGTATATCACTTGATGGTATGTCAACTTGACATATCTCAGTTGATGGTAAGTCTACCTTGATCAATGAAAATGACACTATATTGATGCTGAAGGTCAACATTTTTAATGTTTATTTTTATCTCCCCTGTGATTTTTGGTTCATATCCCTAAGGTGTTGAGTTCTATGGGCCCATTAAATAGTAATATAATCTAACTTTTGTCTTATTTAATGTAATTATGTTTTTCTAATTTACACTTTCTCTTTGATTTTTTTAATAATTTTCATATACAGGGCGTTTTACTTTTATGTAACCATATTTTTTAATTCTGCTTTTGACATATTCTTTCACTTTATGGTTTAAGCATTTTTTTCTACCTAGATTGAAAATAGTAAAAATGTATTTGTACCAGGTATCTATTAGACATTGGGCATTACGACAGTCATTGGTTATACATGGGCAAGCAAGGCTAGAAACTTCTATCAGGCATAGGGCGGATACATAATGATAGATGTTTCAATAATGAACTTCATTTTCCCTCTCTCTTTCTTTGTCCTCTTTCCCATCTAGGCCACAAAGAACTTAGATATCAGCAGGATTTGAGATTTTAGTTATAGATGATGATGGGGAAAATTACTGTTTTCTTTATCACTCAAAAAATTTCAAATATAAATTAATGGGGAGACCTTTCTTACTAATTTAATAAAAAGTTTTAGTGTAGCCCTCAGAGGAGCAAACTCGTCAACTTATTTCTTACACAGACAGACACACAGACACACAAACACTTCCACACACTGTGTCTTACAATTGCCAGGGAAGTGTTGAAGGTGAAAAAGAAGTAACCAGAGACACGTCTCTGCCCATTAACAAAATTAAAGGCTTTCTTTTTCCAGGGAGAATGTGATTTAAGGGCTAATCAGCACCATGGTCCTTGCACATTATCTAAGAAAATAGAAATTACTGGCTACTGAATCTGTGCTTGGAAGCTCCAGGGGGAATCTCTGCGGGCCCTCTGATAACTTTTATGCCATGCTTGAATATTCTTCCCCATGTAATTGGTTTTGTTTGCTATATATAAAAAGCAGCTGCTGGCTAATCGTCTGATTCTTTCTGTCCGTGTTTGAGTAGGACAGTTTACTTGTGCAGATTAAGCTTCTTGTGTTCAGTTTCTCTCTACCCTGCTGGCAAGGACTCGAACTGCTCTATTTGCTTTACACAGTCCCTTTAAATTATTAAATGGCATTCACATTCACATGTCTTTAGAACATTGACTCCAAATGAGTCACATTCAAAAGAAAGGCTTTATTTTTAGACCATTGAAATCAGAAACAGTATTATAGGGAAAGTGATTCTAAAAGTAGATTTTCATTCATTCATGGAGGGCACTACAAACTCTTCTCCAAGTTCTGTAAGTTGATTGCTCTTCAGTATCAAGGCAACCCTTTATGTAGGATAAAATAGCCACTTCTCACTTTTACTGAGGCCAAAGATGAGGGCACAGAAAAGAACACAAGGGGCAAAGGTATCTGAATGCCCTTGATGTTTCTTTCCTTTGGGAATATCTATGTGAAATTGCCAATGTAACCTCTGTCTCTCTTGAGGCCAGCACAGAGAGCTCTGAATGAGAATCTTATACTCTTCCAAATTGTTCATATATATTGTATGGGGAAAACCCATCATATTAATTCATATAGGGAATATAAGTATTAGAAAACTGTTATGAAAAAATAACCTAAGTAGAAAGTAATCACACACACACACACACACACACACACACACACACCCCTGATTCAAATAAAATGCTTGCTGTAGAAGCTTGGTACATATTTATTTGTTGCTTGCCCTGGTGCCATAGTGGCAGGTTCCTGGCTTTCTATGTGTTGTCCCCTAGTGCCGCGGTTTGGCAAACCGTGGCTCGCGAGCCACACGCGGCTCTTTGGCCCCTTCAGTGTGGCCACGAAGTTTCAATCGCACTGTATGTGCGCGCCTGCACGTGGTATTTTGTGGAAGAGCCACACTCAAGGGGCTGCAGTTTGCCGACCACTGTGCCTAGCGCAAGAGGAATGAGCATGTGAGAAGGTCTTCTATTTAAGAACTCCGAGAACAGTAGTGACTTTTTTTAGCCCAAAGGGATTAGGTTACTCTGTCCACCTGTGGAAATCCCGTGTCCATATGATCAAATGACTTTCCTCAGCTCCATCTATTTTCTGTTCTCAAAACAAAGTTTAAAAAAATACATCAATGGCAACAGGCAGAGCTTCCCCAACTTCAGGAAAGTAAGAGAAGAAAATCTTAGGATTATTTTTCATCATGCTTTCCCCTTTTCTCCATTTCGTATTTCTCTATTCCCACACACTTTACCCATTCATTGGTTACTGGCTTTCTTTTTCCAGTTAATTTGCTGCTTTATATTTATTTTTGGTTAATCCTTACTGAAGATATTTTTTCCATTGCTTTTTATAGAGATTGAAAAGGTGGGGGAGAGACACAGAGAGAGAAACCATCAATGTGAGAGAGACACATCAATTAGTTGCCTCCTGCACGTGCCCTGGCTGGGGCCCAGGATCAAGCCTGCATCCGAGGTACATGCCCTTGACCAGAATCAGATCAGGGACCCTTCATTCCAGGGGCCAGCACTTTATCTACTGAGCCAAACTAGCTAAGACTGCTAGTTCATATTTCTACTTTCCAATCCTATTACACAATATCAAGAAATTGTGTGTCAGAAATATTTCTACTTTCCAATCCTATTACACAATATCAAGAAATGGTGTGTCAGAATATCTGTTTTCCTGAACTCGGTGATAGGAAACCAATCCCTTTGTCCTTTAACCTCCTGAAGTCATTTTACCCCACCAGCCATAAATGTGATGATCTGGATGTAGGTAAGTTATAATATAATGAAAAATAACCAAGGATTTGGATTTAGAAGAATTAAATTCTTTGTCCCAGAACCTGTTCCACATTTGCATATTATATCATTTTTTATTAATCATTTGATTTACATAAACCTTGTTTTTTCCTCTTCATAAAATATTCTAGAACTATTTGGAATGAATGAAGTGAAATAAATAAAACTACCTTTTAAATTGAAAAATGTTTGGCTCAAATTTGAAACTCAAGGCCTATGTATACTGGGCTACTGCTCCCGGGTGAGGGGTGGAGAAATAAAAGGCAGCCCATGTGGAAGGACCTTAGAGTAATTGATACTGGAAGAATTTTAGTCTAAGAGAGTGTTGGATAAATACTATGAGGAAAGTTGAGAAAAAAAATTATAGATTAAGGAATAGTTAATAAGGAGTTATGGCCTGTTCTATTTAAAGTAGCATCGTTTTAATTCAAGTCACATTCATATAGTACAGAGGCAAAAATATGAATACCTATGATGGTCAGTTAATAATTTTAATTTAAGGCAATTACAAAACCCAAAACCTCAAAATGAAAGAAACAATACCAATGCCAATGGAATTACCAATTTCAAATGAAAATTAATATAGGAAAGCCCACTCAGCCCAGCCAAAGCCATGACATTTGTGCTTGGATTACCTGAATAATTGTACTGTAATTTAATCTGAAAGTAAAGAGCAGAGATAAGGAAAATTTCATCTCTTTTTCTACAGGTGAATTTCATTACAAATATACATTCTACATCTATCAACTTTTATTTAAACCAGCTAGCTTTCAAACAGGTAGAAATGTACTGCCGAAACCGGTTTGGCTCAGTGGATGGAGCGTCGGCCTGCGGACTGGAGGGTCCCGGGTTCGATTCCGGTCAAGGGCACGTGCCTGGGTTGCGGGCACATCCCCAGTGGGAGATGTGCGGGAGGCAGCTGATCGATGTTTCTCTCTCATCGATGTTTCTGGCTCTCTGTCTCTCTCCCTTCCTCTCTGTAAAAATTCAATAAAATATATATAAAAAAATTAAAAAAAAAAGAAATGTACTGATGAGTTAATGTCATGAAAAGTGGTCAAAATTTAAAAGACATTTAGAAAACTGTATAAATATACCTAACCTCTAGGAAAAATCAAGTGATGAAAGAGCTATGTGGTTGCTATAGTTATTGTCAACACTGACCCAATCTCACTTTGCTCAAATATATAGAACATTACACTTTGAATGAACTTGTTAACTAGAATGATTACATAGTACATAGCTGAAGCAATTTCAGAGGGTATGTATATACAGAGGGTAGTTTTTCTTAGAGAATGAGAGAGAGGGAGAGAGAGAATCCATAATGTAATACTCTTTCATTCAATGCCAAAGTAATTAAAGTAATAAAACAATATGTTAACTCCCTAACATTCTATGTTTATTTGTAGAATAGTTTTCCCAGAATACAGTTGTATATCCACATGCAAAAAAATATGAATTTTAATCCTTACTAAATATATAACACTATATATAAACATTATATTTGAAGACTATATATAAACATTAATTCAAATTAACCACTGACCTAAATGAGATAAATTTTAAAATGTCTAAAAGAATACAGAGAAGAAAATCTCAGGAATTTGGATTTGACAGAATTCTTAGGGACAATGCCAAAAAAAATTCATAAAAGAAAAATTGATAAAAAAATTATCAAAAGATAATTAGTAAGATAAAGACAAGTAAAAACTTGACAACAATTATCTGCAAATTAAATGCCAATAAACGAATGGCATTTAGAATACATGAGGTTTTTTCTTAGGTTAGTAATAAGACAAAAAATCTCAAATGAATAGGCAACCATTTGCAGATTCATTTTCACAAATAAGTTATAGAAATGGCTATTAATCACACTGAAAAATACATCTTTAGTAATTATGGAAGTAGAAATTAAATAATGAGATACCACCTCATATCCAACTAGAATAGCTCTATTAAAAATATAAACAATAAGAAGAATTAAAGAGAATGTGGAGAAACTATGACCCTCATATATTGATGATTGAATGATTAAATGTGAATATTAAATGGGATAGTTATTTTGGATCTTGGCAATTTTAAAAAATTGAACACAAATATACCATACTAGAGTTTGGAGCAAGAAATCCATACATGGTAGGGGGGAAGGGGAGGCCCTCTGCCTGGCCTGCATGCTCTCACAATCCAAGACACCTCCGGGGATGTCTGACTGCCGGTTTAGGTCCAGTCCCCCCTAACTGCCTCTGCCTGACTGTCTGATAGCTTCTAACCACTCTGCCTGCCTGCCTGATTGCTTGTAACTGCCTCTGACTGCCTGATGGCCCCTAACCACTTGCCTTCCTGCCTGATCACCCCTAACCACTCACCTGCCTGCCTGATTGCCCCTAACTACCTCTGCCTTGGCCTCCACTGCCGTGGCTTCATCTGGAAGGACATCCGGAATGACATCTGGAAGGTCGTTTGGCTGTCCAGTCTAATTAGTGTATTATGCTTTTATTATAGACTAGAGGCCCGGTGCACAAAAATTTGTGCGCAATAGGCCTCTGTTCCCTTGGCTGCTGGCACCAGTTTGTGTCTGGCACCCAGGACCCAGGACTTCACTCTGGCAGGGCTCTGGCCGGAGCCGGCCCTGGAGCCATCAGGCTTTGCTGCTCCGGCCCCGGGGCCATCAGGCTTCACTCCGCAGCTTGGAGCCTCT
>NW_006292687.1:3909069-3923878 GCF_000327345.1 Myotis davidii | reverse complement strand
TTAAACACTGTTGCAGCTCCAGCTCTGAATCCCGGCTGGCTGAAAGCAGGTTTCTGGGGATTGTTTAGCTTCTATAATTGCACATAGTTGCTTAGAGTGCAGCTCAGAGCTGGGCAGCAGCAGGCAGGGAACCTTGGCTTCCTCTATCACTGGAGCAAGCAAGTATCCTGTTTGCTTCAGCTGCCTAGCTGCTGGCCACCATCTTGGTTGGCAGTTAATCTGCATATCGCCCTGATTGGCCAATGGGAAGCGTGTCAGAGGTATGGTTTATTACCATGTTTGACTATTATTAGATAGGATGACACAGTAATTCCATGCCTAGGGATCTACCAAAGAGAAATTAAATATACACATATACAACAGTATTTATAGGTGCATTAGTCATAATAAGCTCATGTTAGAATCAAACAACCCAATGTCCATCAAGTGATGAATTTATAAACAAACGTGTTTTATATTAAATTCATTAAATACAATTCATCAATAAATAAAGAATGAAATCCTGACATATGCTACAACTGGGATAATACCTCAAAATGATGCTAAGTGAAGGAAGCCAGAGGAAGAAGACCCACATATTATATTATTTTATTTTTCTGAAGTAAAGAGAAAAAACAAATTTCTATACAAAGAAAGCAGATAGGTGGTTGTCTGCACCTGGAGATGGAGACAAGGATTAACTGCAAATGAGCCCTAAGACACTTTTGAGGTTATATCTGCATGCCTACAGGAGTGGAGAGTAGCAGTGTATGTACTGGCTTTTGTTATTTTTTTTCTTATATGCAACATGAAGCATTTGAAGTAAATGGTTTTTACTTTTGGAAATGGCACTCTATTTCTGAAGCATGATTCCCACATTTTTCAGGCCAAGGATTATTAGAATTGTGTTTTTGTGATTCCTAGGCTCTCTACCACCTTCCGGATCTCTTTTTCCATGCTAAAATTCTTTTTAAAATCATATACTCACTGCAACACATACCAGTATGAAGTCATTTGCATTTTTTAAAAAACATCTCATCTTATTTGTAAAGCAGATTTCTTTCAATATATGAAAGCACTTACTCTCACTGAATCCATCTGAGCCCTTTTAAAATCATCCTTCTAAGCAAAATACTTTCATTTAAAAAAAAATGAACATTTCCTGCACCCAAGTTAACTTTTGTGTTGAGTTGAAGCAATATAAAATATCAGCTCAAATGGGAAACGTGGGAAGGAAATATAAAGGAAAGCCAGGGAGAATAAATGAAAAATGATTCTAAGTTCTGACGTGTGGTATTGAAGATGTAGCGCACTGTCGCTGAGAGGAGCAGCTAGTTCTCGGCCCTTTGTATCAGGGAAACCAGTAATGTTTTCTAGGTTTAAGTCATGAACAATTTTAACAATCCTTGCATTCTGTGATAAAAATTATCTTTTAACTAGAGGCGCAGTTAACAGGATTTGTGCACTGGTGGGGGCATGGCCTGCAGGGATGACCCGCTGTGGAAATGCAGCTCATCCTGGTCAGCTCAGTGGCACTCCCACTATTGGATCACACTGACCACCAGAGGGAAGCGCCTGCATTAGCGTCTGCCCCCTGGTGGTCAGTGCACATCATAGCGACTGCTCGAGCAGTTGGTCTGGTTGTTCCACCATTCGGTCACTGGGCTTTTATTATATAGGATGACTTGATGGCAAATAATGGCAATGGATATTTTTAAAGACTTAGATGCCAAATGGATCAATAAAATCAGCCTATTCTCAAAGAGCTGACAATGTATATACAGCATTTTATATAAGACTAGAGGCCCAGTGTATGAAATTCATGCACGGGGGGGAGGGGGTACCCTCAGCCCAGCATGCACCCTCTCCAATCTGGGACCCCTCAGGGGATGTCCGACTGCCTCTTGCAATCCAGGACCACTGGCTCCTAACCATTAGCCTGACTGACTGCCCCTAACCACTTCTGCCTCACAGACTGATCACCCCTAACCACTGCCCTGTCAGCCTGATCAACACCTAACTGCTCCTCTGCCAGCCCGATCACTTCCAACTGCCCTCCCCTGACTGCATGATAGCCCCCAAACACCCTCCCCTGCTGGCCATCTTGTGGCGGCCATCTTGTGACAACATGGGAGCAGCCATCTTGTGACCACATGGGGGTTGCCTTCTTATTAGGGTGTGATGGTCAATTTGCATATCACCTCTTTACTATATAGGATAGAGGCCTAGTGCAAGGGTGGGGGCCAGCTGGTCTGCCCTGAAGGGGATCCTGGATCAGGGTGGGGGTCCCCTTGGGGGATGTGTCCAGCCTGGGTGAGGGGCTGGGATGGTTTGCAGGCTGGCCACACCCCCATTGGAGTGCGGGGGGGTCTTTGCAGGGGGCAGGACCAGCCTGAGCAAGGGGCTGAGGGCCATTTGCAGGCCGGCCATGCCCCCATTGGGGTGAGAGTACCCACTCGGGGCCGTGGCCAGCCTGGGCGAGTGGCTGAGGGCAGTTTGGGGACAGTTTGCAGACTGGTCAACCCCCCTGCTTTGTCCAGAAGGACATTGGGATGTTTCCAGAAGGTCTCCTGGTCTAATTAGCATATTACTATGTTATTAGTATAGATTGATCATAATCATGCCCTAACTGTTTTGGCTCAATGGATAGAGTGTCAACCAGCAGACTGAAGGGTCCCAGGTTCAATTCTGGTCAAGGGCAAGTACTTTGGTTACAGGCATATGCCCAGTAGGGAGTGTGCAGGGGGCAGCTGATCGATGTTTCTCTCTCATCGGTGTTTCTAACTCTCTAACCCTCTCCCTTCCTCCCTGTAAAAATCAATAATATGTATTTAAAAAAAGATATTCATAATCAAATCCTAAGTAATATGTACAGATTGTATAGATCTTAAACACAGTATGAAGTTTTGAATAAGCACAACTTCCTTCGGGTTGGAATAATAAGAAAAAATGTGGTAGAATATCTAGGCAAGCAAAGAAGTATGGAATGGAGAGGGACCTAGGTGATCAAACAGTACACTCTAATGACAATATTCTACACCACTCCTCCTCCTCACCTATCAGACACTCTGAAGATAGTGGGGAGAGGAGGATGGTGCAGAATAAAAAATGAAATAGAGCTGGAGACAAAAATGGAGAGATGTTGGTCAAAGGGTACAATCCTTCAGTTATCTATACTAATAAAAAGGTAATATGCTAATTAGACTGGATGTCCTTTCGGACAAAGCCATAGTGGCAGTGCCAAGGCAGAAGCAGTTAGGGGTGATCAGGCCTGCAGGGGAGAGTAGTTAGGGCAATCAGGCTGGCAGGTGAGGGCAGTTAGGAGGATCAGGCCACCAGGCAGGTGAGCAGTTAGGAGCCAGCTGTCCTGGATTGTGAGAGGGATGTCCCCCATGGTGTTCTGGAGTACTGTCAGTGGGTGCAAGCAGTGCCTACTGGCCCCAATTGCCCTGAGGGCTTCTCCACCTCCCCCTTCTCCAGAGGAGCTATCGGGGCAGCAGTTGCCACTCACACCCATTGTTGGTGCCAGCCCCAATCACTCCACACTGTCAGCAGGTATGAGCAGGGTCAGTGAACCAGTGATTATGACATGCACTGACCACCAGGGTTGTGCATGGAACATGGCAGGCATCAGCAACAGGTGGCAGAGTGTGACAAGGCAGGGCACCAGTCGCTGTCATCAGGACAAGCCTCTGGTGGTTACTGAAAATTCTTTGCTCCCATGCACCACGGTCCCGCTGGGTGCTCACAACTGCTGCTCGTGCCCATACCTGCTGCCAGCACTGGTCCCAATCACTTGGTGCTGTCAGTGGGTGCAAGCAGTGCCTACTGGCCCCAATTGCCCTGAGGGCTTCTCCACCTCCCCCTTCTCCAGAGGAGCTATCGGGGCAGCAGTTGCCACTCACACCCATTGTTGGTGCCAGCCCCAATCACTCCACACTGTCAGCAGGTATGAGCAGGGTCAGTGCCATCAGCGTGTTGGAGCAGTGGTGGCAGGAGCAGGGCTGCTGGCAGACAGGGGACCAGGGGTCGTGGATGAAGGGGCTGGGCAGGGGCACAGAGGATGGCCTGAGACCTGCCCCTGTGCCCACTACAGCCTCCTGGACCACAGTTCCTTTCAAGGTGCACGAATTTATGTACTGGGCCCCTAGTAAGATAAATAAGTTCTAAAAACCAAATGTACAATATGGTGACTATAGTTTAAAAAAGCATTATATATTTGAAATTTGCTAAGATAAATTTCAAGTGTTCTTACCACACATAATACACACACACAAACATAAGGGTAAAATGTGTGAGATAATATATAGTTAATTAGCTTGTTTGTGATAATCATTTCATAATGTATACATATAGCAAAATATCACATTGTATATCTTAAATATATAGAATTTTTTTCAATGATCTATACTAATAAAAGTGTAATCTGATAATTAGACTGGACATCTTCCAGATGACCTTCAAGAAATCCTTCTGGACAATGCCTTGGTGGTGGGGCTGAGGCAAAGGCAGTTAGGGGCGATCAGGTCAGCAAGAGAGAGCAGTTAGGGGGATCAGGCTGGCAGGGGAGAGCAGTTCGAGGGATCATGCCGACAGGCAGGTGAGCAGTTAGGAGCTAGCTGTCCTGGGTTGCAAGAGGGGTGTGTAACTGCCAGTTTAGGCCCGATCCCACAGTGATCAGGACTAAACCGGCAATCAGACATCCCTCGAGGGGTCCCAAATTGGAGAAGGTGCAGTCTGGCTGAGGGACCCCCACCTCCATGCACGTATTTCATGCACTGGGCCTCTAGTACTTTAATAAATCTGGAAAAAAAAATAACAAGAAAATTCAACCAAGAACAATTTTGGGAATTTTTCACACAGTCAGTTTAACTACAAATAATAGTCATAATCAATGAATTACTGGTTATTCATTATAAATTCCAAAATCAGTTAACTTTCTTTTAATCTTCAGGGTGAGGAAGGGTGAGAGAAAGAAACATTGATCAGTTGCCTCCCATCTGTACCCTGACCTGGGATGGAGCCCACAACCTTTTGGTGTACTGGAAGATGCTCCAACCACCTGAGCCACCAGGACAGGGCAGTTAACTTTATTTTGAAAAAAAATTTGGCAAACAAAAAGCAACCTAAGTATTTACAGATGTAACTGTACCCCACAAACCAGGCTCTCTGTTTACCCCCTTAAGTAAGACCTTTTTCCCCCCTAACAAAGTTTAGTTAAATTTTATCTATATTGAAACTATGCATTCCCTATAACCATAAGTTGCTTAACATTTAAACTGAGGGACTCAGAAAAATTGAAACTGAAATACCGAGTCACTAACCCGTAACTTACTAGTCAATACACAGTTTTTGAGAGGCTATAGATGCAATGCAATGCTTACTGCAATGCTTCTGCTTCCCCATAGGAACAATTGGTCATAAAATATTAATTTATAATCTTACTTTGCAGACAATAATGAAGACTCCAGACCATCCAGTTGCATGTAACCCTTCAATGGTTTCTAGAATCTACTCCTTGAGATCTTATTGGGAAATCAAAGGCCACATAAATTTCCTTCCACTCTCCTTTTCCAACTTAAAAATTCTTAACCTGGTCCAGCAAGTAAGAAAGTTTTGGGGCCCCAGTAGGTCTACCATCTTCTCAGTGGGCACCTCCTCAATCAATAAAACTTTGCTAAATCTTACAGTAAACTCTGACATGTTGAGTTTTGGCTTCACAGGAGTGGTAACAAAGACATCAAAATGATTTAAATTCTAGTAATGTTGTGACTGGACTAAAGGGGTCTATTTGCCTGTGTGCATCAAAGCCCAATAAAATGTGAACAGGAGATTACAGCTAAGAAAGTAAAAGTTTATTAGTTCAGGAAATAGTTTACCTTTGTGTGTATGGGAGTGAGGGACTGAGAATACTTGAAATTTATTCTTAGGAAATTTCAAGTATATAGTATGTTTTATTAAGTATAGTCACCATGCTGTACTTTAGGTTTTAGACTCTATAATACTGAAACTGTCAGTTCAGTGAAACCTACATCAGAATTGTAGATAAACAGCATACTGTTTTTTTAAAAAAACTTGCATTTGCATTTTCAGTTAACTCTTTTAATATCAAATACATTCAGCCTCACTAACACGAAAGCTCAGTGTTCTTTCATTTTTCAATATACAGTGATTATGACCATTTTCAGACTTTGTTGTTGGTGTGAATTTCAAAAGTGACCATTGTAAGGCAGATGATCCAGCAATGGGTTTCCAAGAGGTTGATGTGATCTATAGTCAAAACATCTTAAATTAGCAAATTTCAAAGTAATGTACTTAAATTCTTTTGGTTTCCTTTACAAACAATTACATTTAATCAAAAGCCTAGTGATTCAGCTGATTGCTTGTTAAGAAGGTGAATTTCTGTGCACTGACTCTATGTGTTAGGATGTGTGTGTGGGTACCTGTGTGTGTTGGGTAGGGCTTAGAGAGGACACTTCAAAAGACTGAGGAGGAGAAAAGGTGGAGGAGGTGGTGGAGAAAGAGTTAAATCCAACTCCCAAAAAATCATTGAGTGGCTACTCTGTGTAAAAAAATAAACCAACAAATGTGGTGAATATAAAAGCCCAGGCCAGAAATCTCCTTGTTTCAATGGGTAATTTTTAGGGAACTAATTTAAGCAGTCCTTTCAAGACCCAGAGCAGCAATTTTTAAATTGTGCTAATATTACATTCGCAGGTCTTAGCGGAAGCTGGGGAGCCAAATGGGGCTCTTGGGCTCAACTCCTTCAAGCAGAAGAGCTTTATTTTCATCTGTTTTATACAGTTGACATCTGAGTTAAATGCTTTGAATAAAGAGTTCCTTTAAGAAAAAATTGAAAATGATTTTATAATTTTGAGCTCCTGGAAGACAGGGATAGCAGGTAGAAACACCTTAAAAAGGAAAGTAGAAAAATGACTTAATTATGCCAATAATCATACATTACAAAGAAAATATAATAAGTTAACAATAAATATAAATAATTATGATAAAATAATAAAACATCCTATCTTTAACATTTTATATTTTAGAACTTTATAAAGAAGATATTGTAAAGATATGATATTTATAAATATGATGTTGTTATTTAATGGAATATAAAATGAATTTTTAATTATCTAATTGTCTTACCCAAATACTTTTTTAATTTTCAGCTAAAAGAAAATATTACTTAAAAATATATATTGAGTGCCCTCATAGTACCATGGAATATACAAGGCAGATTCTTAAAATAGTCACTGGCCTTAGCAAGGTAAGTGTACAACGGAGGAAATAGAACTTATGTTATACAAAGAGTAATAAAACTTTATTATAATCCTTTATTCTAAGATAACTAAGGAGTTAAGTCAGAAGTTGGTTATGTAAATTTAAATTTTCCAATGGTTTTGGAAGATTATGAAGCTTCATGAAGAATCAAAGATTTGGATTATTCTTAGATGACAGGTTGAAAAAGATATGAGAAGATAAATGTTGACACATTCACACATTAATTTACCTTGCTTTATCATTATAAACTCCTTTTATTGTATCTAAACATATAGTGTGATATTTCCTAAACGGTGGCCATAATTTCAAAAGGAAGTATTAACATACCTGTATTAGATTACATTAATATAATCCGATTTTCAAAATAGTGACAACCATATCTGTCCCTTAAATCATGTCTGATACCATGTGTTCCCAGAGAACAAGTTAGAGGCATATGAACATCACAAGAATAACACCTTTTTTTTCAACCACAAAACTCAGGAAAGAAGGCCTGAGTGTCAAGTAGTCCAGTTGCATGGGTTTAATAGGACAAGGCTCCATTTATTCCTAATGGAGCCATCAGCGTCTTTTGTGATCTCAGTAATTAAGAAGCCAGTTTGATTCCTCTGATTATGGACTTCCTCAAAGTTGGCTGCTAGGTCATAAAGGAAATAGAAAGATACTTTGGAGAACTAATGGCTGCCCATGTGTGCTGAGTCAGTCTTGAATTTAATGAGAGGCTCAGCTAACTTATGCATGACTGCTTTGTGTCTCTGAGATGATCTACTTTAATATGTTGATTGCTTCTTCTTGGGCATCGTTTTCCCTATAGAGACATGGGCCATTTATGTAGTTTTAGAAAATTAATTCTATATGGGAGATGAGAGAAAACTTAGATGGAGTAACAGTAGAAATTCTAAAGTGAAACTGTGTGTGTAGAGACTTATACTAAACAAAAAAATGCATAAGAGGGAGAATTTCTGTGATATTTCAGTTGAGGGATGGAGACTGGTGACTTCATTATGGACATCATTAGTACCGCGGTGTTCATGGGAAGACAGCAGAATGGTTTAAGGACTCTCCATGGAAATACTATTTTATCCCACTTATTTCCTCCCCATCCATCTCCAATTTTGTTTATGTCTTCCTTAATGAATGTCATAGAGCGGTGAAAACAAGAAAAGAGGATTAGATAGCACAAAACAGCAAAGCAACATGAATCACTATGATGGATTTCATTAATTAGAAATTGAAATTAAAAACACCAACCTGTGAAAAAGTGAACCTCTGAAGGTTGTTCCAGGACATTGTCTGTTCTAATTTTCTGAAGTTAATTCGACAGAAATGTTTAAAGTATGCTGTGTAAGAGAAGTCTGGTGACTCAGAATAAAAATCGCAGAAAAGAAGCTTTTTGCCATTTTCCTTTCCAGGGCATGCTTTGATTAGTCAAGCACCAGAAAGCCAAATTTGGGACACTGCTGAAGTTCCTTCTATATAAAAAACTAAAAGGGTTTTTTGTTCACTGTTCACCTAGGAGGCATGTGTGGTTATTCAACGGATTTTTTAATTGTAAGAACTTTCTTCTGAATAAGCTCTTCTGAATCACAAGATCCTCCGGTGAGCAAATAATAAGAGGTGAGAAGGTGGGAAGAGAGGGGCAGAGGAATGAGAAACAGAATGATCTCAGTTGCTAAATGCATATTAAATAACGTGTGCTCAGTTGAAACAGGTACAATCTCAATTAACCAGCGTTCAGCTATCTAGAAATTCATATCAACTGAAAGGGTTGTTTTATAATGCCAGCTCCTGGATAGAAAGAAAATAAATAGGAATAATAATAATAATAACAACATGAAAAAAAAAAAAAGCAGCAGCAGAAACATCAGGCTGGTTATCCTTTACTGCTCTCTTCCTTTCCAATTCACTTTTCTGCCCTGCTCTTTGCCCTGGGAGGTTGGCCCAGTTTCTTGTATCTCCTGCACTGCCTTGCTCTCTTGCATGGTGTAGGGTTTCAACCAATAGAAGTTGATAGCAAAAGATTAGATGTCAGTAAGAGAGGAAGGTGAGCATATTTCTCCCTTAGTTTCTTCCCTACATCACGGGAGTGGTTGCATTTATGGCCCCTTCTATAGCACAGCTTCCATCAGTCATTCTTTTTTTAATATATAATTTTATTGTGCTCAGTGGTTGAGCATTGACCTATGAACCAGAAGGTCGTGGTTCAAATCCCACCTGGGCACATGCTCAGGTTGTGGGCTAGATCTCAAGTGTGGGACTTGCAGGAGGCAGCCAATCAACGTTTCCCTCTCATCATTGATGTCTCTATCTCTCCCCTCTCTCTTCCTCTCTGAAATCAATAAAAATATGTTTTGTTTCTTTTAAGAATCTCAAAAGATGGTCAAACTCTCCACCTTGCTCTATATATTCCTCCAGCTCCTCTTATCCCGGAAGCTAGATTGTGTCCCTAACTGCCTTAAAGGATAGAATGAAGAGACTTATGAACAAGGTGTGAAGAAAAATGTTCTACTTACTAGGGATAAATTACAGACTATCCTGGTGGAGATGGGAGCCAAGAAGAAAGGCCCTGGAAAGTGAAACATGCTGTGATAAAAGAAGCCACTGAGGTACCTGACAACACCTGTTATTTTGCTTAAAAACCCAGAGAAAGACTAGCGGAGGAACCTCCCAGTTAGGCTCCAGCCAACAGAGAAGTTTGTGAGATATAATAAAACTAGTGGCCTGGTGCACAGATCTGTGCACATTGAAAGGAAATTAATTAGAAGAAATATTTGAATATTACTATTCGCCCTTTCTTTATAATAGAAGTGTCAACCAAATTCATGATTGACAAGGATAGATAGAAGCACATGTATGCGACTGGCGACAGCTAGAGCTTTATATGTATTGCACATGTGCAAGTCAACTTAGCCTTTTAAAGATCTAGAATAAACTTGCTTAATTAGACCTGCTTTCTGATGTAGCTAAACTTTTTCCAGCCCAGTGAAGCACTTCAACTTCTCTTTCAGGTAATTGTCAGCAACAGAGCAGTATATATCAACACAAAGAAGATTATTATTATAGATCACACAGGGAGAACCAAGGGTAAAATATCTAACTGCAGCAATGTTTGACTATATTCTGCATAGTGAGAAAACCTGAAGTCATGTTCAAGGTCCACCATTTCTTACTTCTTTTTAGTCGGTTCATGTCTAAGTTTTCTAAATCTCCGTTTTTCTGGCTAATGAAAAGAAAATAGGATTCCACCAAGTAACCTATCCACCTACTCCAGGACTTCTGTGAGGATCAAATGAGATGAGGCCCAGGAAAACGCTTCACAGACATTTGATTAAAGTGTCAAATGTTTGTATCTGGCTATAAAGCAAGTCGTGTTCCTGGGCTGAAGAAACTGGAAAGAGACTAGTTGCTAGGAAGAGGAAGTTGGGTGCTGCTACATGACCTGGCGCCCAGAGCCACCATTTCTGGGCTGGGCTAGGCTGGGCTGTGGACGGCATTTTGCACCATGGGTTCTCTCGGCAGTGATGGCTGTGATTTGGTGGGCTGTCGCCCTGGGGTGTTGGTGGGGCCTGTTTCCCACTTGGGAGAAACCAAGTGTTGCTTTGTGGTCACCAAGTCTGTGGTGCTATTTCTCTGTAAATGGCCAGTGTGTGTCATGGAAGCTATTGTATTGAGCATCTGCCCCTTGGTGGTCAGTGCGTGTTATAGTGACTGGTCAGATGGACACTTAGCACCATATTATATATATATATATATATATATATATATTTCAGGGTGTTTAAGCTACTACATGTACATGTTGGGGTAATTTACAATGCAGCATTAGATAACTATATAATAATCTATTTACTAGAATTGTAACTGTGAAAAGTACTTAATCTTCCTGATGCTCAATTTTATAATTTTCAAAATGTGAATGATAATAGTTAACTATTCTACAGTTTACTTTGAGGTCTAAGCTAAAAATGAAATAAAATGCTCAAAGTAGCTCTTCAGCATAGAGCCTGGAACACAGAAAATAGTCAATCTTGTTCTTATTGGTAGCATTTTTATTACACATTTTTTACCTTCACCTCCTCAGATATACAGAAATGCTAAGAAATAAGAATTGATGGGATGTCCTTCAAGAAGAACAAAGTATGAAAACTTGCTCTACCAGACATTAAAATTTATCATAAGGCCACAGTAACTAAGACTGTGCTATGGGCACAAAAATAGACAAATAGAGAAATGATATAAAATAGAGAGTTGACAAACCGACACAGTTACGTAACACCTGATTTAGGAAAATGATGGTGCTTTAGAACAATGGGAAAATGCAGTACTATAATTCCATTAAATGGTGCATGGATAATTAGATATCCACATAAAAATAATTGCCATGTAATTTCCTTTTCACCATATTAAAAAATCAGTTCCACATTGATTTGTAGATTTAGATGAAAAATGGAAAATGATAAATCTCTTGGAAGATAATATAAGAGAATATCTCCAAATCTCCAAGACTTTGATATAGGAAAATACTTTTCAACAAGATATAAGAAATACTAATTCTTCCTTTCCACTACCATCCCCCACCCCCACCCCCCAAAAAAGATTGATATATGGAATTAAATCAAAAGAGAATTTGTTCATCTAAAGACACTGTTAAAAGAACAAAAAAGCTAACCAGAAAGTGGAAAAGGACCATTTGGAACACACTAATTACAAGGGCAGATATGTGAATATATTATATACTTCTACACATTAATAAGAAAAAATATTCTAAAAGAAAAATGAGCAAGATAATTAAACATACATTTCACAGAATATATTTTAAAAAGTTCAATGAAGGCCAAAGTTGCTCAATTATATTAGCAATCAGACTTATTCAAACTACACTCACAATGAGGAAATTCTTGATGAATATGTCATTTAGTTGACTTTCCTCTAAATGTTATATTTGTGAATATAAAAACTTTTCACTTAAAAAACAGCAATACAGAAATACATATAATTGCCTAGAACTAGAACTTTTTCAAAATGTGGATGGAAATGATATAGAAAGTCAGCATGAAAAATAAAGACACATAGTAACAGGTAGCTCAAAAAATAGTCCGCCTGGAATTATAAACCCCATGCCATTCAGCAGCTATATAACAATAGGCAAATCATATATCCATTGTAATTCTCTGTTTCTCTATGTTAAATGTGAGCTCAGTATAGATACTTCTGTGATTGTGGTGGAAGTTAAATAAGATTATCTGCAGTAAATGTTAGATAAATATGTGGATGGAAACTTAGGAAAATTGAATAATGCTTCAAACATTTATCTCTTTTCCAATTTTATTTTGTGTTAGTTTTGGAGATCTTTATGCTGTTGAAAAGAGGAAAGAAAGAAGACACGGTATGGAGAAAAAGGAATACAATGCAATTTTTTCATGGCTAAAAATACTGCTAGTTCAGTTTATTTTCTTTATAGTCATTATTTGAAATCCTTAAAATTAGTGGTAAAATATTGTCAAAATGGCCTTGTAAGTTCTTGGACAATATTTGATGTTAAAAAAGAGTACGTTAAAGGGAAATCTCCAAATATTTAGCTGATGTCTGTCCACCTTTTAAAAATATTTACATAATTTAAAGTCAAATTATTAGCAAATTAGAAAGTTAATTTATTTAGAAGGACTGTACCCAAATCCATTCAATGAATTGACAAGTGCATTATTAGCAAGGTCTTTGTACTTCTTCTCACCTTCTCTCCCACATCTTTATTCCTTTTCATTACATTCTTTTCTTCATAAAAATGCTAGTTATTTCCTCAGCTTTCTGTATCCTAATCATGATATATTTTTCTCCTTTAAAATCATTTATATTAGGATTCCTAGAAATTAATGATGATGATGATGATGGTGATGATAATGTCACATTATTGTTAATGAAATAATGAAGAGTACTAATAACAATAAGACACATATAAAAGAAAAAAAAATCAGGTGATGATGGCTGACTGGAATGCCAGAATAGAATTATTTATATCCTTGTTAAATTCAGCTGAGATGGAACAAAGCTTCTAAGAGGGCCTTTATTTGGGTTCGGAGGAGTGTGGCCTTCCCACGGCTCTATTCTCTGAGTCATTTCATTTCTACACCCTCTGTGCACACTCTCTATGAGCACCTGATCCCCCAATTAAGGCCTACACCTGCAGCAGCCAGACTTCCATCCATTAATTGCTGCCTTTAATACCCTCCACAGCCCAGAGGAACTTATGTGACCAGAGAATCAACACAACAGGGCAATTGCTCCCAGGAGTCCGAATTATAAGACAATAGTAGCATTTTTCAGAAGTGCATTAATTTCCCTGTTATTGAGATTACTGGGTCATCCACTGTGGGCTTGGATAAACACGTTCACCAGTGTGGCACTGGGTGGAACAGTTGGCATCCCCTCCCAAATGGTCAATGACTGAAAAGGGACTGAAGCCTTGCAGGGAGAACAGGGAGTGGTGGGAGGCAGATTCTCTTCAATACCTTGCAGACACAGGATTGAGTGTTAAAGAGTTCCTGGTGGAGAAATGCTTTCAATCCAGATCTTGCCTTTTTAGAAGTCTAGAATTGGCCCTAGTCAGTTTGGCTCAGTGGATAGAGCATCAACCTTTGGATCGAAGGGTCCTGGGTTCGACTCTGGTTAAGGGCACATACCTGGGTTGCGGGCTCCTCCCTGGCTGGGGCCCTGGTTTACAGGATTGAGTGTTAAAGAGTTCCTGGTGGAGAAATGCTTTCAATCCAGATCTTGCCTTTTTAGAAGTCTAGAATTGGCCCTAGTCAGTTTGGCTCAGTGGATAGAGCATCAACCTTTGGATCGAAGGGTCCTGGGTTCGACTCTGGTTAAGGGCACATACCTGGGTTGCGGGCTCCTCCCTGGCTGGGGCCCTGATTGGAGATGGTGCAGGAGACAACCAATCAATGTGTTTCTCTCACATTGATGTTTCTCTCTGTTTTCCCTCTCTAAAAATCAATGGAAATATCCTCAGGTGAGGAATAAAAATAAATTAATTAATTAATAAAAGTCTAGAATTGAAGGACATTAGAGCCAGGTTACCTCAACCATTATTTCAGACCATACCCATACAGGTCCCTCTTCATTATCAGAACAGCTCAATAGTACTTCTTGCCAACATGACAGACCTCTGAGTGAAACCATTGGTGATCATGTCTAAAGTCATGTGAAAAATGGAACTATTTTGTTTAATCTTTAATGAACAGAAATAGATCCAGAGACACAGAGAAACATGGAACAGACTGTCAAACTTCAGAGGGAAGACAGGGGTCAGGGTTGGGGGAGGGGGGCTGTAAGAACTCAACCAAAGGACTTGTATGCATGCACATAAGTAAAACCAATGGACACAGACAGTAGGGGAATGAGGGCATGTGCTGGGGGGTGGGAGTGTCTGGGGAGAGGTCAAAGAGGGAAAAAAGGAGACTTATGTAATGCTTTAAACAATAAAGAATTTAAAGTAAAAATAATAAATAAATAAGTTCCAAGCAAAAAGAAAAAATCCAGAGAAAAAATT
>NW_006292687.1:3907645-3908427 GCF_000327345.1 Myotis davidii | reverse complement strand
GTTAGAAACATCTATGAGAGAGAAACATCGATCAGCTGCCTCCTGCACACCTCCTACTGGGGATGTGCCCGCAACCAAGGTACATGCCCTTGACCAGAATCGAACCTGGGACCCTTGAGTCCGCAGGCTGACGCTCTATCCACTGAGCCAAACCGGTCAGGGCGAATATAGCCTGCTATTATCTTGGTTAGTAGGATTTCCGTTGCTTTTAAATAATTTCACTATATTTTCCTGTACTTCAATTCTTTGCTAGAAGCTATGTTTTTTTTTTTCAATATATTATTATTTATTTTAGTGAGGAAGGGGGAGGGAGAGAAATAAAGACATCAATGATGAGAAACAATCATTGATCAGCTGCCTCCTGCATGCCTCCTACTGGGAATCCAGCCAGCAACCAGGGCATTTGCCCTGATCAGGAATGAAACTGTGACCTCTTGGTTACTGGGTTGATTCCCAACCGCTGAGCCACACTGGGCTACCTTTTCTTTTTTAGAAAAAAAAAATTGAATTGTTTTATTGCTTAAAGTATTACAAAGAGTATTATATGTCTCCTTTTTTTTTCTCCCCTTGACCTTCCCCTAGCCTCCCATACCCCCCAGTGTCTTGTGTCCATTGGTTATGCTTATATGCACGCATAGAAGTCCTTCAGTTGATTTCTTACCTCCCACCCCACACTCCCCTGCCTTCCCTCTGAAGATTGACAGTCTGTTCAATTCTTCTATGTCTCTGGCTCTATCTTTTTAATCATTAAATCACAAAGACTCTATTTTGTCTGCTCTGTA
>NW_006292687.1:3879077-3906758 GCF_000327345.1 Myotis davidii | reverse complement strand
ACCATTTATTGAAGAGACTATCTTGACTCCATTGTATGCTCTTGCCTCTGTTGTCAAATATTAATTGAGCATATTGGTTTCGGTTGATTTTTGGGCTCTCTATTCTATTCCATTGATCTATATGTCTGTTCTTGTGCCAGTACCAGACAGTTTTGAGAACAGAGGCTTTAAAATGTTCATACTACCCAAAGAAAAAAATATTTTATTAAAAATAGATGTAATGAATGTCATGGAATTTATAATATTACTCAACTGAACTTTTGGAGTCATACATTTTACAAGAAGACAAATTCCAGGAAGAAGTTAAGAGATGTTCTTACTTGAGGTATGGTTACCACACCACACAGACTTCTGGGAGAACTGATATCCATTTGTAAAAGAAGGTCATTTTCACTACTCTTTTTCTTTAGAGAGTGATACTTATTATGTCAAAGTTTAAGAAATAAAATAGTGATTTTTCACTCCTCAGTATTTCCAGTTTATCATTGGATGGAAGGTCATCATGTCCTATGGTTTCCCCCTCAAAGTTATACCTCACAAATTATTCATATACAATTTGCAGTTGATTTTATGATGGTTACAGATAGGAGCATTTTATTTTCTTGCAAATAATGCTTATATTAGATCAGTCTCTATCAGTTTCCCATTCAGGCATCATACTTTTCTTTCTGATTTTTTTATGCCTGCTTCCAAAGGGACTTAAGGAAGCAACCTTGACTTATTGATACATTCACATATTATTTACCAGATGATATATTAGGTATTTCTTATATTCCAGCTACCATACTAGGACATTGAAGAAAACAATGAGGCACAAAATTCATTTGTTTCACTCAAAAATGAATATCAAATGAGTGATCAAGACTAATATAGAGGTCACTGTAATGTGGAAACATAAAGGTCTCCAGAATGCCAATCGCTATATTTACTATGACATTCCGAAGCAAGAGCAAACCTCTAAGATTAGAATAAAATCTTTTAATTTGGATTTATTTAACTTAATTTTGCACTTCAGACAATTTGCCTAAGGGGCTTAGAAACATAATTTATGAGTTGCTCAAATATTTTTTTTGTATAAAATATTTAAATACAGTGCTTTTTTTCTGAAAACAAATAGAATAGGAAACACATTTGTACAAGAGTGAAGTTGGATGATTCACAGATATATCTTGCTTCCCACAAGATAACTCAATTCATATTCATTTAAATATTTCAATGTATCCCTCACCAACTATATGTTCAGTGCTAAAAGAAAAAAAGACAGTAGAAAATCATTTAAAATTTAAATAAGGTCAAAACATTATCTCTTAGCAATCAAAAACAATTAAAGATATTATACAATGCTGCTTAATATAATAGCTCTGAGTGTCACAATATTAGAGAAATTTGTTGCTGGGGTTAAGCAGAGTTACTGGGGATGAGCTTTGGCGAATTAATAACAATTCTGTATGTGGAAAAGGAAAGTATGTCCCTATCTTCATGTACCTTTCTTTATTTAATAATGTTTTTATTGATCTCAGAGAGGAAGGGAGAGAGAAAGGTAAGAGAGAGAGAGAAAGGGAGAGGGAGAGAGAGAGAGGGGGAGGGAGAGAGAGAGAGAGGGAGAGAGAGAGAGAGAGAGAGAGAAACATCAATGATGAGAGAAAATCATTGATTGGCTGCCTCCTGCACACCTGACACTGGGGATCAAGCCTACAATCCAGGCATGTGCCCTGACTGGGAATCGAACCCAAACCTCCCAGATCATAGGTCAGCACTCAACCACTGAGCCATGCCAGACAGGCTCCACGTATCTTTCTTTTTTAAGATGTGATTTTGTTTTTTCTACATAGTCTTAATTTCTGAAACTCTTTTCTGGTCTCAAAAAATGGTTGGTCATCTGCCCCATTATCATTTTTTTCAAAATATTTCACAGAACTGTATCTCATAGGACTGGATTAGAAGACAGGCCAGAGTTAGAGAAAAATCTAAATTTCCATTAATATGTTTTTTTATAGAAACATGCAAACAACCCCACATTACCAGAACAGGCTGATGTTTGCTGCCATAGCATGCTTCTGACTTAATAAAATTATATAACCTGCAGTCTTCCTATTTTGTGTCTCTCCTTTCTCTCTCTTGACTTATTTCAGGGAATTTCATCTAAATCATTGCTTGTTGGACAGTCCTTTGTGAATCATAATCTGCTCTGATACCACCATCAGTGAAAATGGTGCTGTCAACATTTATGTCAACGCTGAGGTTGTAATTTCTGACAGTAATGTTCCTGGGCTTGATCTAAAACTCTCTGTTCACATTGATGGAGCTGCCTGTCAGAGTCCCTTCTGCCTGACACTTCTAAGTGACAAAGAATGTGGTGGGACTCACTCTAGGAAAAAATCCCATTCCAAGTTCTCCCATTAGGTCCATGGCTCATCCGAAAGCACTGCCCATGTTACCAAGAGATAAATGAATGGACAGAGCAGGGACTTGGATCAGCAGTGGGTTGCTATGTAATGTTCATAACATATCTGTGGAAATAAAATATACCAGCGGTGATTTTTTCCTAGGGCTGGATCTTGTAAAAACCCAATTGATATATATGAAACCGTATTAAAGAACACTGGTCTTACTTCTTGTTTCCAATATTGTTTCAACATAGCTTACTTCTTGTTTCAAATTACAAAATTATGCCCTAAATTTCATGATTTGTATGATTAAAATGCTTCATTTTTAATATTTCTGCTACATCATCCTCATCACTATGTCCCAGATGAGTTGTGTTCCTTCATACATTTTTGGGGTCAAATATATCTTCTTCAGAAATTACTTCTACTTCTATGTAAGTATTTGACTAGTAAAATTTAAAGAAATACTTTATTATTTTCTACCTCTGTGACCACATCTCAATTTCCCTTTTGAACTGCCTCTGACTGTGCAGCCCAAATATAAACATCCCTTTATTATTTTCTACCTCTGTGACCACATCTCATTTATTTCCCTTTTGAACTGCCTCTGATTGTGCAGCCCAAATATAAACATCTTCTAAATGTATTTGCACACTATTCTTGGTTATGCAACACCACTCAGAATTCTGTCATAACACACTTCCTACAATGAATATGACTGCACTGTTTTTTCTACCATTACCCCTTTGTGTATAAGAATTATGCCTTTGATCATGGTATCTTCAAAGCCTAAATATTGTAGACTATCAATAAGTAAGAACTGAATTGCTACACATAAAAAAGAATGTCTATAATTCCTTGGTAAATAGCAAAAGAAAAGTAGAAAAGTATACATACAACATTGTAAAAGAGTCAAATGTATGCTGATGTTGAAAACAAGAAGTCACTGTCACAAAACAGAATGACCTTTCCCATGGTTTTAAATCTAAATTAGAAATAAGAGCCTGTTTAATACTTAATTGTAAATCATAATTCTATTAATTAGATGATTTAAAATAAAGATATTATTCCTTTTCTTAACTTCCATTTTCTGTAAGCCTATGATAGCCAGGTGGTGGAATACATTCATCTGAGATCCATCTTCCTCATTTACAAAATGGACATACAAATAAAAATAATGCTCTCATTACAGCAACCAAACAAACTAGCTAGGAAATATGTATGCAAGTAGGATGGAGGAGCTCTTCTGTGTACAGGAGAGCAGTGAAATTCAGTTCAAAGTTCCTCAGATAGTACCCAAAGTAAGAAATACTGTGTAATCTCTGCACAAGGAAAACATTTTCTCTAACTTGCTTCTAATCCTCAAGTAGTTATTTGTCTCGATCCACAAAATAGACAGACTTCCTCTGTATACATACCCTTTCTTCTTAAATGTTGATAAAAATCACAGATTTTGTTAAAACTGGCCTTCTGAAGCTCTACTTGAGTTTGTGATTACCTGTCTCCAATTCCAAAAACTACATCAATTCAATGAGTTTCCACTGATGTACTTCCACAATCTTACTTAAATATTCAAAGTGGTAAGCTTATATTAAAAAAAAAACACATGGTAAAATTGAACATTGTTAGTATATATTTCTCTGAGCTTTCATAAAGTCATGTAGCCATACCTTCCCTCTGGGGTTTGACAGTCTGATCAAAGGTATGGGAGGATGGGGGTACGGGGGAAAGATCAACCAAAGGACTTGTATGCATGCATATAAGCCTAACTAATGGGCACAGACAACAAGGGGGTGAGGGCATGAGTTGGGGAGGCCGGAGGGCATTATGGTGGGTTAAGGACACGTATGTAATACCTTAATCAATAAAGAAATTTTAAAAAATACATGTATCTATGAATCACACACCAATTTAGAATCCAGAACACATCCCTCACCTGAAAGATTTCCTTACATGGCCCGTTTGTAGTCAACTCTTCTCTCTAATCTGCTTACTGGTAACAACTATACCGTTTTAGGTTTCTATAATTTTGACATTTTTTCAGAATGGCATATACATTGTAGCATATTACATTTAGGCTTTGGAGTTTGGCTTTAACTTAAGAGAGTGCCTTTGAAATTCATCCATGACTTTGTTTCTTTTTGTTATGAGTAGTATCGCATTGTATGGGTGTACTGGAGTTAATTTATCTATTTATCAGTTGAAAGACATTTGTGTTATTTCCACTTAGGGCAATTATCAATAAAGATAATAAAAACATTCATGTACAGATTTCTATGTGAACATATGTTTTAGTTTCTCTTCAGTTAAGTCCTTAGGTGTTGGATTGTCTGGTTATGTGGAGGGAATATTTAACTTTTTAAGAAACCCCTTTCCAAATTGATTGTACCATTTTGCATTCTCACTGGCAGTTCTCTGAGTAGTCCATATCATTGCCAGTATTTGGTATTGCCAAATTTGTTCTATTTTTTTCCAGCCTAATGTGTGTGGGATGGTATCTCATTGTGTATTTTTGAACTTCCTTAATAGCTAATGATATTGAGCATCCTTTCATGTATTTATTTACCATGGGCATAGCTTCTTTAAGGGATGCTCTTTAGTCTTCACATCTTGCTTTTCGGTGTGTCTATTCTGCCTAATGTCATAACCACTACATCCTTGATACTCACCCCACCACTGGGCTGTACAAAATCCTTCTGAGTTTGGATCCATTAAAACCTCTTACTGAGGAGACACTTAAGAAATGTTCCATCACGGGGCAGAGGGAAATGAAAAATAGTGGGTGAATCTCACAAAAGATCATTCCCTACTCCCAAATTTCTATGATCATCTCAAGTTCAAGGGAATGACAACTTTGGCAATGAAATCTTCTATTGGCTTCTCAAATGAGGTTCTGCCTTATTTTAATGCAATCTATTCTATAACAAAATGTAGACAACTGTGATTAAGAAAGCAATGCTTAAGGAGTTATTTACTACCTCTTCTCTGCTTAGGCTCTATTCACTGTTCAGAGAAGTCACTAATATTGGAAGCATTATTCTCTAATTTTTGAAGGTTTACTATGTATAGGGCACTTTGTTAGCTGCTCAGCAAATGTTTGTTAAACTGAACTAAAGATAAATATGCAACTCTATATATTAGAAATGAAATCTATAATTTACACTCAATAATTCAAATATTTCATATCTAAAAGTCACACTGGGATTTGTTACTAAGCACTAATGGCTTGTTAGATATAGCAGATGACAAAACAACTCCAGCACACAATACTTTGGGGTTTTGTTTGGAAAGCATACTAGTACATACATGAAACAGAGAACAAAATATGTACTAAAAAGTTCTAAATTACATATTGACAATTGCATAAATGTAATGACTGAGATAACTATAACCATAAAATATGGCTTCCTAATAAAGACAAACTATAATAGGGGCATGATAGATGGTAATGCTAATAATTATAATTTCTTTCTTGGGTCCAAAACACAACGAGGCATAAGAATCAACACAGAACAAACAGTGGGGGAAAAAAAAAGAATGCTAATTAGGTCCTGGAACAAAACTTGTCATCCAGGAGAGAAAAGGATTGGAGGTTAAATTTGGCAACTATGCCAGGCTTCAGGTGAGATACAGATGTGAGTGACAGGGAATGTTCCCCAGGTTCACAGATCACATAGGGAGGGACTAGTGCCAGTGATATTTAAAAGAGCAAGCTGATGGCAGATAATGTTGAGTGGAGTTGGCAATAGCATTAAGTGCTAGACATCAGTTCTGGAAGTATACATAAATAAATAAATAAATAAATACATACATACATACATACATACATACATAAATAAATAAATAAAGGCATAGGAATAAGACATGTGCCAGTGCAAAAGCTTTATTTATTTTGCTTTGGTCAAGATGAAAACATAGATACATCATTCAAGGAGTGAGTATTTGATAAAGGTCTGTGTTAACCAGTGGGACACAAGACAACAGCTCTGGGAAGGGAACTATTTTTGTTTTATCTGGTCATGGAACAAGGATGAGACCTTGAATAAAGCTACAAATGGGCTTAACTGAGGGGAGCTGGAAAAGATGGAATCGGGAGAATCTAGTCAAAATTGACACTATGAGCATGGCTGACGGATAAAAAGGATTATAGAGTTTTGATACCGGATATTCAGAATTTTAACAAAAATAGGTTAATGGAATCCCCCTTTAATATTATATGTTGCCTGCACTTAGGCCACATACTTTACCTTACTGGTACAGATCGAGTCATTTTCAACTGGTAATTACAGAATTCCCTCCTCCTCCCCCAGGACAGAAGCCCATTTTACAAAGGCAATATACAAGTAAATAAAGGCACATTGGAGCCAGACCTGCCAGCTCTTGGAGAGCTGATAAAATTTGATTAAATTCTTCTTTTGTTGTTATTATGTTTTCATCACCTTTGTCATTGTGTCTACACTTCTGAACCCCACCTGGGAGAGCAGTAACAAGGTATCACGAAACTGGCTTTTCTCACTCTAATTCCAACCTGCCAGAAGCAGCAAGCACAAGAAATCTCAGGAGAAAACCCCTTGTCATACAATTTACTGCCCAATTTTGCAAACCCGAGAGGTTTAGCTACTAGTAGTTTCCAGATTTTCCAATATGCTTACTAGTTTGGGACTATTTATTCATAATACACTTCTAAATATTCAAGACCAAAGCTATGAGTTTTCAGCTTAGAGGGAACTGATGAATATTCCCTGAGGATTTCAGTGAAAAAGGGGAGTTCCATATATAGAGGATGCCATATAATTCTACTTCTCTGTTACTGCCTAATGTTTACAGTGAAAAAGCTACCACTGCAGAGCTAAAAGAGACCTTGGAGATAATCTTATTTAATGAGTTCATTGTGGAGAAAAATTTGGAAAATGAGTTATCCAAGATCACACAGTTATTTAGTAGAAGAATAGATATAGGAATCTGGGTTTGCAACTCTGCCCCGGCATAGCCTACATTCAGAAATTGAATTGAATTCAATTCAACAGAAGCCCAGAGCTGTGCTACAAAAGAAGTAAAAGGCATAATATTTTTCCTCAATAGCCTTATGCTGTCTACAAAACACATGGGTAAAGCAGATGATTCTTTTTGACTCCACACAATTCTAACCTAAAGTGAATCCATTGAAACAGTAAATGTGAGGGACTCTAGTCCAGAGACCTTATTGAAGGTGGCCATTAAGTGATCCTAGGATGGCAAGGAGATATATGGATAGAGAGATGGGTTCTTGCTACACTATATATTTAAGTAGCAGGGTGCAGTGACATGAGATTAAAAAGTGAGAATGAGGATCGTATACGAATGTAATGAAGACAGAGGAAACTATACATAGTCCCATTTTGAAATTAATAAGACTTAGAGACTTATATATTTTAGTTATAAGAAAAGCATGTAATTTACTTGTAGAATCTTCTTCTGGGCTTCTTAAACTAGTATGCAGTTAAGGTAAAATTGTATCTAGAGTATCAAGTAGCTGCTATAGATCTACTTGTTATTTTGTTTTTGAATATGTGAATTTTAATGTAATCACATGGGAGAAGATGGTCTATGAGTATGATTTACTTTGAGTTTTTATGTTAATTTTTGTTTTGAAATATTTAATACTCACGTGACATTTGAAAAGAGAACAGAGAGTTTCTACGTAACTTTTTTTTTTCACTTTCCCCACTGAAAACAGTTTATCTAAGTACTAGAGGTCCCAGTGCATGGCATTTGTGCACTCGGCGGGGGTGGGGGAGGGTCCCTCTGTCTGACCTGTGCCCTCTCACAGTCTGGGACTGCACAGGGATCAAGCCTAAGCTGGCAGGCAGACATCCCCCGACGGGTCCTTAGTGTTGCTGTAGAGGCCGGAGAGGCTTCCACCACAGCCTTTGTGCTCGCCAAGCTGTGAGCCCACTGGCAAGCCCGTCTTCCGGCTGAGCGTCACTCCCCTTGTGGAAGTGCACTGACCACCATGGGGCAGCTCCTGCATTGAGCATCTGCCCCTGGTGATTAGTGCGCATCATAGTACCAGTTGTCCCACCGTTCAGTCGATTTGCATATTAGCCTTCTATTTTATAGAATAGGATTAAAACTAGAATTTATATTAGTAAAATACTATTATTTATTTTAAAATCCCCATTTTTTTAGTTACCTTTCTGAAATATTTTACTGGGTTAACCTGAGAGCTGGCAAGTAGAAGGATCAAAGAAAAAAATTATCTAATACCTGATTTAATCAGGGCCCTTAAAAATACAGAAGGCATGCACAGAGGGGCAATTGAAGAAATTTTAAAGATAATTGATAGCCGAAACCGGTTTGGCTCAGTGGATAGAGCATCGGCCTGCGGACTGAGGGGTCCCGGGGTTGATTCCAGTCAAGGGCATGTACCTGGGTTGCGGGCGCATCCCCAGTGGGAGATGTGCAGGAGGCAGCTGATCGATGTTTCTCTCTCATCAATGTTTCTGACTCTCTATCTCTCTCCCTTCCTCTCTGTAAAAAATCAATAAAATATATTTACAAAAAGATAATTGATAAACATGTGGGCAGGATGAGGAGAAATGAGAAAAGATAGTGAAGCTCTCTGTAGTGGCCACAGTAGCCATTAGTAGCCCTTGCTTAAGATACCAGTGAAGGGAACAATTAAGAATACTCAGAGACAGTGAGACTATTCTCACAGCAGGTACATGAGATAGGAACTGTGCAACTTGGATAAGAAATGCATCTACTGTGTATCTGTGGTCCTGCAAACAGTAAGCTGGGAATAAATACCCCAAATCATCTCTCCTCCCTCAATCTGGTCTTCCACTGGTTCCTCCTTTTACCCCAAATCAACCAGAACCCAGAGGATAAGAGAGAGCAACCTATCCATTTAATAGAAGTTAACTTCCCTGAACACTGAGTAGAGTGAGAAGAATAGAGAGGAAAATAGTCCAGAGGGAAAACTAGATGTACAGTGTAGTAACATTGGGAACTGGTTTTGATCAAAGTGCTAAGCTAATTCAATGGAGAAAGGATGTTTTTCAGCAAATCATGCTGGAACAATTTATTTCTATACACACACGCAGATAGATATATACAAAGAAAGCACAAACAAAACAAAAACACCTAAACTTTAATTCATATATTAAAATTAACTCAAAAGGGATTGCACAGATTTACCATTAAAAAAATTGATTAAAAAAGGAGAAAAATCTTTGTAACCTTGGGGTGAACAAAGAATTCTTGAATAGTTAAGAGTATAATCCATTAAGAATTTAAAAGAAAATGTACTTTATCAACATTAAAACCTCCTTTATATCAAAATATAAAAGTAGATAGTTAAAAGAATAAAACAATAAGCTACCAGTGGTAAAACAAGATATTTATAAAGCATCTCTATATATAAAAGGCTAATATGCTAAGTGACTGACCCTCTGACCACTCGCTATGATGTGCACTGTCCACCAGAGGGCAAGTGCTCAATGCAGGAGCTGCTGAGCTGCAGTGACTTGGCAGCAGTGGCTCTCAGGTGATGCAACCTGAAACCAGAGAGGAGGAAGCCCGATTCCTAGCGGGGTCCCATGATTCCACCCTTAGTCATGGGTTATGTTGTTGCCTGGCTACTGTTGGCCCTGAATCTGGTTTACTGCACACTTGCATTTGCATTCCACACCCTGTACAACAGCAACTTTGTAGAGTGTCCTCACTCCCCAGGAGAGGCCTCTCAGGGGATGTCGAAGACCTAGTTTGGCCCGATCCCCAGGGGCCAGGCCAAGGGGGCCCGCCTGCCAGAGGGACCCCCCTCACTCCACAGATGCCCTTCAGGCCTCAGCACCGCCCCAGGTGTGGCTGGCTGGAGAGGGACCATGGAAGGTTGGCTCCAGGGCTTGTCCAGCCAGTCTCACCCAGTCCCGCCCTGCCAGCCACTTTCTAATTAATTTCCTTTCAATGTGCATAAATCCATGCACTGGGTTACTAGTACCTAATAATGAAACTGTGACCTAAACATACAAACAAATCTCAAAGCTGATCAGTAAGAAAACAAAACAACTTTTAAAAATAAGCAAATTATTTGAACAGAGAAATAAGATATAAAATTGACAAATAAATATGTGAAAAGATTCTAAATATCATTATCCATCACAGATAACTAAATTAAAATTATAATGAAATACCACTGCATACTCATTAAAATGTTTAAAATGTAAAAGAGCATCAATGCCAAGTATTGGTAAGGATATAGAAGACTGGATCAATAACTTTGCAAAATAGTTTGGCAGTTTCTTAAAAGTCTAAATGTACACCTATAATATTACCCAAACATTCTACTCATTTTTAAGTATTTATACCTCACACAGAGAAAAAATGATATGTTTACACAAAGATATGTACAGGAATGTTCATAGTAGCTCTACTTGTAATAGTAAAAACCTGGGAATAAGTAAATGAATAAATAAATTGTATTATATGGATAATAGGGACCTGGTGCATGGAATTCGTGCACAGGGGATGGGTCCATCAGCCTGACCTGCACCCTCTCCAATCTGGGAGCCCTCAGGGGAGCCCTCTCCAATCTGGGAGTTTCTGTCTGTCTTTGCAATCATATGAGTGAATTGTCTGAGACCCCCAACCCAGTTTGGTTTGGTGCTCACAGAATAATAGAGGTCATTTTTATTTTTCTTTGTTCCATTGGTGGAGATTTCCTAGAAGTTGCAGGATATCATCCTTTTAATTTTTCCTTGACACTCTGACTTTACTTATGTCTCTCACCTCTGCTTCCCCTCCATCTCCCACCCGCAACAGTAACTTGCTCCAGGCACACTTTGCTCTAGTGTTTAGGAGAACCTGCAATGCATCTCCACCAGAACTATGATTCCCAGAATTCCTGGTGCTCCCTGCACTCTTGGTTTCTGCTTTAGGTCCAGGGGCTTCAGAAACCAAAAGAACTGGGAACTCCAGTCACCCCCAGGCTGGGCTGATAGGACTGGACACTCCAGTGGTGTCCCTGGGACCCCGGCCGATGGGTGCCAGTGCATGTGCACACTGGCCACAGGCTTGGAGCAGGCAGGGTCCCAGGGATGCCCTCCACATTGCCCCGGCCACACAGCGGGGGTGGGGGGTGGGGAGATGGGCATTTCACCCCGCCCAAGGCTGCTATGTACCTGCCATTTTTGTTGGGTTAATTTGCATATTCCCTCCTGGTTGGCTGTGGGCATCGTGGAGGGATGGCCAATTTACATATTTGTCTATTATTAGTGTAGATAATGGAATATTATTCAGAAACAAAATATTAGGAACTATTGATACACACATTAGAAGAGATACGCTATTTTGAATATATACTATATGTTTGTAAAAAATGACCAAGTAAATGCAAACTAATCTATCCTAAAAGAAAATAGACCAGTGGTTTCCTGGAGATGATTAGGAGGAAGGCATTATAACAGGGTGAGAGGAATCTTTTTGGAATGATTAATAAATTCACCATTTTGATTATGGTGATTGTTTCACAGATGCATATGTTTGTCAAAACTCAATAAACTGTGTACTTTAAATATGTACATTTCATGATGTGTCAATTATACCTCATTTATACTCTACTAAATATTCCATATTCCAGTCTCTTACTTCTTTTAGTCTTTCTCATGTTATCACAAAATCCACTCTATTTCACATTCCAATTTTTAGCCTTTCTTTTGATATAAGAAGTTTTGCATCTCATAAAATAAAGCAACAATGGACTGATAAATTTTAATCAAGAAATTATACCTAGATCCAGGTATAATTTAAAAAACAACAACCAAACCTCTCAACTTTATCCTATTGTATTAAAATTATCAATCTTTGTTTTCCTCTCCTCCAATTGACTCTGTAATCTCTGAGTGACTTATTATACCTTAAGTACAATTCTGACAGTCATCTTTTAATATGTAATTTCATATGGATGGATAAATGAATGATGTTTAGTCTTGAGGATATGACTACTATTGGAATCAAGACAAAAATCTGTCTAAACATATAATATCTATAAAAACTCACGTCACATCACATTGGGCCAAATAGGCAAAAATAAATTTTGCCAAGATCAACAGTCTTGGACAGAAAGGGTGAAAAACAGTATAGGTTACAATTATGGCAGCAACAGAATCCAAGGGGGATGAAGAAGCAAGAAATAGTTGAAGTGGATGGAAATCACTTGACTATTTTCACCACATAGGCACCCATCTTCTGCTCTTTCTACTGGCTTGGTACTCCTCCCTCTTTTAGCTAGTCAATGGAGTGTTTTTATTCTTTAAAGGGGTTTCTGTTGTTCCTTGTGCTCTGCCTGGCAACTGCCATCTCTATTTCTCCTTCTCATGGCTACTTCAGAAAGGTGGCTTTCATGCCTAAACAGTGGGGTAAACACCAGTGTGAGAGACCAGTGGTTCCTATTCAGAAAAATACTATTGAGATTCTCACTGTTTTCTTGAAGATCTCATTGAAGTGTATCTCCTACTTTACTCTTTGTGTTACAGAGAATATTTTTTAAAAGACTCTAGCTGGTCCGTTAAAACCTTTTTCTCTTAAGGTGTACCACTTTGTGGCTTTCATTATGAGCATAGTACAATGACTCTTGATAAATTCTCTTTATCAGTAAGAATCAGCTCAGCTGAGGATTCCTACTTTTAATTGTATATGGAACACAAATGGTTCACCTAATTTTCTGTGCTATTACTGAGAGAATATGTTGCTTGCATTTACTCACACTAAACTTTCAAATTTTGAGACTCTTCTTTAAGGTATGCGACTTTACATATTGGGCATAAGGGAAGTTCAAGGTCCTGAAGTGGAGTTGGCAATCACTTAATGAAGAGCTGACTTCAGAGTGAAATCATTTCTAGAAACCACATGATTCTCAGAATAGGTGGATATATACATAATTAGCCATGCAATTGGGATTTTGCTGTTTGGAGACCATCCATTTAGAATTCCATTTGGGGAAAGGATCTGAAGTGATCTTCCTCTGAAAGTTATTCCAATTATTGCCTGTATAGATCATCTGCTAATTAATTACACAGTATCTATAATAATAAAAGGGTAATATTCTAATTAGACTGGATAGTCCGGACATCTTCCAGACAGCCTTCCTAACAAAAGCCGGGCAGCACCGCCCAGGTCCCAGGTGCCTGCGGCTGATCTCACTCATATGTAGAATCTAATGAACAAAATAAACTGATGAACAACATAGATCCAGAGACATAGAAGCATGGAACAGACTGTCAAATCACAGAGGGAAGGCGAAGATGGGAGCATGGCTCAGAAAAACTTGTATGCATATATGCACAATCCATGGACACAGTTAATAGTGTGGTGAAGGTCTGAGGCAGGGGGCAGGGCATGCTAGAAGGGGTCAATGGGGGGGAGACATCTGTAATACTTTCAACATTAAATATTTTTTTAAAAAAATGAAGAAATAAATGGATGAAAAGAAAAATGGGTGTTGTGGACAAAAAGGGGCCACATGCTAAGCTGACTAGCTCAGGAAAGACCTGTGTGGTGGCTTTGCAAACTTAAGAGACCTAAAATAATGACAGATGATGGTCTGAAATTAAGAATTTTCAATTAAAAAAGCAGTCCATGGTGGATAGTATGTCCTAGGCCAGTGTCTTCCCTGACAAAAGTCAATTTTTATCTTAACTAAGCCTGTCTGTAGCCTTTTGCATCTATGATAACATGATGGGAATGTCAGGGTAACTTGTAACTTGCCTTTTTCTGGATCCCCCAAAGTATAACCAATGTGCCAGGGCAGAGACCATAAATTCCTTCATCGTTATTGTTATCATGTTAATTGTTGATTGCTAACTATCCTGTACCTGTACCCACCAATGTAAAAGGGGCATGTGTTTATCATTTCAAGTTTTATTCCATTCCAGAGGTTCTCCCCCAGCTTTGCTTTCTCCCACCTCCCTAATAAATCACCAATGGATTTCATGTAACCCACTTGCATCTCCTCCTTTGAGGTTATAAAGTATAAAGGAAGGTGAAAAAAACCACCATTCTCTGGAGCATCATCTTAATTCGTTGAGATTCTGTTTTCCAGCAATTGTCAACAGTTAGGGTCAAACTCACAAAAAATCATTCCAGTTTTGAAAGTTAATAGTATTTAGGAGGCATAACTAACTTTTCATATGAAAAGAATGTAGCAACATGGATTTTATGGACTTTTCTAGATCTCATGAGAAACTGCACTGTGGGCTTTCAACTCAGGCGTTCTTAAGATCTTGTTAGATTGACACAAAGCAGGGACATAACAGGTGACAGATGTATTTGTTTTCTGTGGCTGTTGCAACAAGTAAGCAAAAAAAGTTGGTGGCTTAAAACAAGAGAAAAAGAAAATCTCACTGTTCTGGAGGCTGGAACCTGAAATCAATACCACTGGTACAACAACATCAGAATGTCAGCAGAACCACACTTTCTCTGGAGTTTCTAAAAGAGAGCTATTTCCTTGCCTCTTGCAGCTTTTGGTGGCTGCTGGTATTCCATGGTTTGTGACTGCCTAACTCCAAGCTCTAACTCTGTAATTGCATTGCCTACCCTTCTGTCTGTTCCTGTCTATTAGAAGGACATGTGTGATTGGTCTTAGGGAACACCCAGAGGATACAATACCAATCTCTTCATCTCAAAATCTTTCACTCAGCCGCATATGCAAAGATCCTTTTCCCAAATAAGGTAACATTTTGAGGTAGCAGATATTAGGTTCTGACATCTTCCAAGCAATTATCAGCCTACCATAAAAGCAATCACTGCTGTGGCTGTTATTAAATGTAGCATCATATTTATAACTTTGACTTTGTGATTAGACAGAGCTAGTTCACATCCCTGTACTATCAAAGTCATATTGAAGAAATTATGTACTTCTCTGTGTTTCAATTTCCCCATCTGTTAAATGGGATATGCATGAGTAGTATCTCACAATATTGCCACAATGATTAAGTAGCACAGTGTATAAAAACTTTAGCACAGTTTGGACTTAGTAAGTTCTCAATAAATTACAGCTATAATTATTTTTATAAAAGTAATAAACCCTCTAAGCTATTCAAAACAAAATGTTAGTTAATTTAAGGGTTACAAAAAAATCATAAATCTTGACTGCTGTTTTCAGAAGCTTACATCTAATTGGTGAGATAAAATTTACATGCATACAAGAATACAAGAGAAGTAAGAAATGCATACTAGGGATCATAAATGCTAAAGCTGTTTAAAATAAGTATCAATCAATGAAAAGGTCATTTTTTTTCCCACAAAAAGCCTTGAATTGGTGGGGCTGACAGGTATATATGCAAAGTCACATGAGAATGGGGAGGGGTGGTAGCAGGGAAGGATAGGATAGGATCCTACAACTGCTAGATGAGTACACAGAGAGTCTATGAAAGACTGGAGTCAAGTATTCAATGAGGAGCTACAGGCATATTGTGCTCAGCAGTACACTTATCTAGAAGCTCCATGAAGGAAGGAAATAATAGTTCTCTCTTTCTCTCTCTCTCTCTCTCTCTCTCTTTCTCTCTCTCTCTCTCTCTCACACACACACACACACACACACACACACACACACACACACACACACACTTTTATCCCTTAGTTTAGTGCCTGGCTCCTAAGAGTTATCCAAAGAATATTTGCTTCAAGATTAAATGAGAAGATAAATGAAGACTCAAGTGACCAGAAATTTAAAAAAAAGAAAAAAAAATTTTCCTTGATGCTGTGACTTGGGCAAGTAGGTTTCTAAACTGTAAGACTATTGACATTTTGGACTTGAGAAATCTTTGCTGGGTGAGGAGATGTTGTCCTGCTCATTATTCAAAGTAGATTTTAACCATCCCTGGCTTCTACCCACTTTCTCTCCATTTTCAATCCTCCCCAAGATGTGGCAATAAAAATGTCCTCAGACATTGCCAAATGTCCTCACGGGAATGAGGGGAAATCACTCCAGTTAAAAAATATTGGATTAAATCCAATGAAGAATTGTTGGAATTCATTTCAGTTGAGAAAGTTTTAAAACAAGAGAAATTGGCCCAGTGGGCATGGCTCAGTGGTTGGGCATTGAACATATGAACCAGGAGGTCATGGTTTGATTCACAGTCAGGTCACAGGCATGGTTTGTGGGCTGGATCCCCAGGGTGGGGCATGCATCAGCCAATCAATGATTTTCTCTAATCACTGATGTTTCTATCTCTCCCTCTTTCTTCGTCTCTGAAATTAATAAAAATATATTTAAAACAAACAAAAAATAAAACAAAACAAAACTGCAAAAGAAGTTGGAATAAAATCAACCAAATATACTAATAGAGTTCCAGAAGATATACTCTACCGACTTTACCTAGTGAAATCTAAAAATCAATTCCCCTGACAATATAATTGTATAAAATTCCAAATACTTTTCTTTTTAAATCCAAGGACCACTGACTAAAGTGTTTATCCAGATTTGTCATCACTAATAGGGTCTCCATGAAAGAGGAGGCATGAGCCTGCCAGGGCTCTTTGGAAGTCTGTGTCCTACAGTTCTGTACCCTCAGGTTTGCTCTACAGAGGACACACTCATACCCAGGGGCACCAGTGCATATCCTGTTATCAGAAGTAGACCTGAGTGAAAAGGAACAAAGAAAACACACATATTGATTTCCACTGCATTAAATGCATTTACACATCAAAGGAAAAGAACACAGGAATGTTTCAATTTGAGTTACCTACTTAAAATTCCATTATTCAAACATTTTCATATTCTCTAGCAAATTTGGTTATATTATTTTGTTTTTTTACTTTCATAGCCAAATGGTTTTCTTTCCTGGGCTGTGTTTCCTGGAACACAATGAAACTGGCTATGGCCATAGGAAGAGTATATGCATAACAATACAAAGAAATGAATTTGGAAATACTCCCCACTATAAAATTTAATATTAGGGACTCCAGATAGAGTTTTCATTAACTCATGCTAATAGAACAAAATGTGAACTTGTAAAAAAAATAAGTTCACAGATAATACAAGAACCTCTCCGTTTTAAGCATTATTTAAAACAGTTCTGACTCCAGGTACAATTATTAAGTCACTAAAATTTGAAGGAAAATCCCCCATTCCCTATATCTTCTTTCCTATTAAAGTATGAAAGATTTATGAAATCTGAAGAGAAACCAGAGTATTTTTTCTTTCCTTTTAAAAGAGAAAAAAAGTGTATGATTCTATAATACATCACCTAAATTTTATATTGTGTGTTCACCATCCCAAGTCAAGTCTCCTATTTCATATCTTATTTTCCTTGTTGATTGAACCAGTCTCTGTATATCTAATACATTGATGCTTTTATGTTGGTAACTTACTTATCTATTTAGTCAACAAATATTTGGTACTTACTGTGTATCAGAGTATTCAACAATGATATTATCAAGCTGAATATCCTACAGATTTCCTATTCTCCCTGACCTTATTTTTCTCTTTATTGAAGGTTTTATTGTCTACCCAGATTTATTTCAAGACCTATTTATCCATAAAAGTTTATTTTCTTTTTAAAATGATATGATGAATGTATTATTGCTAGTATATTTCTTAATGATACATGGACATTTTCTGATAAAAATGTCAAAATGATTAGATATTTTAAATTATAAATAGTGAAAAAAATTGTTTTTTGTTTTTTTGTTTTTTTTTAGTATTTTGACTTGATTGGGGCCAGCATTATATGGGGGTAAGTCTTATGATAGCATCCCTCTAAACACATGATCTAGGGAGTCTATATTTATGAATCATTGAAGTATATGCTTTTCAAAGTCATCCTGTTCAGGAGCCCATGAACTACTTTTCTTGTCTTTTGAGAGGAAGAATATTGGAGAATTTGTCTATTTGGCCAAAGGGAATTAATAAATGATGGGGGGGGGAGAAATATTAACTAGTTATTCAGCTCTGTCTCTAATGTACACTGTATATTTTTTAGATGAAAACTCCAACTTCCCAGTGGCCCAATTTAATTGAGTTCTTTATAACCCCAAGAAAGGACTATTTGTAGTTGAAAGTATCGGGAGACTGAAATATAAGTTAAGAAATGACTGAATTGTGACTCTATTTCTAGGTCTGTTCTAGACCCTGTGGAAATGCATAAGTGATGCTGTAACTCATTTCTCCATGAGACAGCTAAGCAATGCAAGCATGGAATACTCCCGAGTGTCATAGTGGACGGAGATCAACCTGAGTTGTCACATTCAGGGATGACTCCATGGTGAGTTTCCGTACATTCTTTTACTTGTCCATATGTCACGTAGAAAGGAATATGTGGAAATAAGCTTTAAGAATATTAATATACTCCAGTTTGCTTTTATGTATGATTGTATAGTTCCTGAGGATAGTATTTGAACTGAATGTATTTTAATAGCACAACAATATAATTTCCATTACTATACAGATGTGTTACCTGCTTTGTTGTATTTTTTCTATATTTGATTATCTACCACTCACCATTCAGTAGATAATTATCATCTCATTATATCTGTACCTTAAGATGGAGCAAGCAAATAAAACCAAGGGGATATGAAGTGGATTCAGACAATTTCATTCCATTGAACCACAGTGAAATATAATTTGTATTTTTTTAAGATTGTGAGAGACTGCATTTAAGAATACTTAAATATCAGTGCTAATAGAAGGTAGATAAAAGGATAAAATAAAGTATTCTTTACTCAAAAAATTGGTTCATATTTTCAAAATTATTATTTTTTTAATCTAAGTATTCTAAAAAGTCCTTGGGGATTTTCGTAATAAAAATGGCTCTAAGCCCTCAGACTGTCCGTAACAGGGCTGCAATACTATGAATCACACAGAGGTAGTTTTTTGAAACTTAATTTTCAAAAATCTGAATCTTTTCATTTTGAGATGGTGGGAAGGCCATGCTCTTTCACTCTGAGTGAAATCACCAGCGTCTGGTATCTCTGTCTGCTGCACATGTGGCCATTAAGGGTAGAATACAATATTCTTCCTTATTACACATGTACTGAATAAATCCAGAAGTCTCTAAGAGATCCTAACTTGATTTTTGTTTCTTTATGGCTCTATGCAACACATGCTTAATCAGGTGTGTTTATAATTTGAGAGCAGTAAGGTGATTCTCTATTCACACATATCTCTTCTACTTGTATGCCAAAATTATCAAATGCCTGGCAGTAGACATCCCCTTTAGTTGAGACATTGATGGTTCTTATTAAAATGCAAATATGTTATTAGGTATTATAATGCAAATATATCATGAATTTAATCAATTTTATCCAGGCAATAAGAAGGATGTTAAGACAATGGGAGAATGAGCCTATACAAGAATATTTATAAGGTGAACCATCAGCAAAGGCCTGAACCATGGGGCACTGCTGTGAGGAAGGTTTAGGTAAGGCAGCTCAGAGGAGCAATTCTAGGAAAGAGGATAATATTCTGGGAGCACTGAGACTTGCAAATCTGTCTCAAATTTCGATATTCAAATCATAGATACTAGCTTAGTCAGCAACCTGAGCTGAAGTCTGTGTGTGTCCTGGAGAGTAGGGAAGAATCATATCTTTATGGATCACATAGACTTCCATTCTGATCATTTAGATTTACTTTAGAGAGTGCCTTTAAGACAGAATTTATTACTTTTCTGGGCACATAAAATGACTAATTTTGATCAAATAACATAACCATGATTTGGGGGAAATGGTTCTGTTTTTGAGAGATACTGAGAAAACAATGTAAAATAAAACAATAACAACAGTAATAATAATGATAATGATGTTTATGCAGCAGACAGTACACAGAATTAGACCATCCTATCTAATAAGAGACAAAGATGGTAATTGACCGTACCTTTGCTACTCCTCTGATTGGCTAATCAGCATGATATGCAAATTAATCACCAACAAAGATGGCGGCTAATTTGCATACTACAGGAAGGACGGGACAGTGTGCCGCCAGCATGCCGCCATCCAGGAGGGCAGGCTGACCCCGGAAGACCCAGAAGCCAGGCAACGTGAGCTCAGCATCCAGCTTGGCTGTGTGGAAGGAGGGAAGGGGAGGGGCCTTGGGCTGGAGTCTGGGGCAAGGAACGCTGGGCTTATAGCGATGCAAGCCCAGTGTTTGCACTCTGGCCAGGCAAAGGAAAGGGAGGGCAGGGTCTTTGGACCAGAGACCACGGCGAGGAACACTGTGCTCACTGTGACACAAGGCAGTGTCCATGCTGAAGGAAGGGAGGGGAGTGGCCTCGGGCCTGAATCCCTGGTGAGGGATGCTGGCATCGTTGCAGGCAGCTATGGGCCTCGCCTCCCAATGCACAAATTTGGTGCATCGGGCCTTTAATCTAATCTAATGAAAGAGAAACATGCAAATTTACCATACATTTGCTATGCCCTAGCCACTCCAACCAGTCAATCAGAGCGACTATATGCAAATTAACCCAACCAAGATGGCGGCTGGAAGCCACTGAGCAGGAGCAAGCAGGAGGCTTGGTTGCCCAGGCGATGGAAGAAGCCAAGCTTGCTGCCTTCCCTGGCCAGCTGTGGCCTCCACTAAAGGCAACAAAGTTTCAATTATAGAAGATAAATAAATCCCAGATAACTGCTTCTAGCCAGCCTCCACTGGGAGCTTCGGTGGCTGAGGGCCATGGCCAGCCTGCAAACAGCCATCAACCACTCACCCATGCTGGCCAGGCACCTGAGGGGGCACACCTACCCTGATCCAGGACACCCTTCAGGGCAAACCATCCAGCCCCCACCCATGCACCAGGCATATAATAAAAGGGTGATATGCAAATTTACCCTAACAGCAGAACGACTGGGAATGACTGGTCACTATGACACACACTGACCACCAGGAAGCAGACGCTCAATGCAGGAGCTGCCCCCTGGTGGTCAGTGCACTCCCACAGGGGGAGCTCTGCTCAGCCACAAGCCAGGCTGAAGGCTGCCAGCACAGCAGTGATGATGGGAGCCTCTCCCGCCTCCTCAGCAGTACTAAGGATGTCCGACTGCAGCTTAGTCCTGGTTCCCGCTGGCAAGTGGACATCCCCCGAGGGCTCCTGAGCTTCCAGAGGGATGTCTGGCTGCCAACTTAGACCTGATACCCCGGGGAGCCGGTCTAACATAGCAGGTGGACATCCCCCAAGGGTCCCAGACTGCGAGAGGGCACAGGCCGGGCTGAGGGACCCTCCCGAGTGCACAAATTTTTGTGCAACAGGCCTCTAGTACAAAAAATAAAAAAGGACAGTGAAAATTGAAAGAGCAGGCAAGCCGGTGTGACTCAGTGGTTGAAAATCAACCTAGGTGCCGAAGCCGGTTTGGTTCAGTGGATGGAGCGTCGGCCTGCAGACTGAGGGGTCCCGGGTTCGATTCTGGTCAAGGGCATGTACCTGGGTTGCGGGCACATCTCCCGTGGAAGGTGTGCTGGAGGCAGCTGATCGGTGTTTCTCTCTCATCGATGTTTCTGACTCTCTATCTATCTCCCTCTCTGTAAAAAATCAATAAAACATATTTAAAAAAAAAAAAAAGAAAATCCACCTGGGAACCAAGAGGTCATGGTTTGATTCCAAATCAGGGCACATGCCCAGGTTGTAGACTCAATCACCAGTAGGGTGCATGTAAGAGCAGCAGATGGATTAATGATGTTTCTCCACTTTCTATCTCTCTATCCTTCTCCCTATTTCTAAAATCAATAAGGACATATTAAAAATAAAAATGAAAGAGCAGAGAGGAAGGGCAGTTGAATTGACCATGGAAGGTGTCCATGTATGCTTTACTCTTGTCCTTCCCATGGTACATCCTTGCATTTCATCTGTAAGACTCATTTTGGACCGGTTACAAAGGCCAAGACCCAGAATTACAAAGTCATCTGGAGAAAACATCTTCAAAGTGGAAAGGTATTTAAACATAGAGTCTAGACCGGTTTTGCTCAGTAGATACAGCATCATCATGTGGACTGAAATATCCCGGCTTCAATTCCGGTCAAGGGCACATGCCTGGGTTGCAAGCTCCCTCCCCAGTGGCGGGCATGCAGGAGGCAGCCTATCAATGTTCCTCTCTCTCTCACCATTGATGTTTCTATTTCTCTCTCCCTCCTCCTTCATCTCTGAAATCAATAAAAACATATTTTAAAAATAAAATAAAAATAAACGTAGAGTTTAGTGTTTCAGCCTTACTTTCCAGACATTATAATAGACATTCTTTTTGTCTCACCTCCTAAGTAATAATATCTAAGACTTTCATGTCATATCACATTCACTCACTCTTAGTATTTTAATTCTTAGAGCATTTAAATGCTGATAACTTTTATTTTTTTATTTAGTTCTCAAAACAATCTCTGCATTGATAATCACAAAACTGAGGCATAAATGAATAAATTCTCCAAGGCACACTTTATAGACCTTGGATTAGTGTAACCTCAATAAGCCTCCTATTTCTCATTGGTTGAGTCAGTAAAATGAAAGGGGTGGTACCAGAATTCAAGTTTTCCCTAGCTTTTATGTTCTATGACTCACTCCTACTGAGGCTATGGGGAAAGTGTCAATCTCATATCCCACTGGAGGGTGCAAGCATAGATTGTCTTAGAGCAGAAAGCCGCCAATGTATTAGTTCACTTCTAAAAATTTAACCCAGATATAGAAGATCTAAAGCAGGGGTCCTCAAACTTTTTAAACAGGGGGCCAGTTCACTGTCCCCCAGACCTTTGGAGGGCCAGACTACAGTTTAAAAAAAAACTATGAACAAATTCCTATGAATACTGCACATATCTTATTTTGAAGTAAAAAGGACAAAATGGAACAAATACAATATTTGTATTTGCATATGGCCCGCGGGCCATAGTTTGAGGACCCCTGATCTAAAGGGAAGCTGTGATAGATTATAATGGTTATTTGAGATTTACATATGCTAGCATACAATTTGGGAACAACTTCAATATCTAATAAAAAGTATTTAATTATTTGCATTTTGATACATGATCATGCTCTTATTAATATCATGTTTTCAGAGAATAATTAATGACATTGAAAAAGCTCACAATGCAATAGTGAGAAAAAACAAAATAACATATAAATTACAAATGAGGAACTATCCAGTCTTTTTTTTAATCCTCATCCAAGGATATTATTTTCCATTGATTTTTAGAGAAAGAGAAAGACATAGAGAAACACATCGATTGGTTGCCTCCTGGAGGAGTCCCCACAATGGCCCAGGCCAAGTAGAAACCTGCAACCAAAGTACGTGCAATTGACTGGAATCAAACCCAGGATCTTTAGGTCTATAGAAGGATGGTCTATCACTGTGCCAAACCACTTAGGGCAATCCAGTCTTGATTTATATTTATGTGAACATGTATGCGTGTATTTACATTATTTAAAGGTAAATGCATGCAAGTATTAGCTTTATTTTGGTAACATAATTGTACATGATTCCTATTTCCAAATTTTGCCAACAAGCATTATGTTTTTATTTTGTTATTTTATTTTTAATTCTCACCTAAGAATATTTTCATTAATTTTAGAGTGAGAGGAAGGAAGGGGGGAGAGAGAAAAAGAGAGAAAAACATAGATTGATTGCCTCCTATATGCACCCCAACTGGGAATCTAACTGGCAACCTGGGTATTTGCCCTGACTGGGATTGAACCCACAACCTTTTTGGTATATGGGGTGAGGCTCCAACCAACTGGGCCACCCAGCTGGCACAACATTATTTTCTTATTATCAGAAAAATACAATATTTTGAAATAAAATATATTTAACAACATATATCAAATTGCAGGCACCATTTCCTTCTCTCTTTTTCACTTCTGAGCATCTTAGACAATCAATAAGATTATGATTCTCTGGACCAGCCCTCCCCCAGGAATTGATGACAGTCTTACTGCAATCCTTGGGGAAATTTCTGAAGTGAACATCTACTTTTTAAAATGACCATTCAGCGTTCCTGCCTAAAGAGTATGCTGATGGCACCAAGTCCTCCATGGCCTGTGACCCTATTCCTGAAGGCCTGTGCAACACTATTAAATCCATGACCACCTGCTGCTGCCTTTAATAGTATGTAGCATATTGTTTGCACTCAATAAATTTTACATCATGATCATTGATAATAATAATGTGATAAAAATAACTTATCTCAATAGCACGGATGCAGTAACTCTTTATGAATTCCAGGTAAGTAAAGCAAGTGGTGAACAAAACCAGAATGGCCACAGTACTAGGCATGACCAACCTTCCAGAACCACCTGTGAAGCAATCTTATGTGTACATACACATGGGCCTGCAGTAGTGGCCGGTTGTAATTCTAAGAATCAGGGCTGATAAAATAATAGAGGGCAAACTGGAAATTTTTTCCTGGCTCCAATTTTCTCTGAATTGTATCTATGCTATTATGATAACAGCGTTTGAAAAATCTTAAAATGTCTTGTACTTGGTTATGGTCTATAGGCAAACTCAGTATGAACCTGTTCCATTGTAATTCATCCCAATATTAGTGTTCTTCCCTTCTTTTTACTGTTATTAAAAGGTATTGTTGCATTCAGATATTTTATTTTGCACTGAGAATGTATTTATGATTTCCCCTTTATATCATTTTTTGTGAATTTTCTAAATTATAGCATCATTTGCTTGAATTTTTAAATATCACCAATAAGGAATGTTAGAAAATTAGCACTCCTGTGAGCAAGACTGTGGTCCACTTCTAGGAAGCAACAGGGAAGTATAAAAAAGAGGCCTGAGGACTTGGTACGCAATTATTTGCCTTTTCTATTATTTTCTTTTTCTCTTCACAAGAATGCAAGTCATAGGAGAGCACAGTCTTGTTTTGACCATAAAATAACCCCAGTATTTGCAAAAGTGTCTGGAACATAAAGAACACACAATAACTATTTCTGAGTAAACAAAAGAATATTTATAAAAAGTTGTCTCCTAGAAAACTCACATCACTATGAGAAGACAAAACAACAATTCTAAAAATAAATAAATAAATAAGCTTATTAAATCAATGGGATTCAGCCAGGTTGTTGGGAGTAGGCTGATTTGAGAACATTTAGTCTAACAGGTTACATAATCCCCCTTATATCTTTCAGAGAACTATGCTAACTTAATTATTTTCCAAGTCCCTGACATTGACCTAATTAATTCCTAACACCTCATTGTGACAGATCAAGTATTTCTCCTTGCCCATCTTTCATCATGCTTTGTGATCCAAGACATCAACTTTAAGCTTATTTAATCTAAAACAATCACATTTGAGCAGCAAAAACAACAAAAACAAAAACAAAAAACAACCCAAAAAAACAAAAAGAAACAAACACAGGATTGGCCACAAAAGGGATAGTCACTAAATATCTATTGTGTTAAATTATATATTCTATTTGTACACCACCCATAATAGGAAAGGAATTCCTATGTGTATAAGACAAAAACAAAAAGACTTTTAATGATAATTGTTATTACTCAATAATCTCTCTTTGTTTTTATTTAATACACAGAGGAAGTGGATTACGCATTTTCAGTGAGCTTTCAATTATATAGCTGTAGATAGTAAATATGAGATACACATACATGGAAGAATTAAGACTATTCTAACTTCCCCTGACACCTATTTTTAAGTTTTGCTGAAAGTCTCTGTGTGTGACTAGGGAACTAAATAATAAAATACATGATCCGACAAAATTCAAGAATGGGTTTGCCTATTGTTGAAATCCTACTTTACAAACAGCATGCTCACACACTTGCAGATAAAGATTCACTCATATATTTGAACACTGTGTGTGTGTGTGTGTGTCTTTTGCACAGGATGCCATGTCTCTTTTGGCATGTAAATTGCTATTTGGGGTGAAATGTCCAGAGCAAGACCTAGAAGCAGGCACCAGAAGCAGCTCTGGATTTTATTGTTTACAGACATGTATTTGTGATCCTGAATTTGAGCAGGTAAATTTATTGTTTATATACTTCAAAAGATTTACATTTGTCATCCTCAAAATTACTCATAGACTTCCTCATCTGGAAATATCCTTATGGGTCATTCTGCCAATACCCATTTTGATACATGAAATTCACTTACTCCACACTGAATTACGTGATCGTCGAACAAATCACGGGATGAGAAATTTAAAAAGTAGAAATTCAAGACCTGCAGTTTAAATGGGAAATAGCAGCAAAGGGAAAGACAGGCCAGAACCCAGGATAAGAAAGGACAATTGACTTTTAAAAAAATTGAAAAGGAGAAATGATATCAAGCCTGATAGCAAGTTGATCAGTGTCACAAACCATCACCTCGTATATGGAAGGGAATCGACTAGACTCACGCCCCTCCCCACTCATGCCTCTTTCATAGAACAATTAAAATCATGCTTTTTTTTTCAAAACACAGAAAAAGAAAGAAGCGTCTGGGCACGTAGGGACATCAGTCGTCTGGTTCTGCAGACAGGTGCGTTTGTCAGGCCCTGGGAGCAGTGACAGTAGTTTCACTTTGTTAATTGAGAAGATTATACATCCGTGATATCCACATTTCCTCATCCTCCTAGACAATGGGGTGGAGGAGGGAAGTGGACATTCCTTGGTTAAGCAGGAAAAAGAAAACCCCTTTTCTGTTTGTTTTATTGCATTCTAATTAAGCATGATGGGAGTGAGAGTCCTACAGCAGTGCAGCAGGCTTGAAACGCTGACAAGGTCAATTATCTCCAGATAAGCCCCGCACTAGCGAGGATTAATAATATGACTAATATTAATTGAATGTGAGTTCATTTGAGTTTTATTTCCCATTTTAAAGTTCTCTCAGTGGGTGTGCGCACCATGGTACATGAAGGATGATGGATGGAAGTGATGGAATCACTAATAAGTCCTTAGACCCCCATGGCCCAATGGGCACATGGAGGTGGCCGGTTTGATTTTCTACCTTAGTTTCTGGCCACCACCACTCTGGCAGGAACCAGAAGGGGGCTAGTTTTATAATGTAATTTGTTCTATGAATGAAGAAAGTGCAAGAGACTTCAGTCCTATGATTTCAGAATTTCCCAAATGAAACTGAAATGCATTTTAGGGTGAATTAGATCTAGTTGATTTGCATAAAAAAAAGAAAGATAGCAGTCATGCTTTCTTTAATGGCCTCCAGCCTCACAGGTAAGTTGGTTATTATTTTTTACATTATGTATAACTAGAGGCCCAGTGCACAAAAATTTGTGCACTCGGGAGGGTCCCTAAGCCTGGCCTGTGCCCTCTTGCAGTAGGGGATTCCTCAGGGGATGACCACCTGCTGGTTTAGGCCCACTCCCTGGGGGATTGGGCCTAAGCTGGC
>NW_006292687.1:3826354-3878993 GCF_000327345.1 Myotis davidii | reverse complement strand
CCTGGCCAGCCTGGGTGAGGGGCTGATGCCTGTTTGCAGGCTGGCCATAGCCCCTTCAGGGTGGGTGTCCCGCCTGGGGTGCCTGGCCAGCCTGGGTGAGGGGATGATGGCTGTTTGTAGACTGGCTACAACCCGTTCAGGGTAGGGGTCCCCACTGGGGTGCCTGGCCAGCCTGTGTGAGGGGTTGATGGCCATTTGCAGGCTGGCCACAGCCCCTGCAGGGTGGGGGGGTCCTGCTGGGGTGCCTGGACAGTCTGGGTGAGGGGTTGATGGCTGTTTGCAGGCTGGCCACAGCCCCGAGCCACCCAAGCTCCCAGTGGAGGCTGGCTGGAAGCAGGTATCTGGGATTTATTTGTATTCTACAATTGAAACTTTTTTGCTGTGAGCAGAGGCCACAGCCGGCTCAGGGTAGGAGGGAAGCTTGGTTTCCTCCATCACCTGGGCAACCTAGCCTCCTGCTTGCTCCAGCTCTATAGCTGCCGGCCGCCATCTTGGTTGGGTTAGTTTGCATATAGTCACTCTGATTGGCTGGTGGGCGTGGTTTAGGGCGTAACAAAGGTGCGGTTAATTAGCATCTTTGTCTTTTATTTGTGTAGATGTTTGTTCTAATTGTGTGTATTTTTGTGATGAAATTAGAAAAATATGTCTATGGGTAAGACTTGCTGCAAATGAATTGAGAGGTGGAAGGTAAGCTTTTATTGGGGATTGTGATCTTGTACAAGATGTTACTGACTTAGAAACTGAGATGCTGCTACTTTCATTCAATTTCTCCCTCACACATCTACATTGCTTTATATCCATAAATATGACCTTAACATCCCCAACTCACCTCTCTCCTTGGCAGAGTTGCAGGTGGTATGTAAGAGGGGACAGTATTCTAAAGCACAGAAAACATAATAATCCCTTATTTTTGAGCATTGAGTCTATAAAATGATATAACACTTTATCTTACTAATCTTTAGTATTTGCAGTGTATTTCTTAAGTACAGCCAAATGAATACTACACATGGAAATAAAAGTGAGACACCGATGAAAGTAACCGGAATTGCAACAAAAATAACAAAGGACCTAAAGTGTGACTGGAAGACAGCTTGTTGAAACCTTGGCATCAATTCATTGCATCTGAAATTTTAAACATAATGTCAATCTTCAACTTAACTCTTTAAATGTGTCCTACTTACCTCAGCTAAATGTGAAACCTCCCTCTCCTGAACTCATAGTTCAAAATATGGTAGGTCTTATTTGGCAACTAGGTACTATCTTTACAATGTGCATAACTGTTATTGTAATTCAGCTCATATGTGCGTTTTTGATCTTTTATGTGCACTAGTCTTAGCTCCAGAAGAGATAAATTCCTTGAATACAGGGGCATTTCTTAAACACTTTTATATCTAGCAGAATACCAGGTAAGGCATAGTATGCACTAGATGCTAACTTTTTAATTGAGTAACGAATGTTCCAACTCCAGCATTCAGATTATGATGAGCAATCAGTGACAGGCATATGCAAGGTGTATGTGGAGGTGTTTTTCTCCAGGTGATCTTGATGCCACTAGAAAATCATCTGGGTTTAGCAAATGATGATCTTGCTGGGGAAATGGGTAGGAATCATAGGACACGGTATCTACTACTCAAAACTAACACCCCATTGCAAGGAAGGGGACTAAGGGAGTGAGGGAAAAAGCAATTTTTAGTACAGAGAAGAAAGGAGAGGAGACTCTTTAGTGGCAAAACAAAGCCATAAGCCAGATACCTTCAGAGGCACTGGAAATTCAGAGCAATGAAAATAGGCACTGTAGAGGTTACCATCTGCAAATTGACATGAAGATTGCTTAAGGGGGGGTTGGGGGGGGCAATGACAATTATTCAGAAATACTGATGAGAAAAATCATAATTAAGGAAAGCAAGATTTATATAGAATATAAATAGTTGGAGGTCTTGTTCTCCATTTTGCTTATTTTATTTTTCTTGTGATTTCCCAGTTAGCACCATACAGGAAGTATGAGAGAGCCAGGGCCCAATGATACAATTTCAGATGCACAACCGGCCCAGTGATTCCGTCTGCTTATTCTTCCTCCTCCGTGAATGGGGTTGGCAACTATGACCGCCAAAAAATGACAAGAGTGGGCGGCTAGCATATTACAGCCCGAGCGTGTGACTGGGACTCATTGAAAACATATCAGGAAGGATGAAGCCCTTCCAATTCAGCTGCACATTTTGCTCTGCAATTTTAAAAACCAAAGTACCTGAAGTTTCTATTGAAACACATCACAATGTCTCATCACCCGTGTCTTTTGGAAATGTGATCTGACATTGCCTTCCCCATTTCCCATTTTCTCAGTTAAATGCAAGCACAGTTGTAAATGATCTTATTGTAAAAAGGGTTTGGATTCCTTTCTACTTCATGGCCATATGCTTTACCTCTGCCCTCTTTTAATGCATTTCTCTGAAGCGGGGGCTCGGAATCCAGACCGCATTACTCTACCTACCAAGATGGTGAGAGTGACATGTTGAGTTCAGAGTCACTCTATGTGCTTCTATTTGGGAACACATTGCTTAGACGACATTTACCTTTTTAAACATCATAATCTCTATTTTTCCTTATTGAATAGTCTCTATCCTTACTGTTTCTAATTCTGTTAGATGATAAGGTCTATTCAGGGGTAGGAGAAGGCACACAATGTAGGAAGCAGGCAGTTCTAACTTTTTTGCCTGATGGTTGAAGACATGTGATATTTCTCTTGCCGGTGGCTAAATGTTGAACTCTATATTTTCTTCAGGTACCTAAAAACCATATTATTCATTTTGAAGCCTCTGTCTTCAGAAATGGGGGAGGTAAAATTTCCCTCCCTCCCATCCATGATCCTAGTTCATTTTTTTGTATATTTTTTCCCCTCCACAGTCCTGACAACTTAGATCACTGGGCAGCATGATATAGAAGACTCTGCATGTGGTAGTAGGTGAAGCCAAGTCAACTTTGAATGTTGCATGAAGCATTGACTTTGAATTATAAGTCTGCAAATTAAGACCTGTGTATTTTTGGATGAGTCATATACATTTTGGACTCAATTACAATCCTTAAAATGAGAATATTATCAAATATTATAAAATCTTATAATTAAAGAAATATAAAGCACCCATTTCTCAGCAAAGTAGGAAAGAGATGAGGGTCACTTAATTTATCTGGAACCCTGATCTCTTTAGCATAAAATGAAAGTACCCAACTAAATAACACTGTATTTTTGTTGTTGTTGCTGTTAATCCTCACTCGAAGATATTTTTTTCCAGTGAATTTTAGAGAGTGTGGAAGAGATGAGAGAGATAAATATCAATGTGGGAGATACATTGATTGGTTGCCTTCTGCACACACCCCGGTGATTGAATCTGCAACCCAGATACGTGCACTTTACTGGAATTGAACCGGAGACCCTTCAGTCCTAATACCAGTGTGCAAACCACTTAGTAACACCTGATAGGGCTAATTAATACTGCATTTTAAGGCTACTGGCACTAACCTTGTGCTTCATCAACTTTACCTCATGGAACATTCATTTCAACTCTATAACGCTGTACTCATATTGCCCTTATGTGAGAGATTAGGAAACTGAGGCTTAAAGAAATAAATTATGTGCCTGAAGTTATACAGCTGTCTGGTAGAGTTGAAAATATTTGACTTTAGAGGGCTACTCTCACTCACTGCATCATGTTTTATAGGTATTACTATCCCATATAATAGATAAAAAATACACGTTTGGGTGAAACAATGCTAAGAAAGAGGGAGATAAAATCCATGCCATATACACACTGAAATACTTCTTAAAATATCATTGGGAAATTTTACCTCAAAGATAACCAGTATATGTAAAGAACTTTATTGTTTATGCAGAAGTAAAAGTTTACTGTCCATGAAAATATAAATATTTAGGATACCTTTTTAATTGATTCCATTAGGAATTGGAACTTGTTTTTCAGAATGAATTTCATTTTTTGCATCTCAGTTGTATTGGATATCACATGCTATTATATACTAAAATCCTTTGCAAAGTAGGAAGGCTTATGTTTATGCCAGTTAAATCAGTGGTCCACATACCAGTAGGTGATTTAACAACCTTAGCATTTCTTTGTTGACATTTTTGAAGAAAAAGCTATAGGAGGGGATTTTTTTTCAAAGCAAACAGTCTTAGGAGCAAAAGGAACAATTGTCATGCTGTTCATCTGCTGTAGGAAGAGACATATGTACCCTTATTTGGACAGTTGTGTATAGAATATGGTAGCAGATAAACAGAGAAGATATATTGCTAAAGGTGAGAAGTGACTGGTGTCAACAGATAGAAAAGGAAAGTGGAAGAACTACTAAAATGAAATGAAAGTGTTGCAGAATTCAGAATACAGGATCATTACCAGAGGGACAGGCATACAGAGTTGGACAACCTACAACCATGATTTTTGTTCATGAAGATGAATTTGAGACAGCAAGAAAGTGGGAAACTATATTCATAGTTACTGATGTAAAAAGTCAAAGAGCTTAATTACTTAAAAAACAATTTCTTGCCCCAACTTTAACATAAATACTATTTTTTTTGCTTTGTATAAAGAAGTAACCTTAATTTTCTAAAACAACATAACATTGATGAAGCCTGTGTTATTACAGCTGAAAGCAAATGACTTTGGATCTGTATGGCAGATGATTGACTTACTGCCTGAGATAAAAATGTTGTAACATGAAGGTACCTTCCACATATGTTTTTATTATTTTCAGAGAGGAGAAGGGAGAGGGAGAGAAAAACATCAATGATGAGAGTTAACAATTGGCTGCCTCCTGCAAGCCTCCTACTGAGGATCCAGCCCACAACCTGGGCATGTACCCTGACCTGGAATGGAACCATGACCTCCTGGTTCATAGGTCCACATTCAACCACTTAGCAACACTGTCCAGGCTTAAGGTACCTTTCAATAGAGTGATTGAAAATGACTACAAATAACTATCTATGCTGAGGGCCAATACGAAAAGTGGTTGACTACAGAGTGTTCTCTCATATAGGGAAATGATGAGCAAGACTGCCACCACATCAAATGGACACTTATTAGTACTCAGTCAACCTTGTGTGCAGTCATAATATTGATTGATACCATAGAGGAAAAAATCAAATTCCCTTGCATCACTTAAACCAAAACAACTGGTGTGTCACATAATTGTGTATCCTTAAATGTGATGATGGGTTTAAAGTGATTGAGAAGCCCCAGTCTAGACAAGAAATAGAGGAATTACAGGTTTGGGTGAGAACATATTTCAGTCTGGTGAGCTTATCCAATTTCATTATTTCAAATATCATCCTTGTGCTGATAACTTGTTTTCCCAGCCCATACTTTCCTCCTGAATTCTAGACTTATGCCTCCAACCAGCTAATTGACATTTCTTCTTTGGTTAAATACTAGAACATATTTCAAATGGAATGGTAGTGCCTGAGTTGTCTTTAAAGATTATTGGAGCCCTTGCCAGTTTGGATCAGTGCATAGAGCATTGGCCTGTGGACTGAAGGGTCCCAGGTTCAATTCTGGTCAAGGGCATATGTCCAAGTTGTGGGCTTGATCCTTAATAGGGGGTGTGCAGGAGGCAGCCAATGAATGATTCTCATCATTGATGTTTCTATCTCTCTATCCCTCTCCCTTCCTCTCTGAAATCAATAAAAATATATTAAAAAAGATTATTGGAATATGTCAAAGAAGAGAGGAGGTGAACTTACACACACACCAGAACAGAGCTGAACAAGAACATGGCATAGATGGACCAGGAGAAAAAGGAAAGTCACAGTACAATTAGGATAAATGGGAAAATTATTTTGCAGAGGGCAAAAGAGTATATTTTATCTCTAAATGTGATATAAGAAAGAGAATGAGGAATTCTTCACTGTCTCTCTGAAGAGTTCAGATTGGACACAAAAACAGAGTAGCTAAACATTTCAGCTTAATGGCTTTTATAATTTTAATATTCCAAGTGTCCCCAAGATTATAACTGATAAATCAGCTCTGGAGTCTTCAGATTTACAAGTAATTCCCCAGTCTTCAACAGAAACAGAAGAGAAATCAAAATGTGCAGGCACAATGTTTTTGGATTTTGTTCAAGTTCTATGCTAAGTCAAGGCACACATAGTTCAAAAATCAATCAGGTTCTATTACCAACCTCTACACATGCCTTGGCATAACCCTCATCATATTCAAGTGGCTATAACTTTTATTACCACAGCCCAAATGTAACTCTTCCCCAGCAGCAATGAGCTTAGAGGCAATATAGCAGGAATCTTCTTTACATCTCCTCTTTACCTAAAATCTTTATTGCCAGTACATTGGAAGCACAAGCATGAAAAAATAAGACAATTTCCAAAGACAGTCTAAAATCCCAAAAGGTAAGATATAACCATCTGGAGTACAACAAGCACATCATATTTTCTTTCTTTAGCAAGACAGTTCTGAATTTTATAGAAGGTATCCCAGTAGGCAAAGACCTACTAGCTGTTTGTAACTCCTTAAAAAATTAAAAAAAATAATAAAACTGCAATGTTTCTTTAATGTCACAGTCTGAATTATAAGCAGCGAGTTGGCACATCTCTCATTTTATTCATTCTAATTACAATTGCCTTGTCACCGAGATGCCAACCTGACAACGAGCAAATCCCCAGGGGCCGCTTAGTAACAGGAAGGATGTCTCCAGTGGAATCAACATGACAATTTCTTTTCTCCCTCTTCAAAGTGGAGAGTCCCCCTGGACAAATTCACATTTGATTATTTTCGCTAGGTTCTGTCTTCAACTGCTTGATTAGCATCTCACTCACCTAAGAAATTAGACTAAAGTTTGTGATCATTAAAGGGAAACAAAGCAGGTGCATGGGTGTCTGCTCAAGCATGCAGCACACCTACGGAAATCCATTGTCTTAACTTGCACCAAGAATTGGCACCGATTCTACTTTAAAATGGCCACTTGTGTGTGCATGTGGTGTGTGTGTGTGTGCGTGTGTATTACAGTTGATGTTATTAGAAGATGATCTATTCAAACATCTCACTCTAAAAATAATAGTCAAAAGTTTGAAAACCAAGGCAAAGGCATGGTAGTTGGTTCCATAGGTGCCTAATTTTCCTCTTTCTATAGCAGCTGTACTTAGAGATAAGACCACTGTGCCTATGTCTACAAAAATATTTAGTAAGAAATTGCATCCTGTCTGCTAAAACACATTTCTATAAAATGGTGTAATTAATCTTAAAGGAGAATGAAAATATCAAATCAAAAATATTCTGAGAAAATTACCAGAATAGTCTCCCCTCATTTCATCACCAACAGTTGTTTGTGATTGATCAGTGATGCAGAAAATGGGGGAGAGAATGTGCCAGAATTCTGCTTTCAGAATCATACATTTTACATCTCTCCTAATGTCTTTCTTTGCCACCCTAGTTGATAGGACAATGGTTGTTGAATCTAGGTGTGTTTAAAGGGCAGATAGCAAGGCACCTGGTCCTACTTCACTGCAGGTGAAGTGTAGCTCAGAAATCTGTACTTCAACAATCATTTGGGGTTATTATATTAGAAACGCTATTATAATTATTCTCTCAATTCTAAAACTTTATAATGATAATGTCTGTATCATAAAATTGGCCCATAGCTCAACAATGGTACACTTTTAATCATGATGTATGTCAGCTCCTCCCAAGTAATTTCCAAGAAAGGATTGTCTATTAACATTTTATCTTTGCTCTACAACACCCTATAAGTGCTCAGCAAATACTTGCTGATATGAGTTGATTAAGTACAGAAACCAAAGCCATTTTGTTTAAGTGTCTTCTTTCTAGAAACTGAAGTTTCCCTTGCCAACACATTGACCATATCCCTCTAGAATTCTAAATTATTTTATAAGAACATTAGTTTGTCCAAGGGGATTGGCCATGGATGACTAGCTCTCCCATGAGACTGCAGATTACTTGGTTATGTCTCTGGCTGAGACGAAGTGAAATGATTCAGTGTTGTTTCTGTCCAATGCATGGCTGATGGTCCAGCTCCTCTACTCATGGCCACTTGAGCCGCTCAAGCTGAAAAAAATATATTTTTCTTGGACTAGAAGGTCAGTCATCAACAACAGAGTTATCTCATCCAGGAGATAGATTAAATACTATAGCTTTCGACATTCATGCCAAATGGTAGGTGCACATCCCCCCATATACTCAGAGATTAGCAAGTTGAATTGTCAGCTTTTTAAGTGACAATTATGAATGTGGGCACTGAGTTTCTGTCTTTGCCTTTAAGTAGCTTGCAGTTTAATTTTGGAAAACAGATGATACATATGGGTAAAGTAAAATAAGAATAAAACTCTAAATAACACAATGATAGCATAACTCTAAGTATGTATGCCATTATTTGCCAAAGAGTAAAAGAGTTCTAGAGCCATTAAGGGAAGAGAGAAAGAATCTGTCACGGGTGTGGTCTGACAAACTTCACAGTGGATGTGGATCTGGCTGATGGAGACAAATGGGTAGGTTTGAATGCAAAGGAGATTTATCAGCCTAAGCAGAGATGACCCTGGCAAGAAGTATGAGGAAGACAAAACTGGCCTTCTTTCCTTTTCTTTGTCCCTGCTATAAACCCACACTCATGTAATAGTTTAACCCATCACATTAGATCTGCCCTCTCTAACTAGGGATACTTTCATTCTCTCCAACTACCAACAGCTTATCAAGTATACTAGCACATTCACCTATTTTCTAACTCTTATAGATTATATTGTTTATTAAACCTATTCTTTACTTTACTATTATATGACCTAATGCACATTTTTAAAAGTTTACACAACCCCCTTCACTCATTGAAGCTTCCCTCCAGTATTTCATCATCATGTATTAACTAATAAATAAAGGAATCCTTACAAATATAATAAATGAGAAACTCAAAGGAAGCCCAAGATAACATATCAGATGTAGCTTTAGTTTAGGACATGAAAGGAAAAAGAGGCTGGGGAAAGTCTGAAGTCCCACAGGAGGGCTAGAACTCACTGTAGAGCAAGTCCTTAGCAGTAGGATGTCGAGCCTAAGCAGGGGAAGAGGTTTATTTTTCATTTCACCAAATGTCTAGGGTTCTCTGTGTCCTACTAACACCTGATCACAGCAATAGCGTACCTCAGTCTGACTCTATTCAAAATGACAATGGCTTCCCACTACTTATGAGAGAATGGCCCTTTTGAGCTTCTATAATGTGATCCCTCCATATCTCTTCAAACTGTCGCCATGACTAGTTGCCCATACTGTCCGTTTCATGCATCATTCTCCTTGCTCATTTTGTATTTTCCTGGCTGAACATTTTGCTCAAATGCTTCATCCTGCATGCAAAACCTTTTATTCTTCTATTAGATCTGCCCAAAGTCATCCCTCCAGACCCCACAAAGCCCAGGTTTTTCCAGACATGTTGATTCTTTTCTCTTCTGCACCCTGGAATGGAGAGGCACATGCACTGAGCATATGTGGCTGATTTGGTTGCAGGTGTGCAGGTCTATCTGTGTGTCAGCAGAGCATTTGAAGAGACCTCAGTCACCTATTTAGTCATAGGAGCTGGAATTAGCTTGTTCTGGGAGAAGCCTCAGTGGCTGGAGGTGGTCCACCCAGGAGTTAGTGGATGCTACAAGAGAGATTTCAGATCAAGCCTTCCTAATCTATTTGATTGTCCCCAAACAGACTTTTCCACAGTAGGAGTAAAACATCTCAGATGCTCTTCTCTTCCAGGTCCTACAGAGTCAAGTGATTTGCACTATTTGGGCAGGTTAGAAGTTATACAAAATGCAAGCAGACAAGCATTTACAAAACCGTTACCCTTTATAGGAATATGATGTGATTCTATGTATATGAGCCTCAAACTTTTTAAAGCCATTGGCAAAGAAAGTTCTCTATTTTTCAAATCACTGCTTCCAGCCTCAGTTTAATAGCAGATTAAGCAGTCAGTCTTTCTGGGCCTGAGCCAATAAAACTCATTTGTACTATTTAGTGGATGGCTCTGGTGATCAAAGATGGTTGCAAAGCCACCTTTTCCCTCAGGTAACTGTTCAACTACCAGGAATGTGTTCCAACTATGAGCAGCTTGTTTAAAAGACAAACTCAAGTGTGACTTGAAGCTAATATAAATCAATCACCATTAAAACCTTTTGCAATACAGCTCTGTGCTACAGTTCTCATGTCAAATACCAATGAGCATGTCATAAGTTATTATTCCCTAGAATTTTAAAAGAATGAAGATATTCCCAGCCATTTAGATAAGCACATGCACAGAAATATGATTAAAGGGAGTGAAAATAAAACTGAACCAAATTGAAGTTTTGTCTTTCGAGGCACCATTAGACATTCCACAGTTATAGCACCACTTACTCAGTTAAATAATAAATGCATGTACAACTGAGGAAGGAAAAGAGAGGAGTAAATGATGAGGCAGGTGTGGAGGGATGGAATGGTAGCCTTGAGAATCAATAAGGTTGGGAAAAAAAAAACACAAGAAGGCGATTCTCCATATGGGCACCTGCAGAATAGCTGACTGACTCTCAAACTAGAGTATTCACAGAAAGAGTGGAGGGTTTTCTTGTATAGAAATAATGCAAATGGACTAGGGTTGGAGTGATTTCCTGATAATGTTGGAAATGACAGAAAATGTGTTAAAATAATTTATAGGGTCCAGTTGTACTTGATCAAATGATTAATGGGATTCCATCTGCTTTCTAAATATTCCCACCTTCACTAGTTCCTCTGAAATTTTGCCATTTCAGTCAAGCTAAATTTATTAGCACCCACTTACAGTGATTTACATGCAGAATGATTTGCCTGTCTTTTTCCTGGGCTATTTGCATGCCTTTATTAGGAATGTTGCTTATTTGGGGGCACATTTGATTTATAAGCATTTGGCAGCTCTGCCCTTCTATTCTTTTTTTCTTTTTGATTTATGTAAGGGCACAGTTATATTCCTAGGGCTCATTCACTCTCTAGGAAATTAATTTTTTAAAGTAAAATTTTCCCATTTTGTTAAAAACATGCAACAAATTTGATTTCATCTCCTTTGCTTGCCTACAACAACAACAACAAAACAACAACAACACGTAGTTAAAATCAGGACTTCCCATGTTATATTTTTGAATTAAAGTGTGAATACAGTGGCTGTGGGCTCCATTCTTTGCCTATGTTCTCTTTCTGCTACCCAACCCTATCTTTATACTTTATCTCAAAATACGTAGATGTCACTTTTTAATTTTTTTCTCATATGCAAACCACGTCACCCCCTTCCAATTATGTCTCTCTACTCTCTTCTTCACCTTTAGAGAATCATTGCTCACTGGCCTGCCCTTAACTGTCAAGAGGAAAATGTTCTAATAAAATTATACCACCAGATTGAGGACGATGCCTGCCTCCATGAGGCAGCTGGGATTTGAAATAGGACAGTTAGAGAGTCAACGCCTTAATTATAACTTCATCATTTATAATGAACCATTCACACACATTATCTAATTTGATCCTTAAACCATTCTTCAAGATAATTATTATACATATTCCAGTTTTACATGTGGGAAAACTATGACTCAGGAAAAAGAGGTAATTTAGGGGAAGATTGTGAGAAGTGGGGTGTCCCAAGCCTGGTCACCTATCACTGAACTCCATATGTTCCCACTCCTGCACTGGCTCCTTAGTACTAAGGGGCAATGCAGTAGTAATGGAGTTTTATTTCTGGAGCAGACTGTGAGGTGCATTTTTTTCTGGGCTGAGCAACTTTCTTATATCTTTCGAATCAAATTACCTGGGCAGCTTCCTATTCTGCCTAAAAGTAAGTGAGGAAGAGGATGAAAAAATACATTAGGAAAAGGCTGAGTGCAACTACAAGGGAATCTAATTTAGGAGGTGATCTCATGAGGCCTCATGCCCACACAAAACAGTCCACAGCAGGCCATTCCCGTCAGCTTCTCTAACAGCTATTTCCATTTTTAGTCTAACACCGTTCAGTGACCTTGTCTTGTGGCACAGCCAGATGACATTACCAGAGAAACAGGAGCAGCAATCGCCTAATTATACAATTACATATTCATTTACCCCCTAGAGTGTCTAAGACTTTTCTGAGAGCCAAACAAGAAGTGGTTGGCTTGAATCTCATTTTAAAGGATTGCCTCACCTCAACATACAGGAACCTTGTCCATATATGAAACATAAAATTATTAACTGTGCTGCATGGTGGATGTTATGAGAAAAATAAAATTACTGAAGACATTTAAAATTTATAGACATGTAACCAGATTTAGAAATTTATAATTGAGTCTGCATTTATTTGGCAAGGTAAGTTTTATCAGTGTGAGATACTTCAGACTCGGATTGTGTCCAAACATTTTCTTATTTGAGTAAGTCATCATCAGGACTGCCTTCATTTTTCTATCTATGCTGCGCTTGCTCTTTTTGATATTAGGGATAAGATATACATTGAAAGAGTAGTGGCTTTTGAGGAAAAAGAGATTTAAAAAAGGAGGAGAACAAGAGATCATACCTTACAAAATAGTCCCTCTCAGTATTATCTGTATTAAAATTTATTTATTCATGATTAATTGCCTAGGTGTCTTTCTTGATAGTACTGGCATGTGCTGAAATCTATAGTAGGGTGGGTAAACTTCTGTAAAGGGTCAGATAGTAAATATTTTAGTCTTTACCTACTACATGTTCTGTCTCAATTCTTAACTCAATTCTGCTGCTGTAGCATAAATCAGCCTTGGGAAAATGTAAATGAATGGATATGATTCAATAAAACATTATTTACCAAAATTATGCAAGAGGCTGCATGTTGCCCATAGACTGTATAGTTTGCTAACTGCTGTATAATGTCCAGAGGGTATAGAAAGGCATGGAAGGCATGGTAATACATTAGGGGAAGGCATGCCAATGTTTCTTTTAGATTGTCTCCATTTTTAAAATGATTACAATAAACTAAATGGGTCTTGTGAGTTTAGTATTTTTCATAGTATCCCTGAAATTCAGTATAAAAATTCTTCTTCAGGGTGATATACAAACAAACAAACATAACATAATTTTACTGAAAAAGTATCTCTAATAACTTCAAGGAAACATTCCAAACTTAAAAAACAACAACATTTAGTATCATTTCAGTTGCTAAAAGTTGGACCCCATAATGCATTTCTGAGATTACTCTACTATAACCACACACAAATCTTTACATGTACAAATCTGCTTTATTGTTGTCCCCTGTCTATCTATGGCTTTTGTTCACGTCATACTCCTGTCTTTTGAGAGTTCTCACCTAGAGTGCACCTCTCTCTTTCTGTTCGATCTACTTCAATCTTTCAGGGTTCATCTATGTCCCATATTTCTGCACAATGCACAGTCAGTTACTCTAACTGACCACTCTTTTTTCCATCTTCCCTATCCAGACTTCAAATCTAGCTCCTTTCACATATTTCCATGGCCCCAGTGTGGGTACCAGTGTCTTTTACTAGGACATGTTCTCATAAACAACTCTTCATACAGAGAGAAAGCACTTGCATTTTAATCCATTTTTTTTTTTGCCCCTGGCAGGAGGGTAGTCATACTACCAATTGTTTGTATATAACAAGCACCTATGAGATAGCTGGACAGATTATAAGACTAAATTTGGAGATCAAGATACTGTAGTCATTGTTGCTACAGTGCTGTTTGCAACTTTTTACATCAATTGATTCACATGGACACTCAAAGTAGAACATCCATATAATTCTACAATGCTTTAATCATTTCAGCTACTATTCCCTGTTCTTGGAAGTGAGGTTGGATATACATAGGTAGCCTTGATACTATCTCTACCTTGCAATTAGATAAATAAAAGCTAAGATGTTTTAGATAACCTGCCCCAATGGCATAGTTGCCATTCTTCTTATAGACTACCTACAATATGAGATAATCAGTCAAGTGTTGCCTGTGCTGGACAGCTTGCCTCTTTGACTATCAATACAATTCTTATGATCAGAATTAAGTGATCAAAGATAAAACAATCTTTTAGAAATAACGAGCAAAAACAAACATAAAGAAACACCAAAACATTCTTGCTCTGAAAAATGTAACCAGAACAGGTGCTTCCTCATGGGCACATTGCAAAAAAACAGCCTATTTGAAAATGCTCATTACATTCCCTTTATTTCTCTACCCTCATTCTTTGATAATTAAGGAATCAAATGCATGGTGATGATAACAGGACCCCATGCCTAAAGTGACCATCCCCATCTGCTCCTCATTCCCCACCTGAAGCTATCATCTTCCTTTTAGGCCATCGCCTGGGGCAGCTGGAAAGCTGAGTGCAAGCTCATAAATATGAGGTTTTGAAATGCAGCCAGATAGCTGCAAACATTGTAATGGACAGGGGTTTTTAACTCCTGGGGTATTGGCTTCCTTTCCTTCCTGTGAAGATGCGTTTTCATGTTTTGTGCTCCTATCAAATCTTCAAAAGTCTGCAATATGGTTTTCCATTGAGGATGAAGAAATGTCACATTTCCTCCTATTCACAATATCCTTCCTAAGCCTGAAAAATGAAGGAACCCTTGGGTCTCTTATCCATTTTATCTTGTTTGTAGAAAATACCAACACACACACACACACACACACACACACACACACACACACACACCACATTCCTAAATGCAGCCAGCATATGATTATTCTTTTATATGGTTAATGATGAAAATCAAGGGAATAAATAAAAATCAAATAAGATTTGCTGACAGATTTGCTAATAGATAATAGGGGAGAAGAAAAGAAAATTTATGGCATATTTTGAGGCTGATAGCAATGAGATATGGGGTGGAGAGTTGATAGAGAATGTACTAAAGGAATGTCCTGACATAAAATCTAAAAGAAAAAGAGAAAGGAACTATAAAAGGGAAAACATTGTGACAGGAGCATATCAAACCATTGGAAGTCATCTATGAATAACTGTAGGAATAATGCATACTGAATTGAGCAGACAGTTCCTCTAATTATAAATCTCTAACAAACAAGCTATGCAGACTTGAGTAAGTATTTAAAACAGTTCTATAGTTTTCTATATCCATCTATGACGTAGGAGTAGCAGTGATAACACATGTGTGAGCTTCAAAGGACATTTGTGGCAGGCATCATTATTTACCTCCCAAAAGCCACCCCCAACCAATCTCATTCCTTGGTAAGTACCTCAAACCGTATTTATTATTGGATAACTATGACCTTCTTGGAACTTTCTATTACCCTGGAATGGAAGCTAATTAGTTTAAGCAACCATGGCCATTTATCCTGCTTGCCTATTCTTAGTTCACTCAAGGGCATATGACCCAGCCAGACCTGGCCAATAATTTTGTAGGAGACATCTACTGGGGAGTTTCCAGGGCAACACAGTGGTAGATGGTGAGCCAAGACTCAAACCCAGGAAGTCTGACTCAGTCTTCTTTTGAAAAATGAACAAAACAGACCAAAAGGTCATTTCTCTCTGACTCCATGGCAGATATTCTTAAATCGATATATAAGAAAGAATACCTGGGAAAGTTTACTAAATGTAGATTCCAAAGCTCGCCTTTACCTGTATTATTAAACTATTTGATCAGGTTTTTTTGTGGTGAGGATGAACTTGAGATAAAACCATGAGATACACCACTTAAAAGGACTTACTAATTATTGCTCTGCAACTGGAGCTGAGGAGTGGGCAGTTCCTTAACCCTCTTTTAGACAGTGATTCATGCATTCTGGGGAGTTGTATTAATTTTATATTCCTTAATCCCATAAGGATAAATGTATTATTTTTAAATGGTCTATGTTTGGTGAATAATGTTAGATTTATATTCCTTGCTTAGAAAGACTATGTACCAACTGACTATTATTTACCAGAGGCCCGGTGCACAAAATGTATGCATGGGGCAAGGGGTCCCTCAGCCCGGCCTGCACCCTTTAGAAAACTGGGACCCCTCGGGGGATGCCTAATGCTGGTTTAGGCCTGACCCCACAGGGATCCTTGTGTTTCAGGCCTAAACCGGCAGTCGGATATCCCTCTCACAATCCGGGACCACTGGACCCTAACTGCTCTCCTGACTGCCTGATTGCTCCTAACCGCTCGCTGTGGGGTGGCCGTCTGGGGCGAGGGGCCTTGGTCATTCTGGTCTCTGGTCATTCTAGTCATTCTGCCATTTCCATCACTGGGCTTTTATTATATAGGATTCGTTTATACTTGATGTAATTATAAGGGTAGTCATTAAAATGTTAAATTTATTTATTCTTCTAGAGCAGTAGGACTTTGGGAAATGATGAAGATGTTCTATACCTGTGGTGTCCAGCACCAGGATAAATTAGCCAGGTCTGGCTGTTGTGAACATTAAATGTACATGGTGAGGTGGAGGAATTACATGTATAATTTTATTTAATTTTTAATTTATATATCAATTAGCCATTGTGTTTAGTGGCTATCCTATGAAGCTTTAGGGTAGTGTGTATATATATACATGCAAGTATCTTGAAATTTGAATATTTTTTTTATCTTACTGACAGTCTAATTTGTAGAACGGTGGATGCCATGAATTTCAGTTCTTTTGAGGATCTAACATATGATTCTAACCCATTATGTTCATCAGAGTGAGGCACTTTCTTCACAGCCTTGACATTCCCAGAATGCCCCATCTCTGGGAGGCAATGTAATCTCAATGTCAGACACCTACATGGAAGCCAGCTTCATAGAATTCTGACAAACAATAGTCTGGAATTCTGACAAGCTGCCACAGTGTTCCCAGGAAAGGAACTGCCTTTACCAAGAGACTGACTCATTCATTATTCTGAAAGATTAAGTACGAAATACCTCATTAAGGAAACTGGAAGCTGAGAAACAGATAACAGCTGGAGAAAAGGGGGGGGGGACCATTTGCAGATGAGAAAGTGGTGAAGGTAAGAGCTAATTGGTTCTGCACTGAATGGGTGTTGCTATTTTTCCCAATCACCCAGGGCCACATTTCTTCCTAAACAGATGCCCATGAGTTTTGAGGTTCTGGCTGCTGTAGGCAAGTGGTACCCACCATTCGAGTCATAATAGAATTAGTAGAAATGGCAGACTGCTCAAGAAATCACAGGCTGGTCTCTTCCATGTGAATGAGAATTGACTGGCACAAATGATTGATTAACATTGACAAAGCCATATGGGTTCAAATCATATTCCTTTTGTTCACACTTTCAAACAATTCAAATTCTATCCTTTCTTAAGTTCCAGCAATGAAGGTTGTTTATTTTCTCCAGAAGAGCATGGAAGCAGTATGAAGGATTGGGGTGGGAGGTGAGGAAGATTTGCAGAAAATGCAGACTGATTCTCAAGTCTCACTGGCTGTGTGATGCTTGGGAACAACTTTACCTTTGAACCTGTGTTTTTTAATCTCTAAAACTGTCTTCTTAGTGGGCTTTCAAGAATGGAGTCATTACCAATTATACAGTTTCTACACACCCTTCAAGCATTTGCAGTCTCACACATTATTTGGGTTGTCTGGCATGTAATTGTAAGGTGTGCTATCATTATCATTTCATATTAGTTTTGCCTCCCAACTAGCATGTAAGCTCTCCTAAAGGCAGCTACAGATTGTTTCAGTGTGAGGCCCTCACCGCACCATGTTCAAGTGAACACAACTCACCATTTGTTTCAGCAGAGCTATATTTTTCCCACCTAAGTCTCAGTTGTTGAAGGAAAGTGTGAAGGGTGTTGAGACTATTAAGGGGATTGGCTCTTTTAAAGAGCTTGTCAAGATTCACATAAGGTTCAGAGCAAGGTACTTCAAGTGGGATGGTGGGGTTCAAAAAAAGGGGTTCAGTCCTGGGAGTCATTAAGAAAGGTGGGAATCATTAAGAAATGTGTCATTAGTACTTTCTTCTTTGAGCAATAAATCCTATTTCCTGGGATCTAGGGCAGAACCACTGCATAGGAGGAGAAAGGTCTAAGAAGAGCAAAGTGGTACCTAAATAAGAATTTGATTTCAGTGCATAATTCTTATCTCAGTATAGCACTAGGACATCTGACAAAATAATTGTTTGAAATTCCAAGGTAATACAACACCAATTATAGGCAAATGAGGCAAGAGGAAATGTGTGGATTGAGGACAGATGCAAGGGCAGGTGGATTCATGGACAATGTCAATGTCTAGGCACTTGGAGAGCAGAAAATAAGTCTGTGTTTGGCTGACGCCTTCGTCCTGGGTCTAGAAGGATAACTTTAGTCTAAGTCCCACTAGGTTGGCAGACAGAGAAAGCAAAGCACACATCTGGCACTGGATGTGTCCTGCATGATTAGGACTGACCTGCCGTGGCATAGCATGGAGCCTAGAGGTAGAAAACTTCCTGGAGGATTGCAAGTGTGGGTTGCTGGGTAAAGAAGATTCAGAAGAATCCTGTTTTCATAAAGGGCATGTTATTCTCAAGGAATGAATATGGGTCTCCTGGGTACCTACTGCCTCTCTTTTTGCTGACCTTTCCCTTGCAGCCCAAGTCTAGTTGGTCGTCCACATGGAACATTGAATAATGAACAACCAGTGTGGTCGTGTACCATGGCTGTTCAAGTTGGAACCACAGGAATGGAGTAGTAAATTAGGGCCAGGAGACCCATCATTTTCAGAAGCTGGGGAGGCTGACAGCTTGATGGCTGCCATTGTAGGTTTTGTGCCCAAAAGACCTGATGTCCCATGGACCATGGAGAACCCGAGTGTGCTCCGCAGCATTTCAAGTCGACCTCCCTCCTCATTTCAAACAACCTGGATTAAGATTTGAGTTTCTATCTTGTCTAACCCCCTACTCTGTGCTGTGCTTGGGTTTTGTCTGCTTTCTTTTTCTGCCCCTACATTTTCTCCCCAGGACAAGAGGAGTGTTGAAAAGAAGCCTTCCTTTCCTATCAATTCTCCTTCCCAAGTGTTGCAATTTGTTGAATCCTGTAATTCCCATCTTTCTGGCAGTGTGAGAGTATGCAGCCATAACTCAGCCTCCCACTTAGCACATTCACACGCGTGTGCGCACGCGCGCGCGCACACACACACACACACACACACACACACACACACTTTTCCCAGACATGAATTGAACCATATCTGTTCAATCCTTTTTGACACTGTATTTGGGGCCGAGCTTTCCATATTTTAAAGTGTACATTTTAAATTGGTTAAGAACATAGATTCTGAAATCACAAAATCCTGGGACAAAAATCTGACTCCCAAGTTATGAGTTTGGTCTAAAATAGAGCAAATTAATAAACTGTATTAAGCATTTGATTCTTTCCATTTCTCATGAAGAAAATAATAGTAACTCATATCATTGTGAGACTTAATATTCCCTAATACTTAGTAACTACTCAGTTAATGGTATCTCTATTATGTACTATAATGGATATTATTATAACATTTTTCCTATTATCTCCATTTTCAAGTCCAGATAAGATCCTTGGTTCAAATTTTTCCTAATTGCGAGTGAATTTCCACCTTTAACAATTAGCTTCGCCTCCACAAAATCAAGCTCCTTTGGGTGAGAACATTCCCTTGTTTCTTAAGTGTCAGCAGCATCAAAATGATTCATAGATTAACACATTTAGAGATTTAAAATTTATGTATGATTTTTCCTATATCTTTTCAACTTTTTCAACACCACACCACAGACCACCCAATCCCATATTGGACATTTCTGTTTTGCAAATTTAACACACTGTTCCTTGAGCCAAGGTAAAAAATACAAAAAGAGCATAAAACAAACCACAACAACAAAAGCAAGCTTAATGTTTAATTTCCCCAGTGATTTTTCTGGGTAATTATTACTAGTTAAGTCATATTTACTATTTAGTATAAGCAGTATTTTAGCTATACATTTTATAAACATTTCCCTTAGATTGTTCGCCTACCACACTCATGTGGGTCAGATTTTATAATTCACTTATTTGCATAATGGGAAATGGAAACAAGTTAATGTGGGATTTGCCTATAATAGAAAGTAAAATGTGATGTAAAAGTTGGGTCTTAACCAGACTTGCCACACAATGGTCACCAGATTACACAGAGCTTGCACAGTATTGCCACAGTCCATAATATATAACCCATTGCTTTGAGTAGGAAGATAGAAAAAACAACACTTCCTCAATAGTAAAATAAGAAACTAAAGAATCTTAGATGAGAATACTGTGGGTTTCCATGAAAATGATGCCAACTTGATGAAAGAGTTGCTCCCTACTTCCTCTGTATTCACACAGCAACCTGGAGCCAGATTGGGATGTGTTCCCCCAGGGGAACTTTCTCTATCCATCCTTTGCCCTGTCTAATAAACTCAGCCAGGTCAATTTCCTTGAAATTCTCCTCAAAACCCTGAGGAATGTTCCTTTTTTATTTATGTTTATTTATTTATTTTATCTTAACATGCACTAGTGTTTGGCTGGGAAATTACTGAACAACATTTCTTTCTGGATAAGCTCTGAGGATTCCATATAGGTCATTTTCATTCCTCTCTCTGACATTCTACATGTTCTTTCTTGTTTTGCATTGCACCTACCCACACAATCTCATTTCTCCTTTCTTCCCTGGATTAGCCCTTCCTTGTTGAAGTCTTCTATCCTTCCTCCGTATCTGAGATCCTAGGACCCTTGTTATCTCACCTCAGGGACTGAGCTCTTGTTCATAAAAGGTTGTATACCTTTGCTATTTCGTGTGCTTGTTTTTGCTATTACAGTTATATACCTTACACTATTTCTTGTGTTGTAGTTGTTGTTTTAATCAATTGCATCTGAGAGCTACTGTGGAACAGAGATCCTGCTACACAAGTCCTCTATTCTTAGAACCCAAAGACACCAGCTAGAAGGGACTTGAAATGTCATTTGAGTAGTTTCTCAGTAGTATTTTAAAACTGCAGCCTTTTGGTTCAAACATAGAAGCTTACAGTTATAACAGTCCAAAGCTGGGTAAACTGCCCATAATAACCTATTCTGTTTATCTTGTTTGCCCATTTCTCTAGAGAATTTCCAAAACTCTGAGGAGCAGAGTTTGAAAGTCACTGAAAGGCATTCTGATTTCATAAGCGAGGAGGCAGAGGCTCTGTGAGAAATTGAGGTTATCTGCTCAAAGACACGGAGCTTATACCTTGTACAGGGCCGGCAAATCAGTCAATCAGGGTAGGTTCTAGTTGTAGTGAATGTGTTGGTTGTTTGCCAGTTGTCAAGTAGCAATTGCCTAAGCTTCACTTTAAGAACCAAAAAACAGGAGGGGATATTGATTCATAGCAGGAAAAAATATGCACTATAACACACAACAGATCTTTAGTGATATATGTTTATGTATGCTAATATATATTTTTATTTATTTCAGAGAAGAAGGGAGAGGGAGTGATAGAAATACCAGTAATGAGAGAGTATCATCGATAGGCCACCTCCTGCACATTCCCCACTGGGGATTGAGCCAGCAGCCTGGGCATGTGCCCTGGGAATCTAACCATGACCTCTTGGTTCATAGGTTGATGCTCAAACACTGAGCCACACCAGCTGGGCTATGCTAATATTTTAAGGTGTTTGGAATATGAGACAATTCTTGCTTAGTTATTGTCAACAAAAACCTAGAGAAATTAGGAACTTTTATGAGCACAGGCCAACTCAGAATCTTCCTTGCTTGCTGCTATGCTTGCTGAATTCTATCCGCTTAGATCGACCAAAGGACTTGTATGCATGCATATAAGCCTAACCAATGGACATAAGACACTGGGGAATAGGGGAGGCTAGGGGACTGTCTAGGGCGGGGGAAAAAATGGACACATATGTAATACCCTTTGTAATAAAAAATAAAATTTGAAAAAAATAAAAATAAAAAAATAAAATGAGCAATGGCCTTGCAAATGGAAATCGCATATCTCAGGAATCAACAGCATTCTTAGAGGGGCCCTCTCTTTTGAATCAAGTAAAAATAAAGTATGAATATTTCCCTGTTTCTTTGCAATGACTCTGAATGAACTGAAGATATATAACCCCACTGTATTCATTATAATGAACTCAATCCTTGGAAAAACTGAGTAATTTGAAAAATTCTTAAAATCGCACAGAATAAGACTATAATTTTTCCTTTGCTTATTAATTGAACAAGTGCCACTTTATATTTAAAATGTAATTTGCCTTATTTAGATATGTCCTTGTACCCTGTAAGCCTGTAGGTTTAAGAGGTTTGCATTGTGGATCCCAAGTAGTTGGTTGATTTTCTCCTTCTGTGAACTAGTAATTGGAATACAAAATCTAGGGGTCTCTTAATTATTACCACAAAGCCATTTCTTGGTAGACAAAGAACTCAAGACATTCTGTTTTGAAGGTGACTCAGAACTCCAAACTGCAAGCTATTATCTGGATTTTACTAGCTATTTTACAGCCTATCACCTCCCTTTTTCTCACTTGCAAAGAAAAAAGTCAACATACTATGTGGGAGACAATGTACCTGGAAGACTGATCCACATACATGGAGTTCAACAGTAATATATGTAGTTCACAATACTGAAAGCTCTAATATGGAATGACATTTTGCTTTCAAATACAATACTGTATGTATTTTTAATAATATTTTCTCTAATATTTCCCTGTTTGTTATTTTTACTGGTGGTGATCTTTACTGCTTCTGTGATCTTTAACTTTTCCTCAATATAAACACGTCCCTCAAGAACATCTATTCATTGACTTAATTTCATTGAAAAACTGTGAAAATATACACAATTTGCATCTTCAAGTATGTGTACCAACTATCCCTTGGTCTTTAACTTGACAAACAAGTGAAACTTTGGGTTTAATTACAAGCCAAATTTTGATCTAATAATTATAATTTTATGGTTAAATGGGATAATAGTGATGGGCTAACCCAAAGTTAAAGTGAGATAGGTGAATCTAGGGCTCTACTAGTTATAAGTCCTCCTTTATTGGAAACAAGAATAGGATGTGGGGGATTAGAGCTACCTAACAAACCATACACCCTGGACAGTTTGTGAATCCCTGATCAGCCAGGTGTTTATTCTTGGATGCAGGTTTCCACTGGTGTGAGCACCCTCAGCCAGTCAGGGTTCAACACCAGCTTCTTTACCATTGTAAACTGATCAGATGCATGGTGCTTTCATGTTCATTTGTTCTTTCTTTGCTTCCTGTGCGTACTGGCCTCCCACACTCAACTCCCATCTCACTTTATTACCTGGGGATTTTAGGGCTCCTGACCCCGCTGGACTCCTGAGTGTCCCTTGGTCTTGATGTATTATTGTCTGAGAGTACATGAGTTTGTCCTACCTTTGCCTCGAGACTTGAGATGATATTTTTCTCCTGGAACCCATTGAGACTTCTCTATCTTTGGAGACTCTGGGGAAATCCATGGTACCTAAGACAACATTGAAAATTACCTTTAAATAATTGGAGATTAAAAATAATCAAAACAGCCTTGGCTAGGTGGCTCAATTAGTGGGAGTGTCATCCTGTACATACAAAGCTTGAGGGTTGTGGATTGTGGGTTTGACCTCAGGTCAGAGCACATACCTAGGTTGTGGGTTTGATCCCCGGTCGGGGCACATATGGGAGGCAATCAATCGACTGAACGCCCATATAATGAGTGGTCTCCAAAAACTTGGCTGTGTTTCAGTGTCAACCCAAAGCTGAGACATAATAAGGGCATAGCCAGCGAGTCTGATTATATGTTTCTTGTTTGATGACAAATCTATTCATTTTGTAGCAACACTTCTGTAAACATCTACTAATTTGTTTTTGTGACTGATGCAGATTTAAAAAATATATAATTCTATGAAGTGGTGAATAAGATTTTTTTTCAGTAAATAACCATTAACATACAATCTGCTCATCTGACCCTTTGGATCAGCGGTTCCCAACCTGTGGGTCACGACCCCTTTGGGGGTCAAACAACCGTTTCACAGGGATTGCCTAAAACCATCGGAAAACACATATATAATTACATATTGTTTTTGTGATTAATCAATGAAAATACACCCTGCCTATCAGATATTTACATTATGATTCATAACAGTAACAAAATTACAGTTATGAAGTAGTAACGAAAATAATTTTATGGTTGGGGGTCACCACAACTTGAGGAACTGTATTAAAGGGTTGTGGTATTAGGAAGGTTGAGAACCACTGCTTTAGATGAAATTGCCAAGTCTGTTTAGTGAATCAGCAAATTCAGTTAATATTTTTGGATACTGATTTGTCTTGTTTGTTTACTGCAGACAATGGGTTAGTAGAGCATCTAGCTGATTTGATTTAATTGAATAGATCAGTTGTGTGTGCAGGTTGTATCTGATTTTCAAGGACCAAATATATCAGAAAAACTGCTCTGAATAGAAGAAATGCACCACATGATTAATTTGGAATTTGTCAAACAATTATTTTATGATCCTGAAGAAGTCACCTGACATTTTGGTCCCTATTTCATTATTGGTATCATCCATAATACTCTCATCACTGGAAAAAAATAATGACCTTGGCTTCACTTAGAAATGTTTATGATTAGGGCTATGAAACATGGAGGAAAGTATTTTAGTTTTCTGGGTATCACCAGGACATTTTTAGGTAATAAACTATTTTTTAAAAAATAGAATATTTTGATAAGACCTTGAGTCCAGAGAAAGACACAAGGACATGCATGTCTCTGGAACCTTAGGCAATTATAACTATTCTGCCTAATCGATCAATCTGTGAATTTGCTTCATATATATTGGAGTAAAAAAAAAGAAACTAGGAGATTGAGAAGAATGATATAGACAGAGGAGGAAGTTCCTAATGACAGAATAGAGAAATAACTTTTTACAAATAAAGATGTATATGATTTAACTTAAAGTAATTTGCACTGTTGTGATATCAACTCTTCTTCCTCTTTCCTCACTTCACTCTCCCCTAAACACTCCAGCAAGGACTACATTACTGTCAAGTTCTAATTCTGCAATTAGGTTAATATTGTGTAGAATGAGAACAACTAGTATAGAAGCAGTTTCTGGAGTTTATGGTGGTTTTGAAAAAAAAAAAAACCAGAAAATGCACTAGAAACTTAGGGAAGTGTTGGTTATCCATAGGCTATGTGGAACCAAACACTCTATAAACTCACGTAGAATACTCAACAACTCTGGGAGCTAGGTAACCAATGATCAGAATCGTTCAGGCAAGGGCAGTGAGGCACAGATCTTAAGTAGCTTGCCTTGGGCCACACAGGGGCAGCACTAGGATCCAAACCTGGCTATCTGGCCATCAAGCTTATGGTCTATGTGATATTGATTCTTATAAAATTCACAGTTGGCATAACCTGGAAAGCATTTCAAAGGGCTGAGAGACTAAAGTCAATAACTGAGTGACAAAATTCTAAAATCATAAGGTGATCAGTTCAATTGGAATACAACTTAAGAGTCACCAAATTCTAGCCTGGCTCCTGCCTCTGCTGCCCCACTCCTCTCTGCAGAGTCCCTCAGACAGAGTGAGGTGGGGATTTTCTCTTACTAATTGAAAGTAGGCGAATCAGACCCTTCCAAAGGGGATTAGGGAGTCAGGCATTCCAGAGTCCCAACCTCATGCCTATCCACTTGGACTGCTTCTCCTACTAAATATAGGGAGGCATTTGCATTAATGGATTCCAGGATAAGCAAACCAAAATCCCATACTTCTCTTATCATTGACTCCAGATTGTGTTCTTAGTCAGTGGCATCCTAAAACTCTCTTCACACTCAGCAGAAGGTTTCAGAATAGAGTCCTTTACCCTCTGGTGATTGTAAAACAAATACATTTCTAAGTGTGAGCATCCATACTCTTTTCCATGTGGGGTAAAAATGCTTTTGCTCTATATGAAAGCAAAAGAGTGCTCCTCACTGCACACAAAATACTAGTTCTGAATAGATCCAGAAACTTTTCTTGCTTTTTTGATGTCGTGTGCATGTTTGTGGAGGGGTATCTGATACAATATTACACAGTCGTTGGTGGAACTTGCTTTTTAAATGACCTCTGAATTGAATTCCTTTGTATACTCAATCAACAACACACACACACACACACACACACACACACACACACAAACAAACAAAATTAAAAATATTTTTGTTTGCAATATGCACTCCTGTGAATGAATGTATTCTGTTTGCACATATGTATTTTTATTTTGGGTTTTAGAGGCTTTATGTATAGTCTGTGTGTTTCTTACATTTTGTTTCTTTTTATATATGTAATATTGTCCAGGAACAAGGGTTTCTTTTTTGGTGTGATATTTGACATTGAGACTTAACCATCAAAAATAAGATTTGTGACTGAGGCTGGGCAAAAGAAACTACCATTGTAAAGGCTCCAACTAAATCATTGATTACCAAAAGTGGAATTGTAGTCACTTGGGTTATAATATTAAGATGCCCAAAAGGAAACAGAACAGTTCTGTAAAAGCAGGTGTTGCGTGCCACTTGTAAAATTCTATGTGAGGGTGATCTGAATTTGAACATTTTTCTAACAGCTTTTTTTCTTTATCAAATATATGTGTGTTTTTTTTTAATTTTTCCCTGATGAATCTGTTTATATATTATCAAACTGAATTTAAGTTTTGTTTTGTTTCTGCTGACATGTCTAACTTCTTGAATTTGATTTGCATTATTCTTTTTTTTTTGTTCTTGCTAATATTTGTAACACCTTCCAATTTAGTGTTGCTTCATGTTTTAATTAGTGTGTGGTTCCCTCCCTCCTCCAGGTCATAAATAAGGTATTAAATAAAGCCACGTCTCCTAACTGCAGATGCTCTCCTCACCAATCCTTCTCTCCACCTGGACACATTCCCATTCACCCTTGCCTGCAGTTTACCATGAACCAAGCAGATCATACAGCAGCATTCTTTTTAAAGTTTATTTATACTGTATTCTGTAAATGTACCTTTATTACATGTTTTTCCTCCAAACTACATGAATCATTCCTGAAATCAAACCTAGTGGAAATCAGGACAACATCAGGGAATGAAACCCACCAGCTTAAAAAGTATTGGTATAATGGGTCATTTTTTCAATGGTTGGGAAGTTGAAACGGACAAGATTGATGGAGTTTGCATCTCAGACACAGTAGATAATCTATGGGGCTGGAACAATCACTTTTGATTCCTAAAGGCTGCAAAAATGCATCAATGGATAGACAGACATGTTTATTATTCCCAATAAATGCTCTGGGTCTGACAATTTTTCTTAGTTTAATGTATGAATTTCATTTCATAACAGCAATAAGACACTTCAGGCTGTGCATTTGTTAGGGATTATTGCACTTCTTGGGTGGTTTAAGTCATTCTGCCTTGAGTCTTATGCCATATAACATGACCCAAGGCACCTTATAAATAGCAGAGCGATGCACTGCCTGTCATGTGTTATAGCTTGAATAGCCTTGTAAAGGGACATGGATTATAGAGGTATGATAATAACTATAAAACAGGAATGGTAATTTAAGTGCCTGTGTTGGATAATCTGTATGATTAGTATTTTTTTATTTGGGTCTTTTGTGTTTCATTCCATTTTGAATTCTCATTTACTGAAATCGCTGCTCAACAATACAATGTGCTAATGGGGTTGAAGGTAATTTGAGATCTAATTTAATATTTTAAGCCTCTTCATTGTTTTGTTTACCAATTAGCTGTCAGAGGGTAGGCTGAAATTAGCTGACTTACATGGCAGCCAGCAGCCTCATTGGCTCAGAGACCACAGGTTACCACCATAACTGACAGCAAATACTCCAAGGGCTGAATTCTTCAACTCCAGATAAAGCACTTGCACAAAAAGAACACCTAAATGTTTCTATACCACAACTGAAAGAGCAAACAAGCACTATTTGTATTTTAAAGCTATATGTGTACATTTATAATATACTAGAGGCCTGGTGCACAAAATTTGTGCACTCAGAGGGGTCCCTCAGCCCAGCCTGTGCCCCCTGGCAGTCCAGGAGACCTTGGGGGATGTATAAGTGAAAATGTAGGTCTGCTCCCCACAGGGAATGGTCCTAAGCCAGTAATCAGGCATCCTTAGCACTGCTGTGGAGGCAGGAGAGGCTTCTGCCACAGCCGCTGCGCTCACCAGCCTCAGCTTCTGGCTGAGCGGTGCTCCCACTGTGGGAGTACACTGACCACCAGGGGGCAGTTTCTGCATTGAGACTCTGCCCCCTGGTCATCAGTGCATGTCATAGCGACCAGTCATTCTGCAGTTTGGTCTATTTGCATATTAGCCTCTTATTATATAGGATAATATTAGGCATAATGAGGATTTGGCATTTGTTAATCAGCATCTTATTATGTCAGATGCATTTTTTTTTAAAATTTGATTCTTTCTGTCATCTAGATTGTGGTATAATGGTATCAAAAATTTTCCAAATATGTTTTTTGTTTGTTTTCAGTCATTTAGTATTAATGAAATAATGTCAAATTTAACTGTCAAGAATCTGGGTCAATGAGGGGAAATAGATTAATCAATATTGGGATAAGGTCCCTGGGTGTCTGGCTTCCTCATTAGCTGACTTGGACAACACACTACCTACAGCTCAGCATGAGCTGTTTTCCTCATCACATCAATGGGAAAACTATGATCTCAGTGTGCTTAGAAGAAGGGCAATAGATCTATGTGGCTGTCTTTCTGTCTATCTAATCTATATACCTATCTACTAGCCCTCTGACCAACCTAACTACCTATCTATCTAATCATGACATGTGAAGGATTATGGAAGACACCCCACCACCTCACACTTCTTATAGCCACTGACCCCCATGACACCCAACTGTCACTTCATTTCAAGGCAGATATTTATTTCCCACATCTTCTCATCTTGCATAAAAAAATACAGCTATTACACAGAATCTCTGAATTATAGCATTGGAAGATGCCCTAAGAGCTTTGCAAAATCAGTTTTCACCATGTAGGGGTTCCCATCACAAATGCTGGATGGATGCACATTTTCTCCTGTCAGGAATTTCAACAATTGGAGGGCTGCAGCTAGACTTTTCTCAAGTTATATCAAAATATTCCTCTTTATGATCTCTCCGCATTGGTCAAGGTCTAGCCTTTTATGCCAACATGGAAAAAAAATGCTCTTCAGCTTCTGAGTCTAAAAAACTATGAAGATTGAACACTCAATTGTTCACTTTTTAAAGCTATTTTTAAACCCAGATAGGCAGTTCTATAAGGCACATTGCTAATTGTTGCATGTATGCTTAATGATGAAATTCTGTGGTGACTGCAGAATGTTCTGCAAAGCAGTTTATAGATTAAATTTTTCCATGTTTCATTCAGTGAAAGAAGAAAGACAGATAACATTGACAATAGCCTCCTTTTAAATTCATGTAATAGATCTAATATGGCACTCTGTAGCATTTTGCAGAGCTGTTCTTTTTATTTTATCAGGATAGGAGTAGTTACTTTTTAACAAAAGAATATGATTGAAAGAGCGCAATAAAAAAGAACAAGTACCTTGGTATTAATTTTTATAATTTTCATCCTAGTAATATATAGACTATCATGCATATTAGTAGATCAAGAATCACAGTTTTTGTTTCCCTTTATTGCTCTTAGAAATTGCAAGCCTCCCTAGGGCTAAAACCAGGCCTAATTACTTATTTTAGAAACTATAATATGTCTGCCAACAAAAAGATATATTCCATTGATGCTAGATAAAATTAGTTAATAATTTACTGATTAATAAACTTTTCTTCCATAGTATCCTTCATAAGCAGCTTGAATGTAATTTCCACTCTACCTTCTGGCCACACCTCCTTCTCACCAAAGCTTTCTTCAGCTTACTATAACCCAACGTCATCTTTTTTCTTTATGTTTTGTTTTGTAATAATGGACTGGCCAGTGTTAACAATTATTTATATGTTGCATTGTGCAGTAATTGCATTGTCACTTTGAACTATTTTTGCATGTTTTATGTAATTATTTAATCTTTACTTGTTTGTCTTTATTGACCAGTGGAATTTTATGCCGCCAATTGTCAGACTGTTCTTACAGGCCCTTGCATTTGCTCAGTAACTTGCACTGGGCTAGCCACATGCAAAAACACACAAACTCTATTTGCACATTTTTATCAGTTACTTAGGTGGCTTCTTTAATTATTTCCAGTGTCCATACCATCCAACCTTAATGGGAGGGGGTAGTAAATGTTAGAAAAATTGAAGCTGACATACAATATCTTGTGTGGTTAGAACTCAGTCTGAATGAGGTGAGATGGAATGTGCTTTATCATTAGAGTCTCGTTTCAGAAGCTGCACAATGACAGCTCAAAGCTCCCCCACCCCCATATATATTTGAATGTTCAGAAAAGATAAGAAAGCCTGAAGAAGAACAGATGTGTTAGAAGTGTGAAATGGATTAACATCAAAGTCCTCTGGGAAAAATCTGAAACATGAAATGCAGGCTTCTGACTGACAAGAGCTATTCAGAGAGCGTTCAAAGCCCGGCAGTGCACTTCAGGCTGTGTCTCTCCTGGAGAAAGACAGGGCCTGTTTCATACATAGGCAGAAAGAGAAGCCAGGGATGCATTTGATATGAAGAGTAGTGGGAAGAACTTCCTCATATAAAATCCTACTCACCCATCACACTGACTCAAGTGTGCAGCATTTATGACTAGTTGGTCTGTTCTTTGGAGGCAGAAAACAGCAAGTCCCCAGCATCTCTTATAATTCTCCCATGACCTCACAGTTTTTAAAGACTCGTTCAATAGTATAAGCCAGGGACTAGAAACTATGCAATTTCTTCAACAATGTCAGACAAGTTATTTGTGAATAACAATACTTTTGGAAACAGCCCATTTTGTTTTGAAAATATCATCCTGGTCATTTTATAAAACTGACAGCTAAAGTCAGTGAAAGCTTAAATATGAAAATCTTGAGTATAGTTGGAATCTTAAAAAGAAAAAAAGAAACAGCAGTGGGAAAAATGACTTCAGAATTTGAGAGGATTCTAATTAAAGGCTGTTCCACCCATTATTATAGATCTTAAAATGGAGCTATGACCATGCTTTAAGTAGTAACCCCAGAAATCATTGTCATGTATCTGCAAAGTAATTACACCTTTAATTCTGCTTTTCAAAATTTCAGTGAAACATGGAGACAAAAACATCTCCTGTACTTGACCCTGCTGCCCAGAGAGGGATATATTCAAAGCTGTGACAAGCCTTCCTTTATGAAGGTGAGTTTGATATTTGAGAAGAGTCAAAGATTAGATTTGCACTTGTCAAATGGGATGATTTTGTTTTCCATCAAATGAAAGTCAATTCTTGTTTTTCTGGAACACTGGAAGATAGTAGACAGTATCTCCTCACTTCTAACTAAGAGTCCTGGATCAACTCATCTCATATCTCACATCCACTAAGAAAAATAAAGTGCTGCTCCAATATTTTATACACAAAATACAATATTAACTAATGAACTGAGAAAGTCAACAAATACTCATTAGAAGTCTATGATGTTATAGGAAATGTTGTAGGAATACAAGAGAACAAAAAAATTTAATCATGAGTCCTGAAGTTCAAACCATGTAATTGGCTATCCAAATTACTCATGGTACACTTATTATAGTTTGCTTTGTTATTCATGGCAACCTCTTCCCTTTGTATCCAACCTGTCTCTCCACCAAATTTTAATTATATTGCCCTTTGTATCTAACCTGTGTCTCCACCAAATTTTAATTATATTGAGGTAAATATGGCTTAGGCCCACTCCCCCAGGGAGCTGGCAGTCAGACATCCCTCTGGCAGCCCAGGAGCCCTCGGGGGATGTCCACTTGCCAGCGGGGAGCAGGCCTAAGCTGCAGTCGGACATCCTTAGTGCTGCTGAGGAGGCAGGAGAGGCTCCCACCACCACCGCTGTGCTGGCAGCTGTCAGCCTGGCTTGTGGCTGAGCAGAGCTTCCGCTATGAGAGCACACTAACCACTAGGGGCATCTCCTGCATTGAGTGTCTGCCCCCTGGTGGTTAGTGTGTGTCATAGTGACCAGTTATTCCCAGTGGTTATACAGTTAGGTTCAATTTGCATATTACCCTTTTATTATATAGGATAGAGGTCTGGTGCATGGGTGGGGGCTGGCTGGTTTGCCCTGAAGGGTGTCCAGGATCAGAGTGGGGGTCCCGCTGGGGTGCCTGGCCAGCCTGGGTGAGGGGATGAGGGAGATTTTCAGGCTGGCCACGTCCCCCGGCTACCCAAGCACCCAGTCTCTCCTTTTTTTTCTTTTTCTTTTTTTTTCTGGGATTTATTTATCTTCTATAATTAAAACTCTGTAGCCTTGAATGGAGCCCAGGTCTGACCAGAGCAGGCAGGAAGCTTGGCTTCTTCCATCACTGGGGGCAACCCAAGCCTCCTGCTTGCTCCAGCTCCGTGGCTGCCACTATCTTAGTTGGGTTAATTTGCATACACACACCTGATTGGCTGGTGGGCGTGGCTTGAGCATAGTAGAGGGATGGTTAATTTGCATGTTTCTTTTTTATTATATAGGATTAGAATTTCCTGCCCATTATTGACCCCTGACATTGTTATAAACAACATGTCTGAAACAAGTCAATTTATAAAGTAGACCTTTTTTTTCTTTTCTATTTTTTCTTTTCATTAACTGGCACTTCTTATATTTTCTCAAATCTGGCCTGGGTTTTGCAGAATTTCCACAGCATTAGCACTTGCCCAGTGAAGGATTATATATTAGGTGCTTAGAGTCCACCTGCCAGAAAAGAACTTATTGATAATATCTACCTCCCACTATCAGAAAGTTACTTCTCCCTTCTTTCTAAATAATGGACATAATTCCAGGATAATTATCTTTATTACTTCTATATCTAACAAGTAAACTTATTTTATGAGGTTTTCATATTTTTAGGTTACATACATTTACCTGCTTGTGAAAACATAGGAAAAAATGGTAAAACTTTATAGAGAAATGTAAATAATGCTACCCTAACATTTTCAAGGCATATAAATTAATTTATATATCTAAAACATGGGGGCAGAGAGATGATACAGTTGTTGAATGTTAATAAATTACTAGATGTTTCCCTATGTGATAATGTATATTATCTCATTTAACACTCACCAAAGCCCTATGAGATGCACATGATTTCAAATTTTACAGTTGAGGAGGCTGAACTGCACTTGTATTATAATAAATAATTTGCCAGAGTAGTACCAGAAGCCCAATCATGGGTCTCTAAAGCCCAATATTTTCTAATACATTAATGTTTTCCCTATAAAAATGGCATATATTTGCTTGAAAATGTATACAACAGCACAATAACAAAACAACTAACATTAATCAATATTTAACATGTCATAGGTCATTTGAAGTACTAGTAAAATTATATATATATATAATAAAAGGGTAATATTCAAATTGACCCTAAGAGATGCCAGGGCTCCTGGGCTGCCAGAGGGATGTCTGACTGCCAGCTTGGGCCCAATCCCCCAGGGAGCAGGCCTAAGCCAGCAGGTGGACATCCTCTGAGGGGTCCCAGACTGCAAGAGTGCATAGGCCAGGCTGAGGGACCCCCCTGAGTGCAGAAATTTTTGTGCACCGGGCCTCTAGTATATATATAAATAAATAAAAGCCTATGTGACCAAATGACCAAAGGACTGGTTGCTATGACACAAACTGAAAATTAGGGGACAGGCACACAATGCAGAAACTGCCCCTGGTGGTCAGTGTGTTCCCACAGGCAGCCTCTCACAGCTAGCCAACTTCCTGTGGTCCCTCCCCCCGGCCAACCGACCCTGATCGGCCCTGATCAGAACTGGGTGAGATGGGCCCCAATGGACCTCAATCGCCAGCCAGGCTGAGGGACCCCACCCGTGCATGAATTCTTGTACCAGACCTCTAGTCCCATATAATCTTCAAGACAATTTGAAACAAAATCTTTAGTATTCATATTTTAAAGAAAAAGGAGATGAGACAAAGAGGAGGTACGTACTTTTGGAAATTTTGCACAAATGCCAGTGATGGGCAGGTATTTAACCCTATGTCTCATTCTAAAGTTTACAGTCATAATAACTGTGATAAGTGCTTAACTATGGTAAGTGCTTCCACATTTATTATTTTATTTGAGCCAATAAAACTTTATGAAGGGGTAGAGCAAGCATCCTCTCATTTTACAGCCAGTGAAATGGAGGGCTTGACTTGCAGAGAGCTGGGAAGTGGCAGGGCATTGCTTTAAGCATGGATCTTGCGACACCAGTGCACATACTTGTTATGATATTTATAAAATGTATAGGAAGCCATGTGATATTTGTATAATAGGAGATAACTTATGATGTTACTCTTCGTAAAAGAAGACATACGTTCCACACTCTGTTCTACAACTTACATATGCAGGACACACTGAGCATCATGAAAAAAATACAGGAAGATTCAAAGTCTTCTCATCTCTTTGAACCTGATTTCTATGCCATGCCATCCACATCAGACTAATAATAGCCACATCACAAATCTATTGCTAAAGGCAAATGAACTAATATCTGTGAATGTTCACCTCTAGCCTCCGTTCAGCAAACTGAGGACTTAACACTATTTTAGAACAAATAAAACACAATTCTTGCCCTCATGTCACTTACAATCTGCATGTGGGATAAATGTATTTCTCATGCAGTAATAGCAAAAAATGAAGAGTGTGTGAAAATAAATATGAGTGAGGAATGGTATTATCTGACCAACATTAGGAAGTGAGGCTGAAATGGTTCTTCAGAGATTAGCTCTGCCTTTGAAAAAATGGAATTATAGATGAAGAGAATAATATGAAAGTGATATCTGTGTGTTTCTTAACGCCAGACTTGGGAAAAGGGTCTCCAGGCCAAATCCAAATTCTTCTATCTCAATAATGTTACAGGCATAAACAGAGAAGCTGGCTTCCTACTTAGTGCCCAAAGCTCACCATTCAACATTACTTCTTTTTAGTCCATTTTTCAGACCTCTGGTAATCTACTGTAAAAATACACTACCTTATGGAAAGAGAAATGCTATAAATTCACACCTAGCATTCACATATTTCCATGTATAAATTTCTCATATTGTTACTCTGTTCAAAAGTTAACTGAAAGCCATAGACTAAGCAATGGACATGTTCAAAAGAAATAATGAGGGGGCAGAGCAGAGGGGATAATACCCCTGGCTGGCAGTTCTGGTAAAGGATTCCTGACAGCTAGGGATATTAGGATGGGACTGGGTATTCAGAGGAAAAGGAACCTACAGGCCTGCTGGTGGCAATGCAGTATCTAATTTTCCAGCTTATGCTTGAGCCCCATCAACTACCTTGTCCGAAGAAACACAGTATTTGCTCAGAAAACCCATAGGCTATGAGGGTCAAGAAAACAACAGAGGCAGTCCCCAGGAGCCCAGGCTTCCCTGCCATCCACAAACATCATTCCCACTGTCTTCCTATCCCAAGCAATTGTCATTCATATAGTACTTCTTTGATTTGACCTAATTAAGGACAACATATGTATGTATGAGTTTACTGACACCTTGAAAGCAGAGAGCTTGGTTTTTCCTAAGGCCTCATAAAACAGAGGTTGTTGGTACTAAAAGACTCATATAACACATTTTCCAGGCAAGCTGACCAGATTGGAACTAATTTGCCTCAGGATTTTCTTTGCCCACCAGAGTCCACTCAGTCCTGTGAGCAAGGTGCACTTGACTGAATGCTTCCTGTTAGGATGCCCTGAAGCAAGGGCTGATGTGAATGTGTGGATAAATAGCTGGCTATCACCTCAGGTAAGATACATTTGATACAAATGCTTTAAACTGACTCCTAGTGTCTTCCAGTGGAGTGTTGCTCCACCTGCCCAAACTAGTAACATGCTTAATAATACACCATTTAATGGTTTTGTCCTCTTTCCTTACTTTTCTATTCCCTTACCAGAGTTTCCTAGGATCACCTCCCATAAAAGCTATTTGCACTTGAATCATCATGTCAGAAAAACATCCTACCTATTATAGAATTTCATATAATATAGGTGAAATGTGCGCCACAGGGTTCTTTTCAAGTCCTGGCACACTCTTTGCGAAATGTAGTAACACGACTTCACAGCATTTCATAGTTTAAAAAAAAACCAAAAACCTTTAAAGCCACTTTAAATAATACTGCATTTCTACCCAAAGAAGCCAAATAAGAAACCCATTAATAGTCATGCTTTGCTCTTGTGCATAATTTTGCACTTTTTAAAGCACTTTCCCCTATTTAATCATATTTGATCCTCATGACAACCTTGTAAAAAATGTAGGGCAAATGTTAGCTTGAGGGGCAATGTGGAGTGGGGGAGACTGTTCTCCGAAAATGGGAGTCTAGAGGCCTGAATCTGTCAGTAATGAGCAGTACAACCACAGGCAATGCCTTAACCCTCTCTGGGCCTCAGTATCCTCATCTTCGCATGAGGGGCTGGTCTATGGGATTTCTAAGATTGTTGCAACTATTAACATTCCATGAGCCCCAAAAGACAGAGTTAGAGGGTACAGTAAGGGGGTGTGAGATAGACTCCTTCGAGTTAGACAGTGGTCAGCAGCAGAATCAGGTTTCAAAACAAGATCCAGTAACTTTAAGAGAAAGGGTTAATTAAGTAGTGAATGATAATTAAGCACTGATGAAGAGCCGCTCATACTAGGCACGGTGAAACAATATGTACCACATTTCCATCAGTCCCAAAAAAAACCCTATAAGGTAAGTTTTATTCCCAATTTACAGACTAGAAACCCCAGGCTCCAAGTGTTAGTGTTACTTGGCCTAGGTCACCAGACATCAGTGGACTTACTGATATTTATGGCACATTTACGTGATACCAAAAATGTACTATTCTATTAAACAAGTGGTTTTGGTTTTTTTCCCCAGCACATGTCACAAAAACAATCAAGAATATTATGACAAATTAGAAGTTTGATATCGATGGGTTCAAACCATGATAATATTTTCTCATCTATAAAATGGACATAATTATTCCCTTAAGATTTTTGAGACGATTAAAAGGTAATGAAGAATTAAAATCATTGGAATATGATATACTCTACTGAGTATATGTTACTCTTCTTCCCTACTCCCTGTTAATTTTTCTACCAAACTAGTAACCCTAGCTTCCTACAAAGGCCAAATTGGCAGCTTCACACAGCTTAAATCTGCCTCTATCCTACAAACACATAAGGGGAAGGCTGGGAGGTTAGGTGGTACATGGGAAACATGAATATCTTGCAAATTTATTTATTTTTGTCCTGTCTCTTTTATGATCTAGCCTATTAGGTTTGTGAAAATATTTACCTTCATCTATTGTTCCAGGATTCTTATTGTATTTAACTATTTTGCCTTATCTAACTTTCTCAACCTTTAACCAAGAACTGGAGTGCGTTCCAACACACGCATGTGTCTGCAGGAATTGGGTAGGAAGGAGATTATTTCACTCAGTTTCGGATTCTGCTATTGAGTGATTCATAACTAGTGGACTATGACTGTACCATAAGGCTAGTGGGACATGTTGCATATACCAGAGAAATTATATAATAATTTTAGCTTAAATAACACCAGAAAAAAAGTTTAATTAAGACTTTTAATTAATAGTTGAAAGATTAATCAATCAATAATTATAGAAATTATTATAGGGTATAATTGAGCTTAATTGGAGGGGGCTGATTAATGATCAGAATAAAACTTTCAAATTCCCTGTCTTGACAATATTCAGAAATGATGGATTTTGGCTCACAGAATTAAAAATAAAGGCCAAGATTAGAGATGATAGTCCTTGGCAACCAGACCATGAAAGGGAAAACGCATGAAGTAAAAGAAATGATTCTTTTTTTTTTTCAATTTGTACATCACTATACTGATGATTTTTATAACTTTGAGATTAATATAGAAAATATGCATCTGAGGAAGTCTACGGGAAAAAAAAAGAAATTGCTTAAGACAGTTTTCTTTGGCAGCTAATTTCTCAGGGGTGTTTCTCTCCATCTCCAAGGGCAAAATGATTGTGTGAATTCAAATGGCATTCTTATCAGAGCATCATAGGAATAGATTTGGTAGACGATCAGACATCTCAAGGAGAGAGTCCCTGTTTATAGTATGATGACCCCTCTCACTTCTGCCTGATCTGTTACAATCAAATCCTAGTGGCTACTGGGACCAATATCAATTGTACCTGAAGATGGTTCAATTCTCTTTGGAAAACAGGTAGGTGATCTCATTTCAAGGTCATCTAACTGATGAGGATAAATGTCACATTGCACAGATGGAGACGCATATGCTCAGAGGATGGGGGGAGGGTTTCTGAATAGAGAGAACCACATTATTGATCCCACACACCATTCCCAGGAAACCAGCCAAATATAGTCCCAACATCTCTGAATACATGCTTAGTTGTACAGGAAGGCGATCTCACAAAGTCTTTTCAAAAGTATTTCAGACCATCAGAAAATCTACTTTGGCTACAACTTGGGTATTGACTGCGCCCAGTTACCAGTGACATGCTCATTTCCTTTTGTCCCCCTACCAACTTACATGTCTTAACCTAAGTGCAATCCCAATCAAGAAGTGTATGGACTTAATCAATATGAATACTTATTTTGATTAACTACTGTATTTGCCCAAACATAATAGTGATCACTGTGGTAGATGCAATAGACATATTTTGTACTCCTGTCTTTAGCGTCTATAAAGGTAACATTCATTATTAACTGAGGAAATTATGTAGTAATAAGAGCAATGGAATAAGAACCTAGCAGTAATTCACCCATGTTTGATATGCAACAAACTGAAAAACATATCCCAATATATCTTCAGAATTTCCTAACAACAAGTTTGAAAGACTAGAAGTTCTCCTTATGGAGCAGAAGGAATGTATACACATTTAAGATTCATTAACTTTCAATGACAGTTGAAACCATGGAAATTCATAAATTTGTCAAGAAAGAGAATGTATCACAAAAGGAGTAGAAACATTAGTAGAATTTTAAATAGTAGAAACTGTGTCACTAGAGTAGATTGTCACTCACTGGAGATGATAAAACCCTCTGGCATAAAATGGTGACTGGAGCATACCTTAACCATTCATAAATCAATTCTTGATAAAATGTACTCTTGTATAACTAAGTCTATTTTTGTATGGTAGGTTGAATCTGAAGATTATAGAATACTCCTGGTCTCAGTGGAATTGTGGGCAGAGTTCTATTCATAAAGAAGTGGTGGAGCTGACTACTCCTTTATAAAGAGTCGAAGTGTAGGTATCCCAACAATTTACACAGATATAAATTGGAATGATGCTAAGGCAGCCTCACAAGTAGAAGTATGAATTAGGCTGAAGAATTTTCTTCAGTGTCCCTAGATTAAGCAATTTTTTTCTGAGTTGAAGGAATTCCAGTTTTGGTTGAACATTGCTATATTTTCTGGCAAGAAAATGGAAAGGGTAGCACTTGGAAGGCCAGCCTAATAAAGTAGGTTGACCAGGAGCAGGGGCTGTGATTTCTGAAATCCTGAAATAAAGAAGACTAGAAGAATTGTGAGCCCAGTGAAGGATGTTCTGATCATACTTTCTGGTACCTTATCTACCCTGGTGGCCTTCGTGATACCCTGTGTACAATAGTGTGTCATTGACCTAGCTGGTGTAGCTCAGTTGGTTGGGCATCCTCCTGCACGCGCACACGTGCGCGTGTCCACACACACACACACACACACACACGGGATAGGGGATGTGTAGAAGGCAGCAGATCAATGTGCCACTTTTACATATATTTTTTTCTCTTTCTTTCCCTCTCCCTGGACTTTTCCAAATCTGGTTTTTACAAGGGAGGTCTCTGTGGATTTTTCAGATAAATTGGAGTCCAGATTTGTAAGTCTTTAAAACTAGTCCAATCAGAGCTTCTGAAAAAGTGGTTTCTGAAAGCAATTGCCTATGACTTTGCATTATCTAAAACAATAAGCAAATCTTGGCAAAGTTACATTCTTCCTGGGAAGTCACTTCCTCATCTTGTAGTAAGAAATCTAACTTCTTTAGAAATCAAATTTGTCTAATCCCAAACCTTTGATTCTGTGATGCACACATGACTTCAGAGAGTGGTGAGCCTTCCTGGGAGCAGACATGTGCCATATCTGGCTTACAGATGGCTCCTGCACCCTGTCTCATTTGATATTTCTCTCTGTTCTGCAGTTAGGTGGCTCAGATTCTTAATTAAAAAATTCACTTCTATGGCAGCTTTTATAAAGCAAATATCTACACAAGGAGGGAAGAAAAGAGAACAGAAGGAGGAGGGAACACGGTCTGGTTTCCACCAGATACTGAAATGTTCTACTAATCTTTTTCGCACCTTGTGGAGTTTCAATTTTCCCTTAAAATGTGGATTAAACAAAGTTGCCAAAAAACATATGCTGCTGTGTCAAACATTTCACTTATTTGGGAGGCTGAAAGCAGCTTGAGAGGGCTCACTGCCTCTGCCTGAGGAAATGGAGCATGGTGGTTTGGGCTTTATTCTGGAACCTTCTCCTTAAGGCTGAGGTGTGGGCACCAGAGGTGTGGCATGGGATGGGCCATTGGTGGGCTGCAAAGATACATCAGGTCCTTGTAGATAACAGAGAAATCAGACCCTGTTGCCAGTTTGGATACTGGCTATACTTGTTTGGACGGTGATCTTATCAGATATCACAACTTTCATGGTTGTGATGAGTCAGTACTTGATACAGGGGACCTCCAAGGCAAATCCATTGGCTGTAAGCAAACTCCTACGATAGTGGCAGCTTTTTTTCTGCATGTATATAAGTCTGACCCTCTAGTCTACCATGTAATTAAGAACAAAATCATGCTATTTCATGGATGTATACTTGTCAATGTGGCACACAGAAAGTGGAAGGACAAAAACTTGTGGGTTCTGTCACATATTCCAGAAACTTGACTTTTAACTTTATCTTAACTCACTAATAACCCTAAGGATGACTTGGATTTAAGAACAACATGGCATTTTAATCAAATATGTGGGAAATAATTGTTTTGACTCATATTGCAGAGACCTAAGGTAGTGATTCTTTGCAAATTCTAACTTTAGGGCTTTGAGATATTAATTTAATCTATCTGAATCTCAGTTGCCTCATCTGTCAAGTCATATGTCTACCCTATGTTTTTTTCCAGTAATGCTTTGCTAATAAAATAAAATAAAATATGCATGAATATTTAATTTACATTTTGTCTCTCTTAGTTCTTTGATAGATTCATGTGAATAACAGTAATAGCATATTTTTATAGGACATGTACTATTTCCTAAGCAATGAGTTAGAGTTTTTAGATAAATCATGTAAAATAGTCTTAAACCAACCACTCTGTAAATTGGGCAATAGTATGCCCATTTCATAGACAAAATCAAGACTCTCACAGACCTAAAATAATTTGTCCTAGATTGTTCTACTAACACTTGGTAGAAGAAGGAAAAGGAGGAGGAGGAGGAGAAGAAGCTCAATCGGTGATTTCCAAGTCATGTTCTTTCTTCTATAATGTCTTCTGCCATTGATAATGGAGTAATGTTTTACCCAATTGTTATTCCTCATTTTTTAGCATATTATATTTGAATATAGTGAATATCAAAATTCATTTTCCTGGCTCCCAATAATGCCAAAATGTCTTTAATTAATTCATGAACAAAAAGTACAATTATTAAATAACTTGCAAGTCAGGAAACATTGTGTTAGCTTCTCTATTTTTTCTTTGTCCTAGAACATCACTCACTTTAATAAATGTTTATGCATTAATTAGTTAACTAATTAATTATAGAAACAATTAGAGCACATAATCTGGAGTTTGATTTTCCTAGATTGAGACCCAGCTCCTATACTTGCAAACTTCACCCAATTTACTCAACTGTTTCATAATTCCGTATATCATCTACAAGTTGGAAAAATATAGTACCAAATGGCTATCATGAGGATTAAATGACTATGTACAGTGCTTAGAACAGTTTCTAGTACATAGTGAGTACTATAGGAGCATCAGTTATTTCTCTTATGTATCAGTGGATTGCCTTAGCAGTGGAGTTATGAGGGGCACATCTTCCTGTCCAAATTATATCCTCTGCTTCCTATAAATAGCAGCTATTATTGCCTACATTAACCTGCAAGGGAACTAATTTCTTTCATTAAATTATATCATTAGAGCCCTATTCTCTTCTTTTCTGGGAGACTTTTCAATCTTCCAGAGTCCCAAGGGGGAGATAAATTACATATGAAGTTTGTAATAACCTTAATTCAGAAAAAAAAATGTATAGAACAGAGTAAGTGGCAATGAGAGAGTGGAAGTGCGTAAGAGGCCAGGGTCAGGAGGATGTAACTGCTGTGTGGTGGGACCACACTAACAGACACCTGCTTTCTTCAGGAATTTGTCTCTGATTTGTCTTAGGAGCAGAGCAAGTGTGATTCAGTGTGTTGGCATCTTTATATGGAAATCACCGCTGTCTGTCTATCCAGCTTTGCCCTTTTTCCTGAGTTCCGGGTTCAGGTGATATATAACTTCTCCTCAAAGCCTGTCATGGTGCATCAAACCCAATATTGCAAAATTAATTAATGATATCTGTTCTCAAGCTCACTCCTCTTTCTCTGTTCCTTTCAGGAGATGGCACCACCATTCACTGTAACACAAACCAGATTCCTGAGTGTCAACTTGAACTTTCCCTCAGCCCCTTCTGTTTGATAGAATTTTTGTTTTGATAAATATTTGGTTTTTTACCCTCCGTGGCTCAATTTGTATTGCTCCTAGGCTGATTCAGAAGTTTATAATATCTCTCTTGGATTACTGTATGAGATACCAGACTATTCTCCTTTTCTTCTGCTGAGCCCGTAACTAGTGTTAAAGAGCAATTGACATGGAGCCTATGATTAGAATATATCCTTCACCAAATAATCATAGTCATGAAGCCAAAACTTAAAATGGTCTTGATTTCCCCCATGATGCTAACTCTCACCTTCCATAAAACTTAAGCTTTCTTAATGTCATTACGACTTTTCAGCTTCCTAGCCAATCAGCTACAAACAAGTCAACGTATGTAATAAAAAGGAATATAAGTCTCTAGTAACCAATTGCATCAAAAATGTACGCCCTCATTCATGCTTTATAAACTAAGCTGGAACTACTGAAAGCTGAGCTTCTACCCACTTTCATTTTAAAGTGTTCCTGTTTGTGAATGGTGTACCTTGCTCAATATAATATTCATATCAGTTATTTCATTTTGACACTGCCTTCTTCTGCACTGGCATCAAGATACTTTTAATATGAATAAAATTATGCCACTGTTCTTTTACATACTGCATATTTTAAAGTTGAAATGCCATGACATTGACCACAGAGCTAGCCAAGTCTATGCCCTGCCTCTCTACTCCAATGTGTCTCTCAGCCAAGTCCACATTTCTCTTCGGTGCTACCTCCTGCTGGCCCACAAAGCATCTTGAGGGCATAACTTCCATTTAGTGTCCCACATACCTAACACAGTGTCTGGTTTAAAGCAAATGCTGATTAGTTGATAAATGAGTATCATATGGGAGTAAGTTGTTTTTTTTTTGGGGGGGGGTGGCTACATTATCAGCTGAAGAGATACTGCAGGCAAAAGAATTCTTTGCTTCCTGACCAGAAATGTTTATTTATTTATTTTTAAAATGCATTTTTATTTATTTCAGAGAGGAATGAAGAGAAAGAGAGAATCATCAATAATGAGAGAGAATCATTGAACGGCTGCCTCCTGCATGCCCCACCCTGGGGATGAAGCCTGCTTGCATGCCCCACACGGGGGATCAAGACTGCAACCAGGCATGTGCTCTGACTGGGAATCAAAGCATGACCTTCTGGTTCATAGACTGATGCTCATCCATTGAAACACACCAGCCAGGCTTGACCAGAAATGTTTAAAACAGATAAAGAAATATGGCCTCGAGTGTAACTAGACAATAGGCAATATATCAAATGTAATAGGGAATGCATAGGACAACCTATAGATAACAATATGCAGTGTAGGCAAGCATTAGGGCACTGCGGAAGTATCTATGAAGACTCTGTAAGGAGCCTGTTTTCTCAACTCTATATGTGACCTCAGGGTACCTCACTGTGCTTTCGCTTCAGAGGGGGCTGGTTCAGAGTAGTTGTCATCCCACATCTCTTCCAGCTCTCCAGTTCTGTGAATGGTTGGCAAAAATTATATAACCTTATCACGATTTGAGTTTCATCTTGATTTACTCTATTTCTATAACTTAATTCTTTGAGTTTTCAACATGTCTTAAAATACAATTAACATAATTTCAAAACATGCTGTGATGCTGGAGAATATTGCCCTTGGGGATTAAAATATAAAGCAATTTATTGAGCACTTATTGGGTACTTAGCAGAAGCACCATAGTGTTTTGGGTGCAGTGAACATTGCAGACTAGGATGAAACTGCAGTCCTATACGACTCTAAAATCTTACTGAAAAGTAAGATTAAAAACAGGAAAGAGAAGAAAGTATATATTCTAAGGCACTGACCTTGTTCAGTGGCTATAGTAATACCCTAAATGCAGGAGACATCAAGGTTGTGGAGTAAGGTCTGATGGTAAAAATCACAAATTTAGTTGGACCTTTAAAGTTTTCCAAGAGTAATGACAAGGGAGAATATTATGTAATCAGGCACTAAGTACCAAACGGACACCATCAGATGTGTACTGCAGATCAGAAGGAAAGGGAGAGATGGTATTTGGATCGCAGTATGGAGGCTTTGCTGAAGAATTGGCCCACTCAGGGAGACTGGGATGAGAAAAGGAACTAGACTTGCAAACAGTAGGGAATTAAGCAGGCACAGCAAACAACACAACATGGAAACACTCCAGAGTGAGAGTAGAGAAGCACACAGAAACAAGGATAATTCTACCACAAGAGAAATGGATATAAAGAAGAGTGGTGCCCTCCACATTCTGTGGTTAATTCAGAATGGTAGTCTGACCTGTCTCTGAGTGACCTCCCTCCTTGAAAATCACAAACTTGGAAAAAGCACACAATTAAACAATATGAATCAGACTTGCATTTTTGCATCATATTTAATGATTCGTCTCTCTCATTAGTGCCTTTATTCTGTTTGCTTGGACTTATGTCTATAAATCAATAAAGAAGAGCTCTACCTCTGTCTGTTTGTTAGTTCTAGAACCAATGCCCCTTTAAATGTAAAAACTGGCACCTTATCTTCTTTTCTTCATGAGTGGTTTCATACTCTCAAACCAAAGACCCTTTTTCTTCTTTCTACAGTCTGGAAGCTATATTATTGAAGGAATACTCTCTACTCAGTGAGCAATACTTTCTTCCTTGCAGGAGACTATGTGGATACATATATTTTGTATCCTTGCAGCCAAAATATCTGGGTTCTACCTAAAACCAAACCAAAACAAAATTAAACAAGCCCCAAAGCAAATGGAACATTTAGCTAATCTGTCTATGGTCATAATGATTTACTCACCCAATAAAATATAGATTTATCTAAATTAGATTCATCTAAATCCTCTTCTCTGTCATCCCCGTTAGAAAACATGAAGGCTTAGAAAACATGAAGGCTTTCTTTCTTGTTGATGGAGGAGCTGAGCTTCAATTTGTACCTTGTTTACTTTTGTTCTCTCTCAGTCCCTGCCAGCTCCCAGCACATCCTGCTCACTCTGACACACTCATGGATGTTCTTATAGGGAAATGGCCCGGCCCCAGCTGATGGAGAGCTCCCACAGAGGGGTATGCAGCCTCAGCTTCAGATTAATGAGCTATTTGACTGGGACATGACGTTGGTTTCACAGCAGTTTTCCTTAAATGTGGTGCGATCAGGAATTTGAAGAAGTTTATTCTTAGCTCTTTCTTTTGGCTGCTGCAACATGTTAACAGCTTGTGTATTTTGTAATGCATTTTTTTCATCGCCATGGTAACCATTAAAACTTAAGGTGTATGTGACTAGAGATCTGGCCAAGCTATTGGTTCCTGGCATGCTGGAAAACAGGGCAAATGAAATTACATATAGTTGGCTGTTTTTCACAGGTGTGCCTTCCCTTAATTAACCTGGCATATAACCAACTCCCCATGCACCCCCCCAAAAAACAAACAAACAAACAAACAAACATTAGTATAACAAAATATTAGGAGCTGACTTTTCATGTCAGAAATAGAATAAACAGTAGAATTCCTCTATACAATAAATTCCTTAATTGGTTTTAAATTACAATTATGTTGACCACTTGCATATGCAAGCGACTCTTAGGAATAAATCACAAAAGGAAAGACAACAAAAATTACTATCCCAATTATGAAAAGGTCAGTGGCCACTTAATATAATCTGTTTCTATTTCAATTTTATTTTTTTCAGTTCTCTGTTTATTCTCTTTAGTACTTCCCTAGACATTGTAGGAGGTACTAAAAACTTATGAGGCAAAATTCCTATTTTCAGTGAATTCGGAAATTTATTTGGAAATAAAACTTACATAAAGGAAACAAAGATAAAACATATTTACATGTTAAATACCCCAAGAAATAGGATCTGTGAGAAAGTGGAAGAATTACTGTGAACTTCATAGTTAGAAAATTTGTATATAAAATGCAAAATTTGGACTCTATATGGAAAGATCAGTTGAGATTTGGCTAATCAGACAACAGGAATAGAAGAATGTGTTGTCGTTTTTTCCCTGAAGAGATATTTTTCATAACATTGCCATTGAGATGGTTGCCTGAAATTGTAGGACAGGGAGAATACTGGATGAGAAAATGATTCATCCTCAGGTTAAGATAACATTTTGCTTAAAATATTGACATTTTTAGGAAATATGAGAATATGTCTTCATAGCTCAAATGAAGATGACAGTCTTTCTCTGTCTAATGTGAAGATGACAAGTTCGTGCTGAGCATATAACAAAGTCTGATGCACTCTTATCTTAAGGCAATGATATATGTTAGCAGAGAAAATATGTATTTAAGCAACTTTGCAGGCATTATCACAGTACTGCCCAAGTCAGAGAAATGCATTTCTTAAATATTTTAAGCACCATGTTTCTTCTCTTTCATACCCAATCCAGCCACAATAATTAAAATGTAAATTGTGGCCCTAGTTGAAATAACAGGCATGTGACCCAACATCTACCTGGTGAATAAAAACTACATTTTGAATAAGTCCATCTTCCGTGTGCTTTTCACAAAGGTAGCCTCTCCCATTGTCTGCTTCCATTCTCAATCACTGGCAGGTGCTTTAATAAGAAGGAGAATAAAACTCATTCATTACAGACACCCAAAGAGCATTGTGAAAAAAAATCTTGATGTTGAAACTGGCAGGGCCGCCCTGATTTTATTATCTCTCCTAAAAGTACAATAGATTTCAACCTTTTATTTGCAGGCTCCAAGATTCTCTGGCCCAAGCAGTTCCTGCTTTAAAGGGCTCTGCCTTGCCAGTCATTAATAGCAATAGAGTTTTAATGAACCCCCCTAAATGAATAGGGCTCCATTAAACAATGAGAAGTTAGTTTAAGGAATAGCTGACTATATAAAGGCTTTAGGGAATGGAACACCCCACTGTATGATTAAAGGAGAAAAGAAAAGTTCTCTACTTCTCCAGTTTCAGTCATTCTCTTATCAGACAAATGACCCCAGACAATTATTTACTTTGCTGTTAGAGACAACAGGACAAATCATTATTTCTCTCTCAATCTCCCCCCCTCCCCGCCCCCCACACACCTTTCTCCTTCTGGCTCTCCATAACATGAAATTCTATCTTAAGAATATACATTTTCCTTTTTAGCTTAATGTATTTATTTTTGTGAAAATCGTACCACCATGATAATGCAGGGGAACTGTAATCAGTCCCTGGCATCTCTGTGTGAATGATGTTATTGTTATTCATAAGAAGCAGTCTGTTGGGTCAAAATGCACAAAGATCGCAGAGCACTTGGAAATACATAGGAATGAGAGTAAATGCCCTGAAGTGGGCAAAGACTCTGATGGTGAATTAAAGGCAAGTGTGCAACTTGTTCAGCAGTTTGGAGAACTATATTCTCTCCTGGCCTTAAATGACAGAGTCAATTTAGTTACACTAATTTTGTTGCATCTCAATTTCCTTACCTGCCACATAAAATGGTTGTACAAGATAACCTCTAATTTCCATTCTAAAATTTTATTTATATTGTGATAATTGAAATTTTCCAAGGATCAGTCCCCTTAGTGAACAATTGCTAATAGACATAACAGAATAGATTAATGATAGGATCAGCCAAATTAAGTAGCCCTACACTATTAATATTGATCGTTACTATTTTCACTAGAGCCCTGTCTTGGGCGGAATTCTAAGATGGTCCCCAAATTCCCACTCTTCTGTAAATACTGTGTATATAATTTCTTCTTCCTGAGGTAGGAAAAACCTGGGAATAGGATGGAATACCTATTCCCTCCATTAGGTTATTTTATAAGACTCTGTGCTGGTCCATTAGAGAGAGAGAGGAGAAGTTAAAGAGACAAACTCCTCCTGGCCAGGATGAAAGCAAACATTGCTTCTGGAAGTCATGAGGCAAAGAATTAAGGGTCACTTCTAGGAGCCAAGGGTAATCCTCTGCCAGCTGCCAGCTAGCAATCATACCGCAAAAGGAAATGAATTTTTCCAATAACTAGTGAGCGTGGAAGAGGATCCCACGCTTCAGATAAGAACTACAGCCCCAGCTGACACTCTGAGGTCCACTGGGTGAGACCTTGAGCAGAGGATGCAGCTAGCCCATATCAAAACCGACGCACAGAGACTGTGAAATAGTAAATGCATGTTATTTTAAGCGGCTGCATTTGTAGTGATTTGTTATAGAGCAATAAAAAACTAACACTGGCCCCTACTATTACCATGTATTTCTGAAGACTGAGTTTACAGAAGCAAATGCAGAACGTCTGATGCGAGAAGACACTGGGAAAAGTGCACCAGTGGATTTGACAGTTAAGACAAAGGGAATCTGTGGGCAAAGACTGATGGAGGTGGGTTTCCTTTGGTGCCTTCTGATCTCCTTGCAGACTGGTGTGCATGGCCATGCCTACCCAGTCCCTGGTGTGTATGTGCTTGTGAATCAGTATGATCACGCTATATGTTTGTATTTGTTTAGTAATGAATCACATCAGATGTTTTAGAGGTAGTTGTTAAATCCCTTATAATGGATATAACCATGCAAGTCTGCCATAGGGGAAATTCGTGCTTGACCTCAGCTGGTGATCAGCTTATGCCCTGAAGCATAAGAATTGATAGGCCCTATAATTTTATCCAAGCTAATGTAACAGCAGCTGCTGTCCTTGGTGCAGGCGATCTGATTAAATTCCCAAATTAGGGATTGCCTTTTGTAACCTGAATTCTGTCATGGTGGTAAAAATCTGACAATAACTGCTCTCATTTTCACCTCTTCTCTCATTGAGTGTTTTTCAATAGCATCCGGACCACCTCAGACTATTGCATATTCCTCTGGCACTTTATTAGAAATTGGGAATTTTGTAATCCTATGCAAAATGAGATTGCATGCTTTCTAATGTAAGAAAGGAGAGAGAGGCAGGCCAATTCAGCTCTAAAACTGCAATTGTTTGCCTACCTCCAGGGACACATCTTACAGATTGCCATGAAAATAAATTGGAAAGTTTACAATTCCAAATCATTGCCGGCCATGTATTACTTCACAGGCAAAAACAGACACTACCACCACCATCATCACCATCAGGAACGGGCAAAACGCATCCAAAGACTTTCATCCCTTCGTGAGGGAAAATGCATTACAATTAGACTTGACTATAACGATTCAGAGAGGATGTTTGTTTTCTGCTGCTTTTAAAAGTATTTATTATTTATTACTATTTTTTCCAAGATGATCTCCTTTATTCCTTCAGGAAAGGAACAGCCTGGCTCCCCGTGTCATTACCAAAGCAAGCGAAAGCCTTCAAGTGTGGACAGCGGCAATTTCCACCATAACAGTCAAGCCAGCAATTAGAGCCGTTTGTTACACTGACAGCAAAGAGAACCGTTTTCCGGCAGCAAGGCAGCCCAGGAAGAGCTGGGGGAAGCAGGAGCCTGTTCATTTGCAGGGGACCAACGCCACACAGCAGCTGATCCTGGAATAGCAGGCAGTGTGGGGAACCTAGGCGGTGAGGGCTGAGACATCCATTCTGGAACTTCAGGGAAAGGTCTGATTTTTGCTTTTTCTGACTGAGGATAAGCTTGGATCATACATACTGTCATTTGGGAAGAGACAAAGAGTTTTGATGCGGCCCACTTTCTCACTTAATTGCCTAGTGTTATATTGGAAGTATAAAGGTGTATGTTTCCATGGCCAATTCTGGATTTGAGAGAGTATTTTCGTGCTCAAAAAGCACCTCACAATAGGACATTTTGCCAACAGAGCCATGTTTATTTTACAGCCTAGGTATTTGAAATGTAACTGCAACGTTTTAATGTGCTGCCATTTGGTCATTTTCCCCGATTTTCAAATTTCTTACATTATGGTTTAGGTTTCATTGAATGCCTGAAATGTTGCTTGATCTCTTTTCTTTTCCCCTTCCTTCCTTCTTGCTTCTTCTTCTTCTTAACAACTATACTTTCATTAATTAGCATTGGGTTTAATTCACGATTCCACAGTGACGCACTGCACTCCTTGACCTGTCAGTTTCTCTTTGGATTTTGATTTCTTCCTGTCTCTAATGAGGCAGGAATACTACTTGCTTACCTCAAAGAAACCATCTGAGAATTAATGAAACAGTGTGAAATGTTTGATCTTCTCTGAGCCACGTACTTTTTCCTCCTTTGTTCAAGAGCTATTATTACAGGAAGATTAAATAAATAACCAATTACAGATAATTCTTAGACACTGAATAGGCATCTTGATATATATATATTGTGGCAAACATTGGAACACATCAATTTCTCTATACTACAAGAAAGAGAGCCAGATTATAAAGCAAAGAAGCCTACAGATTCCTTTTTTCTAAGAAGAGAAATACACTAGGAGGGGTGGTTTGTATAGAAGGCTGTTAGGGATGTTTCAGGTCCTGCTTTCCAGCCTGCTCCCCAGAAGCAGGTATGGCTAATGCAGAAATAGTTCCGGGGAGGGTTGATTTTCTCTTCTCTTTGTTTCAGGATGGATGAGGCAAGGTGTTCTCCTTTTAGTTGATTCACAACTGCACAACTTCTGCTCTGGCACCCAGGCAGCTCCTGCTAGAGTCAGAGGTGAGGTCATGCTTGACTGCAGAAATCTAAGATCAATTTGTTGTCTCACACTTCAATGTTAAATGCAGCTTGAAATATAATTGTGAGTCCGTGCACTCTTTGCTTTAAGGAAGTGTTCTGGCATCTCGGATCTGGGAGTGTAGTTATCGGTGATCAACCACAACGTGTACCCTAAACCAAGGCTAACCAGGATTTTCAGGCTGAGAGCGAGCAAGAGAGCATATAGGTGCAGGAGAAAAACCAGAGCATAGAGAAGGAAAAAAGGGAGAAAACAAAGAGCTTATCATCATGAAAACACTGTGAAAACACTGAGGGACTTGAAAAGTACTTGGTCAAATTTAAAAATCTGCAAATAAAATTCAATCATTTGTAAATGATTATTTATTTATTTATTTATTTATTTGTTTGTTTGTTTGTTTGTTTGTTTGCTTGCTACTTGAAAGGTTTTTCCTTTCAAGGAAAATAAATTCTGCTTTAGAGGAAAAGTATTCAGTACCACCCAGGGCAAATGAGGGCAAATGAGGGCAAATGAGGGCAAATGACTTATAGTTTTCCCTTTTGGCAATATTTGCTTGCCAAATGAGACCTGCCTGGAGGACTCTGTGTGTGTGTGTGGGGGGGGTGCGCATGTGTGTTTGTATTGGGGGGGTATGCGAGTGCATAAACACATGTATGTGTGTGTGTGTGGCTGAATGGGCAGTGTGAGTGGACAGGTGGTTCTGAACAGGGAGGCAGAGGAGTTTTAAGATGTCATTTGAATCCAGCGGTGTTGGCTGCACTTCGGTGGGGATTTGCTCGGGGCTGGTGGCGGGGCCTTGTCCCACTTGGGGGTAGCCGACTGTTGGTTTGTTGGCACCAGGTCTGTGGTGCCGTCTATTTTTAAATGGCCAGTGCACTTCATGGCAGCTCCTGCATTGAGCATTTGCCTCTTGTTGGTCAGTGAACATCATAGCTACTGGTCAGATGGATGGATACTTAACCTTTTATATGTATAGATGGAAGGATTTGGAGGAAGCTCAAATAAACTGATGACTATAATAGCTCACTTTTCATGGCTACATTTTGGTGTCAAATGCAGCAAAGCTTACACATCATTGTATTTAATCTTCACATTCTTGGATAATAAGTATTCCACTTTTAAGGGTAAGGAAACTTAAAAAGATAATATTCTGAAGGCCACAGCCATTCATCAGAGAACTACATTCAAACTCAGGCTTGTTTGCCTCTGAAGCCTTTGTTCTCCTGTATATGAAGTAAAATCTGTCTCTCTGTACACTTTGTTGATGCCCTACTCTGTGTGGGTGCTGTGAAAACCCTGGGATCATAGCAGACAACAGAGCCAATGGAGTCAAGCAGGAGAGACTGTTCAAACAAGTACTTGTATGGTTCTGTGTCCTGGATTCTGAAATAACACTGACATTCTTTCTTTGTTTTGAAATCCATTAAAGAAATAGC
>NW_006292687.1:3801397-3824784 GCF_000327345.1 Myotis davidii | reverse complement strand
TATATAATTTCACTTCAATCCTGGCAAATTTTTATGTGGCAGATTACTGGCTCTTTTTGAAATTAAAAAAAAAAAAGCAATGCTAAAAGAAAGATCAAAATACCACATATACTGAAAAATCCAAGTAGCTCAAATATTTTTTTTTTAGTTTTAGATGAATTCAAGATTAAAAATTGGAGCAAAGAAAAAAGGCAGTGAAGAAATGAAAATGTTTTTTAATGGGAAATAATGTAAAATATAGATTGATCCAACTCCTATAAAGGCACAGAGGAAAACAAGGACAAGGAAAAGCTTTAGAGAATTACCCCACCACATTCCTGCCTTGTCTTCAGGTCTGCAAGGGCAGTAGGGACTGTTATTTTTCCTTTTCTTTTTGATCTTTTATGTCAACAGAATGAGTACATTCTCCCCTACTCTTCTCTCTGCAGGATTCTCTAACTTATTATTGAATAAAATAATGTCTGCAGGTTAGACAAAGAAAGGCAGGTCTATATGTGTGTCACAGACATGAGAAAGGCATGCATTCATTCTCCAAATTTTACCACCACTTCCTATTTTTTCACAGCACACACCCAAACTGACCTCTACTGCCTGACCTTATGGAACCATTAATGGAAATGTGTCATTCAAGTTTAAGAAAGGCTGGAAACACAAGAAACATTGGAGAAGAAACACAGTAGTCTAACCACAGCCTGGAAGTCAAATTCCTGCCACCACAGCTGCCCAGGAGGAGCATGGTGAGGGAAAGAGACAGGGATCAAGAAGGACAGGTCATTGTGAGAGTATTTATTATGGGAACCTGGAGGGGTGAGAAATAACTAATAAGATGGGATAGAAAGAGTCCTCAAAGACTTATCTTCTCTGTACACTCACATCAACTTCTCTTTCTTCCACCAAACCCTCCGTAAAACCCCCATGTCTGCTCATGCTTTTCAATGATTAGAATACTATTGTCAGATATACTCATAACTAAAAACCTGAATGGTGGTTCTTTATATATTGTTATACTATTTTCTCCTTGATGCCTATGTTTATGCACATGCACACACACAAACACACACACACACACACACTTTTTCATTGTGGATTGAACATACAAATTAAGAAAATATTTATCAATTGTTCTAGTGCTTTCTAAACATTTTCATAAAAAAAAATGTGTTCTAGACAATCTCACAAAAATCCAATAACTTGGGCACTGCTATTATTGTCAATATATCACAGATAGAGAAACTTCATTGTATAAAGAGCTAAGTTAATCAGTAAAAACAAACTAGGTAGTAAGTGAGAGCTTGTATTCAGTCTTTTGATAGCATAGTCCACATTTTATAACACATCAGTTTACTTTTGATATCATTATCATACTGGTTTCCAGGCTCTAGTTCAATTTTATTTTCTTCTAGAATACCTTTTTTTAAAGATAAAAATCTACAGAATTATCTTCCTTGACATTTGTTATGATAATAAGAGAGATCATATATTTTGATAGCAAAAAATCATAAAACTTTGAAAAGCAGAATGGACCCTTTATTTTACTCTTTGTTCTCTCATAGTGTCTACTACGCCTTACCCCAGAGAACCTAGAAAGCATAGAATGTGTGCAAATAAATCAAGCTACATGATTCATAACAAGTAAAACACAAGCCATTTATTTTATTTGTGCCTTCTGTTATTTTAGTGTGTGTTTTTCCAGGGTGTTTCTAATTCTGACACGCTTATACAATACCAAAGCTCTTGGACACCCAGGATTCTGGCAGTTCACTCCCACGCAAGCCATTAAGGGTGACTGAGGAAGCCTCTTCTGACACGTAATTTTTAGTTCTATTTTTTAGCTGCTGCTGTTTCAAGTAAATACCAAATATGAACAACATCCCACCTGTCCTAGTCTACTACATTACAAAATTTATAATTGCTTTAACAAGATAATATAATAATCTAGGCATTTATTACTCAAAAAGTACAGGCACCTTCATTTTCTAAAGGGCAAGGAGAAAATGGCTTCCAATTGGACAGCAGTTGACAGTGAGAAAAGAATTCAGCCCCAATGAGTATTTGGGCTTCTTTCTGTGATAGATGCCACCTCTCAAACAGCCCGCTGGCCTTCCAGCCACATATGCTATCCTCTGGAAGACTTGGTTCTAGTTACCACTCTGGAACCTCTCCGCAGCATGAAAATGAAGTTACAAATGACAGGTAAGTATAAAATCTCCCCGGAAAATTCACCTTTGCTCTAAGGTGACAGCCTTTGTATACAAGATGAACCAAATTTAAGAAAGTTTCTCTCTCTTAGTGTGAGGAGTTGTAGATAGTAAGCCCCCTCTGATATTGTGTGTCTATGTGGGGGCAGGGGGACTGTAACCCTCAAGCAACGTACTTGGTATTTCTTCAGTCTTAAAAACATATGAATGTTATGAGAGAGTAGGATTAAGAGAGAAAAACTCCAAAATCTTTCCCCAATATCTTACCTAGTGACCAAAGTGATCATAGAATGGGGGAAGATCTGTACCATTGCTGACAGAATCCTGGCATGTGTCATGTGAACAGAATGAAATGAAAGGAAGACACAAGAGCCAGTCCAGTGAGGGAACTTCAGACTGAAAATCAGGGAGTTAGTGCTGATGTTCTTGGCGCACAGTGAGAGGTATGAGTCTGCACATTGATAAATCCCCCTCCATATATTCTTCCACCTTTCCCATGCTCATGTTGATTAACGGCATCTGGGGAAAGGCAAGTTGTTAGAAAGCCTAGAAGTCAGTAACAGGAGACATTTTCAACCTCGATATTTCAATTGCAACAAAGATGAGCCTCCACACACAGACATTTAGAAACAATAGAAATATTTTAAAATTCCACCACTCCATAGTACATTTCAGAACCAGACTAGAACGCTCCACTCTCCTCACACAGATTAGAGAAAAAATTACCTAAACTCAGAAAATAAGCATATTGCAGAACAATTAAATGGCAAGGAAAAATAATTATGTTAGGAAAGATGAAAAATTATAGATAGTAACTGTTTTTTTTTTTAAGAAAACATGGATTGCAAAATGATGAAACAACAAACTCATGACAAAGGCAGTGGCTTACCTGAGAGTACTAATGCAGGCATAAAGTCACAGTGCAGATTCAGAAAAAGCTCACTGAGTAGGAACGATTAGAATGGAAATGATGGAAAACCAAATAAATCATACAGACACAGGCTTAAGGACACTCAAATAAGAAACAAAAAGAGAAGAAAGGAAGGAGAGAAGGAAGGAAGGAAGGAAGGAAGGAAGGAAGGAAGGAAGGAAGGAAGGAAGGAAAGAATGGAGAAAAGGAAAGAGGAATAAAGGAAGAAACAAACTAAGAAAGAATGATGACATAGATGAGGAATATCAGTGGAGATCACCTTGTAAACTGGTATTCCTAAAGAAGAGGATAAGACAAAAGAAACAGAAAGAAATCTCCACAAATACAGAACAAAATTTAACTACATTTAACTGATAGAAGACTTGCTCCTGTAGATGGAAAGGATTCAATGTGTGCCAGGTAAAATTAAGTCACAATTTCTAAACATATGCTGCTAGTGGCTTAATTTCTCGCGTTAATGTTCCACATGGAGCCAAGCAGGCATTTATTTCTCTGTACTATCCTGAAGTAGCATTTGATAAGGTGTCACTTTTATTGATGATGATGACAATGACAGTGGTAATGTCAATGAAGATGACGCTACTCTGCCCTAGCAGCACCGTGGTCCTTGGTGCAGGACAGGCTATGAAGAGATAACAGATGAGGAATGACCTTGAAGAAGACTTAGGAGTAACCTCAAAGATCAGTAAAGCTGCATTTTGATAAATTCAGTGGGTAGAATAATAATGTTCTATTTCCAAACACACATAGGAGTCAAAATGAATAGATTGAAAGGCAGAGATTTCCCCCCAGCTGTGCAGGGATCATCAGACCATTATTGAGATGCTTATCCTCTGCAAAATGGTTTGTGTTGAAATTATTTTTTTAAGAGCATCATTTCTCTTAGAAAAACTTCATTACTAATTTGCCAATTGAATATCACATAAGATATTGGAAGGCATTAGTGAATATAGAGTGAGTATTCTGATTTAAAAAAAAACATGTGCATCCCCTGTTGTTCAATAATAATAGGGATGAATAACATCTACTTTAGGTTTTCAAATGTAATTTATGGTGATAAGATTTTTAGACAGGGGATGGATGAGCTGATGGATGATATACATATAGCTGAATCTCAGGTAATGATTGTGACATGTTTTGCATTAGGTTATGATAATCTGAAAAACAATCTAAGTAATATTTAAAAAAAAACTGCCATGAAAGAGAGTGAGTTAATAAACTCCCTTATAACAGTACCCTGGGTTTTGTATTGTACATCTTTAGTTCTATTTCGGAAGGTTCCCTGTCAATCCAAACTTAGCCAGTTCAATCTTCAGCGGGGTTGGGAAGGATGATATTTACAAAATTGTAAGATTTGGCATTGAATAACCCATATTTCATCTCTATAAAGAGTAATGATGACAGAAAAACATAAAGATGGTAGAAAAGTTAACTCCTGGTATATCTTCTGACCCATTTATACTATTCTTTCAACTCAAAAGATACCCTAGCTCAGTCCTTTAATGGCATATTCTTCCAATATTCTTCCCTTTTTCTCCATAGATTTTTCTTTAGCACAGCCATCATTAATAATTACATACTTAAGGATTTGCTAATGTATATGTGCATGCAGCATGTATGTATTTTTTTTTGGTCTGCTTTCCCACACCTGCCAAAGGACATAGGAAAACCCCAGGAAAGATTTTATAAGTCCCTGCAGACAGCAAATACGCATATAGTGCGCAGATCCTGGTGAGCTCAGAGCCTGCTATGGTAAGTTTCTATTAGTATGGGTGTTAGAGAAATAGATCAAGTCCCCATCTTAAATGTCCTGCTCTAAGGTGAGGCCAAAGAGAAACGAAACCAGCTCAGCTAGATGTTGTTCTAAATACCAACTAGGTAGCAAGGCACAGTATTCAAAAGGTGAAACTAACTAAGGTGTACCTCAGACTATACTTGTTCCAGATGATTCAGTCTGGTGGAGAACACATAGGAGTTCAAATGGATTATTCCATCATGAACAGCCTGAGAGCCTTAGCATGGCACCATGCCCCCATTATTCCAATAGACCCGAGGGCCAGGCTCCAACTCCAGCACTAGGTTACACAAGCAAATCAAAAGGAATGCAAAATCAGGAGTCCTTGGTAGATGAAACGTGGGTCAAACAGAAGCTAATATTTATTAAAAACTTCCCTGTAACTTTTCCATATAAGAATGTAGGAGTCAGGTAGAGAAAGGAAGCATAAATATTAAACTCTCTTTTGTCTCAATAAAGCCTGGAGTCTCCGTTGCAAGATTGTCTTCAACATGGGAGAAATTGTTACACACCTAGTTAGCATTGACATAACTAGAGAGCTCCACCCTCCGCCACCAATGCTATAGTCACTGGCTCAGAGCTGGGCATAGTTACTGCCCTTCTGCAAAGAGTGTGTATGTAATGTGTGAAAAGACAGTGCTCATATCTATTCTATGATCAGAGTCCCCTTGACCCTGGATCTTTGGTAAATGATAATATTTTGGAAAAGCTTGATATCAAAATTTTTTTCCATGAAACCATCACACTATGATAATTTATAAATCTTAGCCAGTAATGAATAGGACAGTGGTTCAACCTCATTATTGATACAGTAAGTCCACGGGGTTGATGAAGGCATATGACCTCCTTTTTAACATGGTTTTAATGGAAACATGAGTTCTGAGTTCCAAACAAGAGGGCTTTGCAGAATTATCAGTATCCATGTCAGCGTCAATGTTATTGATGCTAGTTTCTGGCTTTTATTAGCCTTGATATGAAAGTCCTCATAGAAGTTTTTAAACAACTAAAACAGAGAAAATAACTTTGCTGCTTCACACTTTTTTCCCAAGGACCTCCACAAGACCTTTTCATCCACTGAATAACAGTGAAAATCCAGAGGAATATGCTAGCAGCTAGTATTTGAACCTCAGAGAGAATAAAGCAGTCTCGCCTCTCTCACTCCTAAACCCATGAGACTAAAAGAAAAGAGAAAGCAAGCCATCAAGTCTGAGCGCTTTTATTCAACCCCATGACCTATGATAACATAAAGAAATGCATTTCTGTTTGGTGAGATCTCATTTCCTAAAAGATAAGCCTCCTGTATATTGAAATGTCCTCTATCCCCCTAGGGCGTAGGGACCCCAAACTTGAGAGTGTTATTGCTGTCTATCCTTAGTATATGCTCTTTGGAAAGTCTTTTAACATTTCTGTGCCTGCCTTTGCCCTTCTGCAAATTAATCTTGTAATACCCATTTTGAAAGAGTGATAGGGAGTTTTTGACATGTGTAACAAGGACTTTGAGATCCTCAGATGAAAGAATCCTGGGATGTATAAAAGCATTATCCTTGTTGGATGTGCATTTTCTCCTATGGTCTAACTGAGGGGAGGGATTAGGGGAGATTAATTGTGCATATGATCTGTCTAATCGGTTAAAAAGAGCGCAGAATGCTCATGACCTTCAAGAACACCAAATAAAACACTATGTGCCAAGGCAGTTTCCTGAGTTTAGTTTATCGTTTCAGCAGATGTTCAGCTAGGGGAGAAATGGAAGCGCTTGGCTTTTCTGAGACAGTAGATGGAACACAAAGGCAAAAGCCTTGGAAACATGCATGTATATAATGTAAGTAAGTACAGCAAAGATGTTGGGCCGTAAGTCACAGATTTTAAATTTTCATTTTTCTCTTTATGTTAGTATGCTTTGTGATGTGAAGAAATATAACAGCTCTTATATCACGGCCCCAAAAATGGGTTAAGAGGAGAAGCCACTTGCTTTAATCTCCCACACCCCTGCATTCCTCAGTTATACAAAGACTTCAATAATAGGTACTCAGTTCTTCTAGTCTACTGAGAGGGAAGTATTACACAAATAGAAAGAATGTCCAATGGAGACAAAGCCATGATTATAGTTACAAAGGTCAATAAGTATAGAAATTGTTAATCACAAAGGCTTGAAATTGCATTGTGAGTTCTGCCCTTCAGCTCTGCAAGCTTTCTGAAGTCCATCAGCCAATCCTATGGAGGCGAGTACAGGATTGGGGAATGTTGCAAATGCAATTGATTTGCTCTCCCATTAAATAACCTCATTGTCCTTTACCTTTTAATCATGCTTTACCTAAATTAGGTTACATTATGCCAGCATCGGGGCAAGAGGACACTAGGTTGGGGGCAATAGGTAAGTTCTTTGCTTCATTTTGCGTGTCCCAACACTTACACTGCACACTTCATCTGTTTCTTGTTCCTTAAATACCTTGGGCTTTTGAGTCTTAATGTTGTCAAGTCTTGTACTTAGTGCTCACAAATGTGTGCCTATTTATTTCATATCTTTTACTAACATCAGACTACATTTTCCCATTATAAATTATGTATAATGCAAAATGGTGTTACACAGGGCAATACAGAATACCTTTAATCGAGGTATTATCTTGATGGATTATGTTTTAAAAGATCTTGGTAAACAGAAATGGGAAGCATGTAAGGTTACATGTTAGTATAGCTTAGATGTTAGTATAGCAGGCATTCACAGATCATAGCAGGTGACAGTATTGATATTTAAAAACACAGGACTCATGTTGATGTACCTGTATAACTTTTGTGGCCATGCGAATTCATACTCCACATGATATAGATCATTTATGTCATTTGCATTCACAGAAAAATGAAGGAGCATAAGGTTTTCATATATTAGCTACATAAGTAATATGATACTCAGAGTATTCAGCAGAAAAGAGTTGGCTGCTTCCTGAGACATGCATAGTTAGGACTCTTATGTGACGAGATCAATACTGCAAAGCAGCTGTCATTTTAAATGTGCATTTTACTTCAGATATTTTGTCCATATACAAATAGCCATATAATACTGAGCATGTGTAGTCCCAGATATTCTTTTACCTTGCAATACATGTATAAATCATATATGTGTCATATATACAATATGACATATAAAATTGTGCATAAAGATTTAGAGTTACAAAACTATTTTGCATATTGTAGATGATATTTTCAAGATGTAGAAAAGTAAAAAGCCTTAGTTTATAGGTAAGTTTTGAATTAATTACATAACTAAGATATAGATGTATATCTGACCTTGTACTATGTGCTCAGATGCAAATGCTCCTGCTACTATCTCCTTTTGTTTCTGGATTGTGGGTCTAAAATGCAATGCAATTTACTGTGGAAATTGAGATTGAATAGGCACAATGACCAAGGGTCTTTGGAGGACCCATATTGTTCTTATGTAGAGTTAGTAACATCACTGTTCCTGAAACTAAAGTGAGCCAAGAGCAAATCCATCTCTTCCACTTTCTTAAATGATCAGTTTTACAGAGACTTAAACACAAGCTGAAGCTCTAAAGAGAAATGACAACGGAATCACGACCATATGCATTCACTTACACATAGAAATACGGGGGTCATTAACATAGCTATAGTAACTAGATCACACAATGGATATAACTACACTATTGACTGTCCAGAGGTGTCCAGAGGATTAACACAGATAATACACATAAAATCCTTATCACACTCCCTGACTCATTGGAAAATCTGAACACATAGTATATTTCATCTCATCATCAGTAGCAACCACATCACCTGCATTATCATGGGTTTACTTGAGGATTTCTAAATATTAAACTATAGGACTTAGACATCAGCCATTCCTTTTAAAGGCTTATTCTGGACCAGAAGTATGCATTTAGGAATAAGAGAAATAGTGGTGCCATATTATGGAGTAAGCTCATAAATCAGTGTCCCCGAGAGAACAAGAACATGGAGAGTAAGCGCGAGGTAGCATGGGCTTAAAGTAAGTCCACTAGGTCTAACTTGAATCAATTTATGGATTAACTCTAACTGGCCCAGCTAGCACATACCTCTGTGAGTATTACAATATATACCAGCATAAAGGCAGAATGATGATTTTAGGGATGAGGAATCCTGACAGTTCTTCCCCAGACTGGGCATCTTAACAATTCTCATTGAACTTCATCTCTTCACCTACTGGAGAGAGAGGACTGTCTAATGCAGAACTTTTGTTGCAGCATTTCCCGCACACCCCGCCATGTATCAGAACATTGGAGAAGAGACGGCCCCTTCTCAAGTCGGCCGAGGCCTAGGCACTGCAATGCTTTCCTACTCAGTATGATCCATTGATTATGGTCATGGGGGCCCCCCAGCCCGAAAATGCCTCCTCAACTCGAAGCCTGAAATACCTATTAATGTTTTATTTATCTGTGTTAAGTGTTGCCCTCTCCCTATTGTCTTCATTAGAATGCAAATCAGATTGAAACAAATATCACATTAAATAATGGTGAATAGATGTCTCAGATCAATTTCATTTTATAAGAGAAAACAGGCAAAAGAGAGTATTTTCTGCCTAGGATAGAAAGATGGCCCTGTCCTGGGGTCAAGGATGCAAAAGGAGGGTTTTACTTAACCTTGATGCCAGAGCAAAGGTAATTAAAGAAGTCTGCACCGTCATCCTAAACCACTGTGCCTGCTGCTCTGTTTTTGTTGTTTACACCTCTGGGCACCATGGCCTCATTTCATTCCCTAATGTTACAGATCCATTTCAGAGTTCAATGAATAAATGTCACACTCTTTGCTTTCTGGTTATGGAACTGACTTCAGTGCCCTCTGAAGATACAACAATCAGTTAGCTCCCAGCATTTATAGAAATGAAGGGTGTGTTAATGAATATTAAATAATAAGATACATTGGCAAGTACTGGGTAGTTTTGATTCATGCAAACTATAACAATGCCATATATACATGTATAAGTTTAAATTTTAAGGTACATGGATCAGGATGCATAAGATCGCTTGTAATTTATCTTTATTCTTAATGTTTATTAATGTATAATGCTAATATATTTTAGTGCACGCCTTTGTAAATTTTTAATATATATTTATATTGATAGTAAAGTGAGTAAAATTTAAAAATAAAAAGAGCAAAATGATAAATGCAGCTCCTTTTGCACACTAGCTAAGGTTTGTTTTCTGGATGTAACAACCTTGCAATGTCAAAGTAGTTTTTAAATCCTCCTGTCTTTCCATTCCTGTTTTTTACTTGGAGTCATTGAAGAAATAGTGGTTTTTCAGTCAGAGGGGTAATGACTAAGGGCTAAATTAACCCGGATTTTGAAATTGTTAGAACAGCTCTCTCGATAGTTTTGAGTTTGGTTCTTGTAAAAAAGGGGCAAAAGGCAAATCATGCAGGTGATCATAGACCCAGGGCCCTCCTTCTGTGTCTTTCATACCTTCTCTCAATTCTCCTTCTAATGGTACCCCCACTGAACCCAAGTTTTACAAAGAGTCTCAAGAAGTTATTGTCACTATGGGACCAGTGTCAGAGAGAGAGACCAAGGGCATTTAAAGTTTATTCAGAACAGAGATGTGAGAGGACATTGGTCAGACTTAATCCACCTGGACTCTGAGTGTGTGTCTGGAGGAGCAGATCCCTCTGGAGCAGAAGACCAAATGGATGTCTCAGGGTTAGAGATGACAAATTGAGGCACCAAGTACAACAAATAAATGTGTTCTCTGCTCTGGCATTGTAAACAGAATTTGGCAAAGAGAAACTTACTGTGCATAAGAACAGCTAGAGTAACTGATTTAAAATGCAGGTTTAGACCTCGCTCCCAGAAATTAATTAGATATGCATGGTCCCTCGGGTGAAGCCCAGAACGCTGTGTTCTTACCAGAGGCTCTGAGGTGCACCTCCCTGGAAGGCAGGGACTCTGTCTTGTTCTCCTTTTGTGGGCAAAGAAGCCCACACTCCTTGGTGCTGAATAGAGGATGTGCTGAGTGGCTACTAACAGAACACTCTTTGACTGCCCATTTATGACACAGGATCTTTGCAAAGCCCTTTTACAACATGATGTCAGTTTAACCTCCCAGCGCTTAACATCTCTATTGTTTTCTACTATTCTTGTTGGAGGTGACAAAATAGGTGTTTAGAGAGGGTAAGTGATTAAATGAGATGTAAACTCAGGTATATTAATCCCAAGATGAGCTTTTATGATTGTGGGGTGAGTGTACAGATGGATGAATGAAAGAAAGAAAGATAATAATTATATGATAAACAATAATAAAATTAAACTATGTGGATTCACATATACTAAAAACCACATATTTGTGGAAGTTGTTAATTTATAGCTATATTATATTTATAATTAAGCATCATATTGATAGTTTCATGGTATAATAGGGGATTATTACACATAACTATATAATATATACTAAATCATTTAAAAAATCTCAGCACTCATTACATATCTACTATGTGCCAACTACTTACCAGATGGGGACACAGGACAATGGACATTCAAATGCAGACCCCCCCCCTTTATGTTAGTAACAATAATAACAAATACAGCATGTGTATAGCCCATTCTAGGTTCCAAACCACTTTCACATGCATTGTGATTTGCAATCCTCATGACAACTAGATAGAGAGTTCATTATCATACCCATCTATACTAATAAAAGAATAATATGCTAATTGGACCGGGAGACTTTCCAGGGGGGGGCAGGTAGGAGCCATGAGGCCAGCAGGGGAGGGCGGTTGGGAGCCATGAGGTTGGCAAGGAAGGGAAGATGGGGGCCATGAGGCCAGTAGGGGAGGGCAGTTGGGGGCTATGAGGCTGGCACGGGGCGGCATTTGGGAAGGTGGTTAGGGGCGATCAGGCCAGGAGGGGGGGAGATGGGGGCAAACAGGCCAGCCAGGGGGGTAGTTGGAGGTGAGCAGGCTGGCCGGGAGGGTAGTTGGGGGAGAGCAGGCCAGCAAGACCTACAGGATCGGGCCTAAACCATCAGTCTGACATTCCCTGAGGGGTCCTGGATTGTGAGAGGGTGCAGGCTGGGCTGAGGGAGCCCCCCCACCCGCATGAATTTCGTGCACTGGGCCACTAGTTTTTCATATAAGGAAACTGACACTTTACCAAATCCAGGGATAACCAAGCCATATGACTCATTAATTTCCAAGATATTTAAATGTTCACCTAGATCATTACCACCAGGCCACTCTCCCTTTCTGTATCAATATCTGCAGCATTCTATGTTGATCAAGAGGACAATGCTATCAGAGGAAAAGTAGACCATATTTAACTGATCCGTTGATCTTTCTATACTAGTTCACTAAAATCCTTTTTATACTTTTATCTTGAATGATTAATTGACATTGGATTACCCCCCCCCAAATAATGAATTATTCTATAAGACCAATGGGGGACAAGCCTTTGATGAATATCTAAGATGCCCAAACCATGTACACCTTTTAGGTCTGATCTCTGCAAAGAAAGAAGTCTAATTTGAGAAAGGGCATACTTTTTATAAGCAAATGTATGATTTCTAAATTAATGTATTTTTAGAAGCCAAAGATTATCTCTTGTCTTTAGAAATATTGGCTAGAATACATACACAAACACACATATACGCATTAACACACATAGGTGTACACATATACACACAGATCTTTGAAATGCACAGTGGAGCCCATAGTTCATTTTTTAAATATTTTTATTAATTTCAGAGAGGAAGGGAGAGGGAGAGAGAGACGGAAACATCAATGATGAGAGAGAATCATTGATGGGCTGCCTTCTGCACGCCCTTTACTGAGGATTGAGTCTGAACCCTGGCATGTGCCCTTGACTGGAATCAAACCAGGGACCTCTCAGTTCATAGGCCAACATCTATCCACTGAGCCAAACCAGCTAGGGCACCGTAGTCCTTATCACTCTCATAACACTAAGCTCTAACTCATTCGCTGACTGAAATCACCTAGAAGGTGACAAAAGAGTTTCTGGGCAGTTATCCTCAATTGGAACATATGGCTTAGCATTGCTTACAATGACCTTGTTTTAACTCTTCACCAGCCTTGCCTGGCCAGCCAGCCAGCATTTCTTGACTTCACTCTGGTCATCAGAGTCTAATACCTTCTTAATGATAACCTTCTCTCATTTCTCGCATGTTAATGGCCTCACCTCCGGAGACAGTTTCACATATTGGCTGAAACACAAGCTCCCTTAGCTTAAAAGATTAATCAGAAGCCTGTAGCTAATAATAGACTGCCTATTCCACTCCCATTTTAGTGCCTGATGAATAGAACAGATTGGTAAGTATTATTATTGAGCCATAGACATGAAATCATCCTCAAAAGGTCATTTAGTCAATTCCTCCACTTCCTAGAATAGTTGCATATAAGCCATCCCAATAATTGATCAATCATTCATAGTTGATTTTAAAATGCCTCTATGTCCTGGCTAGTCACCTCTGGTTTCCTTTTGCCAGAAGTCAGAGGAGAAATCAGAAACAAGATTACAGAAATATAAATGAGAGTGGTGCCCAGGTATTCTTTTCATCTTTTTAGGCATTCTAATAATAAAGCGGGCACCTGTTGCCCCTGACTGTGGAAGGCATATGGTTAAATACCACACCGATGGGAATAGAATTATGAGTTTTAAGAGCTGCAAGAGAAAAATTGTCATAGATCTGTCCCTCAACTTATAGGTGAATAAAGAAAGGTAGAAAGAGATGGTACCACAGACAAGGGATTTTAACCTATAAATCTGAAGTTTCACACACAAAAAATTACATAGAAGAAAAAATATATGTTTAAAGTTAAGGCTTCTTAATTTTAAACAAACAAATAAAAATCAACAAAACATGCTGAGACAATTTTGTCAAGGGTGGTAGTATCAGAGTAGGTTTAGCTTAAGTTGGTGTCAACTTCTCCAATATCTCATATACCTGCTCTAGAAACAATGATAGATAACCCATCAGTCTCACATATGTAATAAAATATTGGTTCCTCATCATCCACAGCTTTTCATGTAGGTTTATTATATCCTCATATGAAGTATGAAAGTAGTGATAGTGGTGGGGTAGGCGGGGAGGGTCCATTCTATTATCTTTAAGTATAAAATTGGGAAGGCAATAAGAAAACATTAAGATCATAATTGTTACTTGAACAATGGAGATGGTAGGAACACAGATAATTTCATCTACAGTAGTACTGTCTGATTCTCCCCTGTGTCTTATATCAGAATTTAAAATGTTATTATGGGGTTATTGTTTCAAGTATTTACATATAAGTGTATATTGAGCTCATGTAATCTATTACTCAGAAAATAGGAACCTCAAATTGCTACTGCTTTAGATGTATCTCAGAGAGGATTTCATGTTGAAACCAAAACCACCCATAATTTAAACTAGAACCCAAATAATGGTCTTCTAAGACAAGAGAAGATTTAGATGGGTCCTGGCATTTCAGCAGTATCATAGACGTGTGAGTTTGGGTGCAGACTCAGAGAATAATTTGTGTGTAAGGGATTTCTGAAGAGAGTGGGGGAGTGAGGTTAGGAAATTAGAAGTCTAGTAAAGGTAAAACCTCATACCTAACCTGAACATATATAGGAGCTCTGAAGTTTGAATTATGCCACAAGTTGTATCCTAAGTGAAGGCAGAGGGTCTGAGTTTCTATAATCCAGTACCAGGGAGCTATTATCTAAGGACCTTACAGGTGAGGGGACACTTTCTGCTTGCAGGTAAAGTGGCTCCCTCACATCAAGAGGTAAAGAAAAAAAGAGAAAAAAAGATTGTTAATCTGTTCTGTGGGAAAAAAAAAAATCAACTAGAGTACCATACTCTGGTACAGTTCATTTAGCCTTTAGTGTTATGAACTCTACTCATTTCCAAAGTTATTTAGGTCAGCACCTTTTTCCTATCATTCCTTATAGTGAGGTTATTTCACATGTACATTTATAAAAAGTTAATCTTTTTTCTCCATTCTGTCCTGTGATATCCTGATCTCCTAAATATTTTTTTTAATTTGCTTATACTAAGTTTCATTCTTTGTGCTGTAAATGTTATGGGTTTGACAAATACATAGCATTGTGTACCTGCCTTTACTGTACCATACAGATTAGTTATATGACCCAAAAAAGTGGTCTGCACTTCCACTAATAAAAAAAAAAAACACTTGGCAACCACTAAAATAAATAAAGTAATTAATTAAATAAATAAATAAAAAGGAGGTATCCTTGTGAATACCATCAAAGGTGAGTCCACTAAAAACAAAACAAAGCAAGGATGGGAAGGGAGTGCAGGGAATATGAGCTTATAGAAATGGGAAAGGTAACCCAAGGGGATTTGGGTGGCATGGCTACTATAGTGGCTTATAGTTTTTTAGAATATCTGTAACTATTTCTTGATGAGGGAAATAGTGATTAATAGGACCCAATGCATGGCAGCCTTTGAAAGCTCGGTTCAGAGATTCCACAGACAATGGATTTCTGCTTGTTTCACCTAACAATTCTATTCATTTTTTTGTTTTTATTTGTTTTAATTAATTACCTACCATGCCCACAGAGGAATAAATAAAGTATGCTCTTTTAAAGATGATAATCAATCTTATCCAATATAATAAAGGCCTAATATGCTAAGTGTCTGGTCGCCCAGTTGTCCAGTCGTCTGGTCATCTGCTCAACTAATCAAAGTGTAATATGCTAATGATATGCTATGGATGCTTAACCACTCGCTATAACCTGCACTGATCATCAGGAGTAGACAGTTGACCAGTCAACTAGTCGCTATGACATGTACTGACCATCAGGGGGCAGTCAACTGGTTGACTAGTCACTCTGATGTGCACTGACCACCAGGGGGCAGACGTTCCAACTGGTAGGTCAGCTTGCTGCTGGGTCCAGCCAATTGGGACTAAACGAGTTGGCTGGACACACCCTGGAGCTCTCTCACAGTCCCTCCCTGGCCGGCCAACCTCCTGCGTCCCTCTCTGCCCTTGATCGTGCACTGGTGGGGTCCCTGGGCCTGGTGGTGTGTGCCCTCTCACAATCTGGGACCCCTCAGGGGATGTCAAAGAGCCGGTTTGGGCCCTATTCCACAGACCAGGCTGAGGGACCCCACTGGTGCAAAAATTTGGGCACCGGACTTATAGTGTATTCATAATTTAGATTAATGAATAAAGCATTACCAACACCTTCATTGCTACTTGGTGCCCTTCTTGGATTGATCCTGCTCCTTCCTCAGCATAAAAACTGCTGAGGTTTTTAATGATAAGTTTATAATTTTCTTCAGTGTTTTCACCTTTGTTTATATCCCAAAACTATATTTTTTCACTTGACCTTTTTTTTTAATCTTGATATCATTTCCATTATACAACATATATTCTCCCGGAGCATGCTTCTTTCCCCCAATATTGTGTTGTTGTTTTTAGATTCACTGACATTGACAACCATAAATATATATTATTCTCTGGTTGATGTGCACATGGATTATTTCCAGTATTTACTCTGACCAAAAATATCCCTGCTCTGAATATCCCTGTACCTTTCCTTGGATGTACCCATGCAGGACAATATCCAGGGAACCTGTCATTGTCCATGATGATTTTATCAATTCACATCTTGGAAATACTTGACATGGTCAGACTTTTTCTTTTCAGCCATTCTGGTGGTTTTGCATCTATATTTTTATGATATTAATTTGGTGCACCACATTTGATGTTGATGGGTTCTGTAGGTTTCCTCTTCTATGAAGTGCCAGTTCAAGTCTTACTGTCAATTTCTATCAGGTTGTTTTGTAGGCGTTCTTCATATATTTGAATAGTTACATGTGGTCAGTTTTGTGTGCTACAAAGGTCTTCTCCAAATTGGAAACTTCTTTGTTTAAGCTTTTAATGGTGTGTTTTTGTTGATTTTAAATAAAAATTTTGTGATAATATAACTAAATTTATATTTTCCTCGATAGTCTGTTTTTTGGGTAATTCTAGAAAATCTTTTTCTTTATTTTTTCCTGAGCTCCTGGAGGTAATCTCTATGTTCACTTTTAAGAATGTTATAATTTTTTCTTTTGAATTTTGCTGTTAAATTAACCTATATATTATTTTTAAATGATTCCTTATTTCTTTAAAGAAGACCTGCAGGTTTGCAAACTTGTATCATACACCGAGATCTTCATTACATAGAATTCCACAAAATGAAGCTATGTTTTAAAATACCTTATCTTCTAAGAATGATGAATTATACTACTGTTATCTCTACCACAATCCAATTTCTTAGTTACTTTAAAAGAAGTACAGAATTGGCAATGCTTGCCTATGTTTTGTGTATTTAGTAAGTTAAGCAGTTGGTTAATTATGCTCTCCTTTTTTCAGAGGCATTTATGAAGTCTTTTCTCTAGTTGTATTCTTGTTAAAAAAAGAATTTTGAGGTTTCTATAAGGTGAAGGAGAATTAGACATGAGAAATCATCAAGGGCAATGCAAAACCTAATACATACCTTCATGGAGGTGAATGACTTTCAGATGCCAGTGTGACTTTGCTTTTACACACACACACACACACACACACACACACACACAAACACACTGCTAATGAAGAAGGATAGTACAGTTTCACGTTATATTTTTTCAAGTGTCCAAAGGATGTGGGCGAAGTAAAGGGAAAAGATTATCTTCCCTCCATTCTAAACTTATATTTAGTCATTTGATCATACACATTAACTGACTGTCCTATGGCTTACCTCTTAGGGAATTAGTAGAATTGATACAAGAAGTAGTTTGTAGTTGATAGTGGTGAATCCAAAAACATTAATCAGTAATGTAAATGAGGAGTAAAGTCATTGGGTTCATTTTTAGAGACTTAAACAATGATAAATCTTTGTTGCTCAAATGCATGAAATGAATGATAATGAATAAATGAAAGGTTGAATATGAAATAGTTATATACAAGTGGGTCCACAGTTTTATAAACTGAAATGGGGCTATGAAAAACGGGGATATGATTTACCTACTATTGAAAATATTTTAAGTCAAAGAACTTTCTTTTTCGGAGCTTGTATTATGGTATATTTACCAATAGAAGTTTCATTTTTCTTTGTAAAAAAATAAAAAACAAAAAAATGTATAATGAGCCTTGGTATTTTGAAACCGAAGTTTCATTTGATCCCGGGGAAGAGAAATAAAATATTACACATAAAGATGGAAAAGAGAACATTCTAACCCAGTGCTTTTTCATTTCTTTAGACTCCAGAGCATCAAAATGCATATCATTATTATTATTACTAGTTTTATCTACTGTATGCTTATCAAAGTAAGTTTCTCTGTCACAGCTGGAACAATCAAGATTTCTTTTGTTGCTTATAATAAATAAATATTCAATTGTGAGAATGTCCTCAGGGAAAGTTCATTTAAAAAGAAATGAAAATGCTGAGAAATAAATGGTTATTGTGATTGCACTTGTTTTGATATAATATGCAAAAATGTAATTTGGTTCCGTAATGTCTGGAATGCAAGGAAAAATTTAAGATGGAGAAATGGGGAAGACATTGCATTTATTATGTTATTTCAATTATCATTTTTGCTTGTGGGGGTGGGAGAATATAGATTCAAAACACCATTTTAGAATAAAATATGAATGTATCTAGCTAATGGGGAAAAAGAGTAAAGCACACAAATGGAAATATTAAGCGATAAATAGATAAGTTTGGACACATATCTAGCATTTTTGAGAGTTTTTTTTTTTGTTTTTTTTTAGGTTCAGTGTCTAGATGTTTGGATTTTTCTCTTTGTTTTGTTTAAAGTCTTTGTTGGCAGCCTCATTCCACAATTTCTGAAAGATTATTTTGCCTTCTCCTTGTTTTGGCTCAATGACAAGTAACAATTAACCAGTCAGGAAACATTGTAATAAAGATGTGAATGACTTGAGGTAAGTGCCTGATATCAGAAAACAATTCTCTAGGTAAAATGATCCCTTTCAGGGATTCAGGATAGGGGAATGAAAATTAACTTTGCTCTTCCTCAGATTTAATTCTCCTTACTTGCCCTTATTCCTGAAGTTATTTTCCTTTTTATGTCTCCAGTGTGGATTTCCATGGTAGCTTTGCTTTTTCTCAAATTCTAAGAGAAGATAGAATTAAACAACGAAAACAATTAAGGCAAATAGATGGTGTGTGCCAATGTGTTAGCGACTGGAGGAATAAGAAAGGGAGATGGCAAAGAGAAGGCAAGGTGGATCACTGAATTCAGAAGTTAGCAAAGGCCACTGAAGAAAAAACTAGAATAGGAGAATTGATTTTAAAACCATTGCTGTTATGTCTGTCCTAAGAGCCCTAAGGATCCTTTACTGTTTACATTTAACTATTACATTTGGCCACTTTATGTAATTCCTCAAATCTAACCCTTATTCATTGTTGATGCAATTAAGTAGAACTCACTGACATAATGACAACACATTTCAAAAACTTGCACACACAGAGACACACATAAGAAACAAAAGCCAAGCATACTCAGTGAGAGAGAATTGGGGGCTCTGTGTGACTGTCAAGGACTCTAGGGGGCAATTTTTACCAACAATTTGCAAATAGCTTTTAATTTTTGGACATACAGTCTTTAAAATATACACAAAGTTAACCAACTTGTGAGGATAGAGGTGGGTACCTTGATGAAAATGACAGGGATGGAAGACAAAAAAATGAAAACAGAGCCAATGGATTTGTGAAACACCTATCCTATCTATAATACTAAGTAAGGCACAGAATATGTTTACATTACAAAAGAGCAAAGGGCATGATACAGACATTCTCTGGCTCCCAATAAATTATAACATGTAATACAATGTACCCCACTAATAATGAAAATATTTAAAGTTTTAGGAGGCAAAAGTGGATGAGATGAACTATAAAGAGATTGGCGAAAGAGAATACAAATGACTTTTGAACAGCTGAAGAAGGGAGATGAGATGAATTTTTTCCAGGGCTAATGAAAGAGTGAGATAATGGGAAAGTGAAAAATGCAATGCACATTGTTTTGAAGATAGTGCAAGTAACATACCTGATAAAGGAGCTGATGTGAACATTCCAAAGGAGGGACATGACTAGAAAAAAACATCTCTATGCTATGGAGGGGAAATGTGTTGAAAATTGTTGATGGAGATCAACTAGTACAGTTTTAAATAACTGATGAATGACTCTGTAAGTAGAGCATCATGTTGATAAAAGCTTCCGTGCATCATAACCTCCAGCATATAATTGGTGCCCAATAAATAAATGATGAAATGAATGAATGAATGAATGAATAGAAAACATAAATAAACACAGTATATTACAGCAAAATTAGCCTGTTGGCAATGTGGAAGTACAGGAGTAACCTTGAGATAAAAAGCTTTTAAGAGGCCATTTCATGAAAGCAAAGGAGTGGTAACTGTGGTGATAAGAGAATAAGAAAGAAGGATGTGAGAAGCAATTCAAGGGACATAAGGTACTCCCCAGGGAGTATTGTAAAAGCCAGGCTATTTGGAGAAAGAGCTGATTTAAGGGAATTGCGGTAAGTTTGATACCAGAGATATTAACATTTGTTGACATTGAAAATATGCAGGCGGTAGTTTGAGATACAAAACTGGACCTTGATACAACATTAATCTGGGGATTTATTAGAAAGCATGAACATAGAGGTTGACTGAGACCATGAGAATGGATGACATCTTATTTAAAAAAAGAGAAGACTAGACAGAGAAGAGCTGAGACTGGTGAATATTCATACGACTCATTAAACATACACAAATATTCCTTGATCTAAAAGATGGAAACCCTCTATCCACTGAACAAAAGCAGGTTGGCATGAATTTATTATTTGCTGTGCCTGAGCGCAGATGCATCTTAAATGGAAACAATCGTTAAGGACCAGTCATGCTGTTTGTATTTGAGCAAATTCATGGTAGCTCAGTTGGTTATCCATTTTACATTGTAGAAGAGACCCTGATAGAACTGTGAACATTTCCTTTGGGATTCCTTGATAAGGCCCACTTGTCTTCATCTGGCTGGGCTTGTCTGTGTTGCATGTTCATGGTATAATAGTTTTCCCTGACATTTCTAAAGCAAATTAATCCACTCCCTTTTCATGAGCACTTATACAACTAGAAGTAGATCATTTAACTTTGTTTTTTGGACACAGCATTTTAGAAAGCCCAAATAACAAGGGTTAGTTGGGTTGTTTATTTTGATCATTTCTTATATAAAATTATTGAAATTTCAATCTACAGAGAAACCAGTATTGGTAATAGAATTAAATATTTAAAATTATAAACTTTATTGTTTTGCTTTTATTAATCCTCATCTGAGGATATTTTTCCATTGATTTTTAGAGAAAGTGGGAGAGAGAGGGAAAGACAGAGATAAATATCAATGTGAGAAAAACATTCCTGCCCTTGACAGGAATCTAACTGGGACCCTTAGGTCTACAGGCCTACGATCTACCCACTGAGACAAACCAGCTAGTGCAACAGTATTATTTTTAATCTGAGGTGGTATGGTGGCAGTGGTGGTGGTGGCTGCAGAGTGGCATGTGGCATAAAACTCCAAGTGCTTAAAAATAGTTTAAATGGGAAAGACAAGCAAAAAAGAAGAGATAATATTTATATTTGCAAAGTGATCACAAAATTTAGGGATTAGAATTGTATTGGCAAGTACTTTTGAATACTTAATGTTACTATAAACAAAATGTTTTAGGTTGTACTTTTCACTTTTGTCACTTAATCAAATCTACCAATTAAACAAAACCCTGTAAGTTATTAGGAGAGATACGCAGAAAAGAAACGCCTGTAGGTTTTGGAGTGTTTGTTTCCCTTTTCCATGTTATATTTAGCTGTCTAGACAAATTATATTTAAGTCGGGGCTTATTATTATAAGTCAGAAAGTCACTACAAACTAATTATTTTCAGTTCATTTAGGTGATTAATGTTGCAAACTTGGAAACTTGTACATACCTTGTGTTGGCGCCAATTAATCAAATGTGGAGAAAAAATTCAAGGTGCCCCCAGTCCTACTTCCAAAGCAACGAAGTGGTACTGGATTTCAAACATGCTATTAGTTATTCTGGCTGGAGAGAGCGAATCAAAATGACACACCCCTCCTATCTGACTCACTATGGAATGCAGGGGTGCTTTAAATGTAGAGAGTAGGTACTTTTAGTAGATTCTTCTCAGATGCAAGACTTCACAATGAGAAGCAGGCTTTCTAAACTGTCCCCATGTCCAGAAAGACACATTTCTTCAACCACAGGATCCAAAGACATTGACTTTATGACTGTTATTAAAGTCTGCCTTGAGCCAAGACCTTCAAAATCCTTCCCTTCGACAGCTGTTTGGTGGTTTATTTAGGACTTCCATGGGCAGTCTCAGCACAGTTCCTCCTGGACAAGTGTCAACGTCTCCTCCAAATCTCTGTCATCCTTTTCCTTAATTGGCTCCATTAACAGGTGTTCCCAGGCCAAAAGATGAGGATTCAACTGATTCATCACTTCCTGAGGCCCAATGTCAAAGATAGCATTTGGAGCACACTGGGGGTGAAGCAGAAGCTGGAGATGTGAAAAGATCTTGCAGTCCACTCTGCTTAAGTTGGTACAGTTTAGTGATGGCAAGAATTGAATTGAATTTGAACTCTAGCCTTAATCTTAATGCCAGCACAAGCACAGGCTCGGTTTTTTGAAACTTCCTTGTGTTCTGATTGAAATGATGCCAATGGATATATTACTGTTAGTACTACTTCTAAAATAAATTTTCCTTGAATTATATAAAGCATTATTTACTTGGCTTTTCACAACACCGTATCACTACTCCTATTTTAGTGTTGAATAAACTGAAGTTCAAAGAAACTAAAAATATTATCGAACATTGTATACACCCAGAAAGTAGACTAGTGGCTGCCCAAGTCTAGAGGTGGGAATGATAATTACCTATAAATGGGTAAGAGGAGTTTTATCGGGGTGATAAAATTATTCTAAAAGTGATTTATGGTGATACTACGTGTACTTTACAAAAAATCATTTAATGATACAGGTAAATAGGGTGAATTTTATATTTCTTAAAATATACCTCGCAAAATATGCTTGAGAAAAAAAGCATTAACAAAAATTACATCATTCTACTTTAACCCAAGGACCTTGCATACATAGTGCACTGTAACAAACTAGGGAAAACACTAAATAACTGCTTCTCTTCTAATTTTGTATAGAATGCTTAGCAATTTATGTAAGTTTCCTGGGCAATAGTTTTCTCAGCAGTAAAAGGAGGTCACTGGACCTCAGTTATAAAGGGAGGTCACTAGACTAATTATGTGTCTTAAAGATCTGCTATTATTGATATGATATGAATTTAAAAATTGCATATGAAAAATGATGGTGATAGAAATAATAGGCATGGAAATACTAGTTATCACTTGATAATGGGGCTATGAGAATTTAATTTTTCCTTTATCATA
>NW_006292687.1:3788221-3800436 GCF_000327345.1 Myotis davidii | reverse complement strand
TATAGAATGCTTAGCAATTTATGTAAGTTTCCTGGGCAATAGTTTTCTCAGCAGTAAAAGGAGGTCACTGGACCTCAGTTATAAAGGGAGGTCACTAGACTAATTATGTGTCTTAAAGATCTGCTATTATTGATATGATATGAGTTTAAAAATTGCATATGAAAAATGATGGTGATAGAAATAATAGGCATGGAAATACTAGTTATCACTTGATAATGGGGCTATGAGAATTTAATTTTTCCTTTATCATATTTTTTAAATATTCTAAAATAAGTGTGTTTTTAAAAAGGAAGTGAATTTTATTTTAATTTTAAATTTACTCTGTAAGGATATATGATGAATACAATTTCATATAGAATCTTAAATGGAAAATTCTAGTGTGTTAAATTCCTACATACTTGTATAAAATGTGGCTCCCTTTGCGATAGGTTTGTTTTCAATCTTCTATCATCTCTATCAAGTCATGTTTATAATCCAGAAACTAAAAATCCTTCTAGATACCTCCTCTGTCCTGCCACTTTTCTCCAACTCATCCACAAGTCTGTTTCACACCATGGTTGTCTCTCTGGTTCCCACTCTTCACTGTCTCTGTGACCTATAAAAGCTTCTGGATGGTTTCTAATTCCGTGCTTTCAGAATCTCATTGCCCTCCATGTTGCCTCAGATTCTTGGTGATACAGAAAATAGAAAACCAATGAAAGTAATTTATATAAATGAGAGATCATTTGTTTTTCAAAAAATAATAGAATTTATTTTCTAACTAAATATCTGTCTGAATAATCAGAATATGTATGGCCTGATGATTCACGAACTGGGGCAGGAGCTGTGCAGTGTCAAAAGAGTTCACAGAGGATCTAACTCATCTTCTGGAGTCAGAAAAAAATAATAGATCATGGATCTAATTTTTCTTCTTGATTTTCTGCTGTGTCAAAAGCCACTTAGTGTATTATGGTAAAGGATCTTTAAAATCTCACTAGCAGTGATTAATATCTTTAAACCTGATTTTATCAGAAGAAAATGTCTTCACACAAAATGGCAAAAGGCCTGTGCTAAGTCTGGGAGATATTGTCTGTAGTTCCCAAAACTGCATTTACCAAAAGGGTGTCTTAGGGTTGATCAGCTGACCCCATTTTAGGTTCTGATAAGAAGAAAATTCTGTGATTAATCAATGAATAAGTGTTTGTCTGACTCTATGGAATGGACTGATCTCTCTCTCATATTAAAAGTTTAATATTTCCCATAATTAATCAGAGTTTCATAATACAATTATAATTGAAAAAAGTTTAAAACATTGTGTAGTGTTTATCTGGAGAGGTAATACTATTCAATGATATTTTGCTGCAAATGAGAAACAAAATTAATTAGTTACTATCAGTGTTCAGAATGGGAAAATATAGTTAGAATTTAAAGGAAATTTCCACATCTTATATGAAATAACCTGGTTTGTTGTAAAACTCAATGTCTGTCTTGTTGAATGGTGCTCTCCCAGGAGGTATCCCAGGAGCCCTTTGAATTGCCAGAAGTGAAACTCATAAACATGCATTAATATAATTATTGGGAAATATATGTTTCCTTTTCCAAAACATTGCAGTTTCTATAATAATTTTGTATTGGAAGAGATAAACTATAATATGGGAAACCGTTATAAAGAAAGAAGAAACACAGTTTTTTCAATGTTATCCCTGTACCAAGTGTAGAAAAGTGAGTAAAAGTGCTCAATGAGGAATTTGTAGCATTATTATCTCTTCAGGATAAAGAAGAGCAGGCTGGGGATTGTTTTCCTTTATCATTTGAATTCTGCCTTTATCTTTCTGATCAAGTCTAAATCTAGACTGTAAATTCCTATACATTAGAAAGGTTGACCTAAGACTTGAACATCTCTGTAAAGAGAAGCATTGCTCATGCTTCTTCACTGATTTCACAATATTTGTACAATTTCAGAAAGAGATCCATTTGACCATAACAAGTAGAAGGTTTGGTTACTTTTGGTGTAACATTAGCCTTTTATGAGTCTTCTGCAAACATAGTAAATACTGAGCCAGCAGGCCTGGGTGTGGTTCCATAGGCTGATTTAGTATTTCCCAGATTAGGTTTACATAATGGAAAATAGTCTGGAAAACAGGACTTTCATTAGAATAAGAGATTTAACAAAGAGTAAATGGTTTCCAAGCAGTAGAACTGGGGCTAAAACCTACTGCTCTGAAACCCAGTCCTCAAGTTTTCCTAATATTCCTTGCTAACAGACCTAGCTCATTCTTTCTTTCAGTAAATTGTGTGTCATTCTTCTAGTTGCAGGGAATATGGCATTGAATAAAGCTCTTAAACCCCTATCCTCCTGACACTTGCATTCCGAAGAAGGGAGACAAATAGATAAAAGTTAAAGTTCTGGTATACAGTAGTACGTGCTATGGAGAAAAGTTGAATTAATTAAGAATGGAGACTGAAAGTTCGGGACAGTGAAATTTTAAATAGAGTAATCACAGAAGACCTCAAACAAGAGATGGCATTTAAATAAAATAAAATAACTTGAAGGAGGTGATGGAACAAACTTTGGGAATAAAAATGGAATAGAATCTAGGTAGAGGGGGGAGCAAATGCAGAGGATACAAGAAAGTAATGTGCCTGATACACATTGTGAATAATGAGAAGCCTCCAGTTCTGGAGGATCGAATCAATGAGCTAAATGGAAGAAGGTCTCAGAAAACCTTGTAAAAGGACATTAGTTGTACCCAGAGTGAGATGAGATGCTACAGGAATACTTTAGGAGAGAAGGACGTGATCTGACTGTTTTAATGGGATCTATCTATAGTCTGCATATAGTGTTGAGAATAGACTTAAGAGAGACAAGGGAAAAAGCAGGATATGTAGTTTGAAAGGAGTCACAAGAAATCAGCTGACTGGTTTGATAGAATTTGGAAGAGAGGAAGTGAAAAGGTTAAATTAACCTCTTGACACATTCTTAAAGCATTAGAATTTACTCAATGATTAGATGTAGGACATGAGATAGAGAAAGGAGGAAGAACACCTTCGATATTTGGACTGAGTACCCGGAAGGATGGAGTTGCTATGAACTGAGATGGACAGATTAGGAAGAGTAGATTTACAGCCACAGAACAGAGGTCCCAATTTGTACACGTTAAATTTGAAATACTCTTAAACTTCAAGTAGACCTGTGAATGTGAATTTGGATACATGTTTGGCATTTGGTGGAGAAAAATAGGCTGGAAATATCGTTAGCTGCGCTAGGTTGAATAGTGCTCCCACAGAATTCATACCCTTCGTGGAATCTCAGAATGTGACCTCATTTGAAAATAGGGTTGTTGAAATGTCATTAGTTAACCTGAGGTTGTAATCAAACAGGCTGAATTATTCATCCAATATGATCTAAAAAGAAGAGAAGACGCAGATGCACAAGAATGCGATGTTACCATGAGGGCAGGGACTGAGTGATGCATCTATCAGCCAAAGAACATCAAGGACTGTCAACAGCATCAGAAGCAAAGGAAAACGCATGGAACAGATTATATATATTGATTTTTTTACAGAGAGGAAGGGAGAGGGAGAGTTAGAAACATTGAAAAACATCAATCAGCTGCATCCTGCACACCCCCTCTGAGGGATATGCCCGTAACCAAGATACATGCCCTTGATTAGAATCAAACCTGGGCCCCTTCAGTCCGCAGGCTGATGCTCTATCCACTGAGCCAAACTGGTTAGGGCATGGAGCAGATTTTATTCCAAAGACTTCAGATGGAGCAGGACCCTGCTAACACCTTGATTTCAAACTTCTAGCTTCCAGAATTGAGAGAGAGTAAATTTCTATTGTTTTAAGCTACTCTATTTATGGTACTTTGTTACAGCAGCCTTAGAAACTAATATATAAGTCATCAGTGCACAGCAGTTAAAGTCAAGGACTAGATGCAATTCCCCAAGGGAGTAAGTATAGTTCTAAAATAAAGGAAATACAATGTCTGAACCTCAGGTAACACTAGTTTTTAGAGGTCAGGGAGATAAAGAGAAACCAGAAAGAGAGAATAAGTAGTAGCCAGTGAATTGGAAGAAAAACAAGGAGAGTGTGAGATCCTAGAACCCAAGTGGAGAAAGTGTACAGAAGAAAGGAATGTGTTAAATGCTGCAAATAGGTAAAGATGAAAACTGAGAATTAGTCATTGATTTTAGGAATGGAGCAGTCACTGGTAAACTTGAAATTAATTTTTCATGTTGAAAATGATTCTAACAATTAATTTTTAAATCTCCAAAGACAACTATTTACACAATCCAATATAATTTCCAAGGGGATAGCTAACTGACAGAGATGATAAGATGAGAAAAGCAAGATGTGGTAATATCTCCATGGGGAAACAAAAAGACAAACAAAAACCTTAATTCAGATGAAGATGAGGAATCTGCCTAGCTGGTGTGGCTCAGTTGTTGATGGCAGATCTATAAACCAGGGCACATGCCATGGTTGTGGGCTCAATCCCCAATAGGGGGTGTGCAGGAGGCAGCGGATCGATTCTTTCTCATCATTGATTTTTTTTAATTTTTCTCTCCCTCTCCCTTCCTCTCTGAAATCAAATATATATATATTCATTCATTCTATGGCTACAATGCTCACACAAAACAAAAAAGTAGAGAGTTGAGAGGATAGCCTGAAAACCTTCTGCCATTTCCTAAGCTCATATTTTAGAGGACACTTGTCTGTATTTGGCTGTTTCACTTCTCCCTTTTGTTATAAAATAGAGGAGAAAAAAATAACAAAAGGAAAAAAGACAAAGAACGCCACTAATACAAAAGAAGGCAAAAAAGTGAGACTCATATGGGACCGTTTTCTTTGTTGTCTCCACGTGGGAGTTGGTGATAGAAGGCAGAACACCAGCCAGACGTCTTTGTCAACAGCATTTATGTTCCCCACCATAATTCTCAGCTTTGAAACCAATTTGCAATTCTCCTGACATCAGTTTTCAATTTATTACCCCAGGTGGGTTGGTCTCTGAGGAAGGCCAGACTATATATGCAGCAGCTGAATTAACTAGTTGGGCCTAGTTAATGAAAATAAGAATGTCTTGGGCTGGTTAATATTTATATATTTAAAGGGAGCATCTCTGTTTAACCTGAGGGCTGTATTTCATTAGATTTATGCGCTGTAATACAATACCTGAAAGCTGGATAAAATTGGTCATGTTTTGTTAAAAATCTGCAGTATTCTCATTTACGCTCCAGATAAAAATCTGCCCATCTGTGACATATGGAAACCTGTTCTCCCTCTTATAGGTATTAAATTTTTCTAATTGTGGTCACTATGGCCTAATGTAGTAACATAGGTAATTCACATGGATATCAGACTAAGACTTTAACCCCCTCCCCACCCTCCACAAGAGCTAATGCAACTTTGTCAAAAGCCTTAAGCAGTTATATCAACTAAAGTAATGATAGCAGCAGGGTCTAGACATACTCCTGCCAGTAACATGCAGGATGACAAGGGCAGCACAAATGTCCAGGAGAGAAAAATGAGATCCACTGAGGCTGGCCCACACATTGCAGGTAAAGGTAAACAAGGAAAGCTGTTCTTGTAATTTTGTTAGAGCAGTATGAATATTGAGGTAGGCAAGAAGATTCCACAAGGGTGGATCTCAAATTTGGATTGCATTAGAATTAAGTGAGGATCCTATGAAAGACACTAATGTCTAAAGACCTCAAGGCCTATAGGCCTACTGAGTTAGGGTACATGGCAGAAGCTCTTACATATCCGTACCAGAAGGAAAGAAGGTAAGTTTCTGCAGGAAGCATTAAGTAGTGAAGCCAGTGTCTGGATAAACTCTGTCCATGTTCTCTGCCCATCTCTATTTGCATAATAAACATATTATTATGTCTGTTGTTTCTTTTTTATTGTTGAAAATTGGAAATGTTACAGATTCCTTCATGTGAACCCTATCATTTTTTGAGGTGGAGGAAAACACAGGGAATTAAGGAATAGTTCAAGGAACAGTCATTCCAGGAGGAGCTGTATGCACACATATGCATACAGGATCCCATTACAAAATACACTTATGAAACACTGAACACAGACACCTCTACAAATACTTTGATGATACAAACTGCACGTTAGCCGATTTCATTTTGTGTGGAGTACTAAAATTAAAAAAAAAAAAATCAGTCTAGCAGTTTATCTCTATTTAAACTGGTGTTTCTGGTATTTATTTGTCTGCAGAATCCTCATTTACTCTGCTTATCTTCAACACAGTGTAGAAGATGCCACCTCTGGTGGAATTTCTATTCTATTAACTTTTTTTGACGTTTGACTTTTGATTCATGAGTCTACCATATAATTCTACTTAATGGAATCTTAAATTTGTCAGTTTGTAGAGTGAAATTGTCCAGTTGAATATGCTGAATGAGGAGCCTAAAACTCAAATGCACATAGGTTTCAAAAGGTAATAAAATATATAAACTGAATTGGCTGCTAGACAATAGGTTGTGGTGGTATTTATGGGTAACTGAAGATTTTTTTACTTGCCTGTGGGAACATATAATCTTTTTCTAAACCCTACACAAAACAACTATACTTTCTCTTTTTTCATATCTATCATCTATCTATCTATCTATCTATCTATCTACCTATCATCTATCTATCTATCTATCTATCTCTCTATCTATCTATCATCTATCTACCTATCTATTATCCTGCCCTCCTTCCTACCTACCTATTTATTTTTCTATCTTCTTCAGAGAGTCTGCTAACACAATTCAGGTTATGAGGCTTCATTTCAAACCCTATTTTAAATCAATTCTTGTCATCAAGGCTAAGAATTCCAATATGTTTTTCTTGATAGTATTCAATTACATTTTCATTAGCAATTTTCATGAAAGAAGAAAGGAGACAAATATTATAAATAAGTCATAACGATCCATCCTAATTACATTACATGACAAAATCATTTTTATATTTTATATTTATTTGATGTACCCAAAATGTATATCACGCTGTAGGAAAACAAACAAAAAAGGCAAGGTAAATGAAACTTTTTTTTTAAATCTGAGGTTATGAGGCTATGAACTCAAAACCTGACTTGCCTGTTCTCAATAGACACAAATTGTAACAAACTTAGATAAGACATCCATAAAACTTATGCTTATCCAAATTGCTTTGTCATGAATCATGGGTGGCTTTGATGTTTTATCTAAAACATCATCACCATAAACATGGCCATCTAAGTTTTCCCTGTAAGGAGTTTTATCATTTTACATTTGGTCCATGTTCCATTTTAAATTAATTTTTGTGAAGTGAATTTTGTGAAGTATAGTTTTGAAGGTGCTAATGTAAATGATATTATGTTTTATTTACATATTTCACTTGTTCATTATAGTACATGGACAAATGAATGACTTTTGTATTTTAGCTTTGGATTCTGAAACCTTGTTATAATAGCTTTTTACTTCCAGGAGGTTTTTGTTTGTGTTTTTTGGCCAATTCTTTCATATTTTCTACATAGATGATCATGCCATCTGTGAGCAAGAAGAGTTTTATTTCTTCTGTCCCCATATGTATAACTTTAGTTCTTTTACTTGTCTTATTGTATTAGATCTTCCAGAGGGATTTGGAAAAAAAGTGGTGAGAAGGGAAGTGTTCTATAGCCCCATGATTAGTTCTAAAACTTTAAGTGAGTCTATGTCTTTGGATTATTTAGTTGACATATGTTTATCAGTTCTTCCTCCCTGCCTTTTTTGAAACAGAATGGCCAGAAGGGCCTATAGTTGGTTATTCCCTTTCCCACCTGGAAGACTAGAGGGGACTGGTGTACTTATCTCCCTTCCTCAGGTCAATATGACTCTGAAAATAACCCATCAGATTAGGTTCTTGTTAACTATTTTCTCCAGAGGGTAGATCTTGTTAAGAACAGAGTGCTCTGAAGTATTCAAAATTATTTCTTTTCCCTGCCCTCTTCTGAAAGGATGAGTAGATTTTTCTCTGAAATTTACTGGGGGAACCTGGCCAAGTACCTGGAGGTAAATATCACACTATAGTGGCCGGCTAACTGTGACTGTATCCCTCTGGAATTATTAACTCAGAGTTATCAAATGGAGTTCAGGTTTTCCTGCCTGCCACTGGTTCCTGTTGTAGTTTATACTGTTACTCTCTATTCACCTCTGTCTCTCCAGTCTTGGCAGAAGCAGTTTGCCTGTGTCCTCTAAGAAGAGTGGTTGATTTTTCAGTCTGGCCAGCTTTGTCTTTCTTTTATTTTTTTTAAAATCCCTACCTGAGGGGATATTTTTATTGATGTTGGGAGAGAGAGAGAGACATTGATGCGATGTGACAGAGAAACATGGATTGGTTGCCTCCAAGTATGTGCCCCAACCAGAGATCAAACCCACAACCTAGGTTTGTGCTCTGACAGAGAATCAAACCCATGACCTTTTGGTATATGAGACGAAGCTCCAACCAACTTCAACCAATTAAGCTAACTGGTCAAGACTGTTCATTCATTATAAATATATTATTAGCAAGTAAAAAGGAGAGAGAGAGACAAAAACATCAGTGATGAGAGAGAATCATTGATCAGCTGCCTCCTGCATGGCCCACACTGGGGATGGAGCCCTGACCGGGAATTAAAACATTACTGCCTGGTACAAAGGTTGATGCTCAACTACTGAGCCACACTAGCTGGGCATCAGTTTTTCATTAATAGGTAAGATGAAATATCAACTGCCAACTTCCTTACATGCCACCTTGGAAACTCAAGCCCATTCAGTTTTTAAAATCAAGAACATATTGATAGTGGACCTTTGCAAGAGACTACATTTTTTTTTTCTAGATGAAATGAAGAATACTGCGTCCTTCAGAAGCATCTTAAACATAAAATAATAAGGGTTATGAAGAGATATATGAAGTGCTACGTAGTAAAGACAACATATGGCATCACAAGTATTCTGCAATGGGATAAGGACATACATACAAGCACAATTAGATTGTTTTGGTACCAACTGAATGGACATGATGTTTCCACAGTTCCATATCACCTACAAATGCCAAATAGTTTTCTTTCTTCTTGCTTTCCTTCTACTAAGAGTTTTTGAAGGCCAATATTTCTGACATCCTGGTTATTTTATTTTTTTAAAATATGTTTTATTGATTTTTTTACAGAGAGGAAGGGAGAGGGATACAGAGTTAGAAACATTGATCAGCTGCCTACTGCACACCCCCCACTGAGGATGTGCCCACAACCAAGGTACATGCCCTTGACCGGAATTGAACCCGGGACCCTTCAGTTCACAGGCTGACACTCTATCCACTGAGCCAAACATCCTGGTTATTTTAATGGCTGACAACTATGTAATGAAATACAATTGAGGGAATCATGAAAATACATCCTCTAATGTTTTAAAACATTAATTCCAGTGATTATAAAGGAAGTTACTCTGATTATTGTAGATTATTTAGTCTTTGCCCCCAATATACATATTTGACACCGAAAGGTTCAATTGGAGGAATACCACTTTGTGATATTTCTATAATATCCAAGAAGTGAAAGTATCCCAGTGTGCCTTCTTTGCACAAGAATAGGTCTTCAGATTCACTGTCTTAGTCTCTTGGCCAATTTAGGCTGCTGAGACAAATTCCCATAGACTGGGTGTTTTATAAACAGTATAAATTTATTTTTCACAGGTCTGGAGGCTAGAAGTCCAAGATCAGATGCCATCAAACTGGCTTCTGTTGAGTCCCCTTATGGGTTGCAGATTGATGACTTCTCCTTAAATCCTCTTCTTATATGGCCACTAATCCTATTTATGAAGGTTCCACCCTCATGACCTAATCACCTCACAGAGATATCTCCTTCACATATCATCACAATAGGAACTAATAATTTTAAGATATGAATTTGCTGGGACATGGACATGTAGTCCATAACACTCAGGCATCCGGAGGAAAAGAAAATGTGATTAGATATACATGCTTACTTTGAGAAGGTAATTGTATTTGTTTTAGTTTAGGATCTTCATAGGTCCCTTTCAATAACTCTTGTGTTTTATCATCTGATTAAATATTTTTGTTTATTTTATTTTTGTTGTTTCTAGCATACTGGGCTCTGGACAACCCCATGAAGATTGCCCTGAAATACAGGGTAGCACAGATAATAAAAGTCAGAACACCTGCTTTTATGTCTTATGTAAGTTATTTCCATTTTGGTGAGATTTAAAAATTCCTTTTAGATTTATTTTCTGAGTTAACATGAATTTTGATTATTATTGAAAGCATTTGATTGATAAATGCTATCCCTGAACATTCCACACATCAAAAATAGGTAGGAGTGATGATTTTTATAACACAAAAATATAAAGAAATTGCTGGGCTTTTTGAATTAGAAACAAGTATATATTATAATTTCATGTTGGGTCTCTCTTGGGTATAATTTGAAAGGAAGATCTGTAAACCCTTTGTCCAATAGCAGCCTAATTTTCATTTTACTTCTCTCTTTTTCCTTTTGTTAATGAACTCTTTGAAAAGGAAACAATGGGAAAGGAAAAGATAAAAGAAACTGCAGCTCCATCAATTTTCTCATTGCTTCTCATTAGCTAAGAGACCAATGTTAGCACCTTTGTGATTTTTGTAGTATTGACTTTAGGCTATTTTCAATTTGTGAAAAATAAATGACTCCATCAATTTCTCTTTGTTTCTTCTGAATAAGAGAATCCTTTGGGCTCAAATACAGCAATGGGTTAACAATATTTTAGATGCCTCTTACTGATATTCCCCAAAATGTTAGAGATTGAAATAATGTTAAATCATTTGTAATTTTCCAATTTTGCTATTTGTACTTTATCATCATAAAAATTATTCCCTTTAACTTTAGATAATGACCCTTATCTTTTATAATAATATTTTAACTTAAATTATGTCTTAAATGACATTCATCTAGATAATCATCTTCTGTGTTTTGTTTGGTTAGGATTATATCAGGTAGCAACTTATTTCACTTTCTGTTTTTCTGATAAATTATATACAGTTTTGTATCTTTGTTAACAGCTGATACCCAGATTTTTTTTTTATTTCCAATCTAAGAATCACTACATTTTAATAAATAGCTATTAATGTTTATTGTGTTCACTGTTGTATTTGGATTTGTTCAAACTTTTTTTGTGTCCTTTGATTTGTTATTTCATTGCTTCTTTTTTTTTCTCTTGCCTTTTGTTGAATTTATCATATATTTGCTATTTTACTTTGCTTTCCAATGAGGCAAGATTTTCCATTTTATTTATTTTATTTTAATGTTTTCCCTCAAGTGATTGTCGACCTATGAACCAGGAGGTCAAGATTCAAGTCCTGGTCAGAGCGTATGCCTGTGTTTCTGCTGTATCATTAGTGGCGGGTGTGCAGGAGGTAGCCAATCAATGATTCTCTCTTATCATTGACTTTTTAAAAAATAAATCTTCATTGTTGACATTTCTATCTCTCTCTCCCTCTTCCTTCCTCTCTGAAATCAATAAAAAAATACTTTTAAAAAGCAATATGCAAAAAATAAATAAATAAAAGCAATATGCACCTTTTCCGCCTTATCAAAATAAAGCTGCAGATTGGCTGACCCAAAATGCATTCCAGACAAAGCTTCCTCCTTTCTGTTTTTCACTATTAAAAAATGTTACAGGTAAGTGTGTGCTCTCTGCTCAGCTACTGAATTCAGCCACTTTATTCAGGTTTTCTGTTTCAGCTGAAATCATTTCCAAAGATTTCACAACCCCTCTTCCATATCACGAGTTACATATCTCAAACACTAATCTTTTTTTCTAATTCATAATTTTTATTTTTATATAGTCAATGCTAGTTCAGATTCACCACTAGGTTTAGCAATTTATGTGTTCAATATTGCTTATAGCACTTTATTACCTCTATGAGGGTTATTGCTGTTTTTGAGCTCATATTTCTTTTCAATAAGGGAGCTATAAGTAATAAATCCTTATGCTTGTTCTTTCTTTTTTGTCCTCATAAAATATCATTATTAGGAATTTCACAACTAGCAGGGATGAGTAAGCTTCTAACCAATTAATTATCCTTCACATAATAACTATAAACTACATGTGAGATTAAAATAAAAACCTACTACCTTACAACTCTAGGGTATAAATAGAAGCAGGAATAGTTAGTAAAGGTGTACACTGTACTCCCTAAAGTAATAATTGAAAAAAAATACACACACACACATATATATATATATATATAT
>NW_006292687.1:3782754-3787988 GCF_000327345.1 Myotis davidii | reverse complement strand
TTCTAAAACAAAAAATACACAAATAATAAAGAAGAGTGTGACAGGTAAAAGAGAGGCTAAAAACAGAGAAGATAAACAAATATAATAAAATTATATATTTAAAATTGTTCGTATGAATATTTGCATTCCATGTTAATATACTAAATACTTCTATTAAAAGGCAGAGATTTTCAGAAAGGATATGAGTAAGATTTAACAATGTACTATCTACAAAAGAAATATTTTATTTTTTTCCTTTTATTAAACTTATTGGGGTGACACTGTTAAATTTTTAAATATAAAGACAGAAAAGGGGAAGTAAATAAATGTAAAAAATGCATACAAGTAGAAAACATAAAAATGTTGAAGTGAGTGTATTTAAATCAGATATAATAGATCAAGGCAAAGTATTAAACCAAACAGAGAGAGAGAGGAGTGATAGATAGAGAGAGAGAATGCTTTTATATTGAAAAATGAGCAATTCATCAAGAGAATATGGCAATTATTAACATATATGAAAAACAGAATTTCAACATACAAAAACAGAAAATGGCAGAAAGGAAAAATTTACAATTTGCATAGTAGGGCATTTTCAATAGTAGGAAATTCTAACATTGCTCTCTCAGCAATTAATAGAACAATTATACTTTGATATCATATCAATAAATGCAAAATATCTGAATAATATTATCTAGTATCTCACCTAATTGTGTCTTAGGAAAAGGATATCATACAAAGGACATTCATTAAGCACAATGGAATTAACCATGAAATTATTCTACACTATATAAGAAAACCAAATATTTTAAAATTAATCAACAAAGCCCAAAAATTATTGTAAGTCAAGGAAGAATTCATACAAATAATTAAAAGATATTTCAACTACAATAAAATATATGGAAATTTGTGAGATGCAACCAAAGCAATTCTGGGAGAAATATCCAGATTAAAATATTTATAGACATGAAGAAAGGATTAAAATGAATGATCTGAGAGTTCAAAAGAGAAGAACAAAGTAAACCTGGAGTAACTGGAAAGAAGTAAATAAAGAGCTTAAGCAGGGACATTGAAAATAAATATACAATAGGAGCTTAACAAAACAATGACCTAGGAAATGTTTAACAATTCTGGATAAAAATAAAAATTATGAATATTGGAATTAAAATACAGTGGTTGTTACAGATGCTACATATAATTAAAAATTAATACTGTACTAAAATGTAATGAATATATTCATGCCAACTTAATGGAAAGAAACAAATTTCTTTAAAAATACCACTTGAAAAAATTTTTCACAAAAAAAGTCTAAATAGTTCTACTTCTATATAAATATTTAAATTAATTATCAAAGTTTTTCTGACAATTAAGTCTAAGCCCAAAAGTGAATTATATCAAACTTTCAAAAAAGAAATAACACCACTCACACAAATGTACTTGAGAAAAAGAAAAATATTCTCCAATTGCTTATAAGGATTACATAATCCTGACAGCAAAATCTATCACAGATTGTACAAAAGTAGGGAAGATAGATAGAAAAAAAGAAAGAAAAAGAGAGAGAGAGAGAGAGAGAGAGAGAGAGAGACAGAGAGAAAGGAAGAAAGAAAGAAAGAAGAAAGAAAGAAAGAAAGAAAGAAAGAAAGTATAGGCTGCAAATTAAGGTAATGGTAGGAAGGAAGGAAGGAAGGAAGGAAGGAAGGAAGGAAGGAAGGAAGGAAGAAAGAAAGAAAGAAAGAAAGAAAGAAAGAAAGAAAGAAAGAAAGAAAGAAAGAAGAAAGTAAGTTATAGACAAATACTCCTCATGAACAGAATTGCAAATATCCTTAACAACTTATAATAAAACTAGAGGCCAGGCGCACAAAAAATTCGTACATGGGTACAGTCCCTAGGCCCGGCCTACGTTCAGGGCCATCTTCCCCAGGTGCCAGCAGCCAGCCCCGTCTCCTGCCATCACCCCTGGTTCCCCATTCAGAGAGGTTGGCCATTCCCGCCCGCTCACCCGCCCTATCCCTGAAAGATGGTCGCCCTCGTGTGTGTGTGTGGGGGGGGGGGCGGGGGGGGGGGGGGGGCGGGGGCTTTGGCCTGGAGCCACCCGTGCCTTCCGCCACCCACCCCTGATTCCCTGTTCCTTATCCAGCAATGGGAGCCTACCAGCTGGGGAAAGGGACAGAGAGGTTGGCTGGCAGGCCCCAATTGAGCAATGGGTCCTGTGGGCTGGGGGCAGCTTCTGTGTTGAGCGTTTGACCCCTCCTGGTCAGTGCACGTCATAGCAACTGGTCATTCTGCAGTTTGGTCGATTTGCCCTTATATTATATAGCATGTATTACCCTTATATTATATAGCATGTATTACAATCACTGATAAGAAGGATAATGTAGCATGACCTTTAATGAAGGATAGCTTTACATTAAAATTATTCAATGTAAGTGACCTTATTTTAGAAGAAAGAAAAATATGTGTATTTCAATTGGTACTGAAAACACATTTGAATCCAATACCCACTCATGAGAAAAGTACTCAGCAAATTAGGTATAGGGGCATAGATGAGAATACTGTTCTAGGGCATCTAACTAAAACAAAAACAAAAGCAAAAAACAAACAAACCTGCAAATAAGTTCATATTAAGATTTATTTTTTTTTAAGTTTAGCTCATATTCAGTGAGAATTCAGGATTTTCTGGGCTTTGAATCTGTCTCTTCATAGGTTTTCGTTTGCCATGTCAAGGACTCTAGATTCTTCTCTGATAGACTCTGTTATATTATTCCCTTGTCTTAGTGACAGAGTTCCAAAGACTTAATCTTTCCAGGGAGAGGTGAAATCAGGCAGAGACCAGCTCCCTTGTTGTCTTCTATGGCAGTGGACACAATTTTTCTCACTCATTCTTTAAATGGTTTCATCCAGGGGTCTCACTTCTAAAGTCTTGACTCTTCTGGGTATAAAGATTTGACTTGAATGGCTTCATAGGTATTAATATCCAAATAGCCAACCACACCTCAGGTCATTAAAACTATTATCTCTAGTTCTAATCTGGCTTTGATCTGGCATCAAGGAATTTTTGCTGTTTAAGTTTGTTTTTTTAACACAATCTTAGCAATGTATTTTAATTTGTTTTTGGTACTGCAATTAATTTACATTTTGGATATCTATAAAGAGACTTTTTCATTTATTTTTGTGTGTCATCTTTAAAAAAGCCAACATATTTTTGTTATAATAAAAATCATTTTTAATATTTATTTATTTTTATTGATTGGTTTTGAGAGATAGGAAGAGATGAAGAGAGAGAGAAAGAGAGAGAGAGGGAGAGAGAGATTTATTATTCCACTTATTTATGCATCAATTGGTTGATTCTTATATGTGCCCTGACCAGGGATCAAACTGTAACCTTGGTGTATCAGGACGATGCTCTAAACAAAAGGGATAACCAGACAGGGCATATTTTTTTTTTATTTTTAATAACACATGGATATGGTCCTAATATATTTAGTTAAAATAAAAGTAATAAACCTATTTTAGAGAATAATATATATTAGTAATATAGTCATGTAGTATAAATAAAAGTGGTGCTTTTTGTTGCTCTACTCAAGCATTATATATTGAGTATATTCTACATTTAGTTTGATAAAGAAAAGTTATTAAAAAAAAGAAAATTAGCACTTATGCAATTATGTTGGAAAATACAAATGCTCTCCTAATACTTTGCAGAGTTATCCCATGAAACATAAAGTGAGTGAGAAAAAATTTTATGAAATTCTTATATATATTTGAAAATTATTTCCAAAAGCTCATGCCATTGAAATTAGCAATTATGAAAATTCTGGGTCCAGATTCTCTTTATATATATTGGTGAAACAATGAACCTGACAATTCACACTTGGGCAAATACCAACACTTGTCAACCCTGATTAAGTGAACAAGTAAACTTAGCAATATAGGACAAGTTATTGTTCCTGTTTTGTGCATTGTTATTTGTGTATTTTGTTATTTGTGTATTGTTCTGTTTGTGTATTTTTTTTTTTTTGGTAAAACATATTCACAACGAGAGACCCTATAGGGTGTAAATGTGACTACTACAGATGAGTGTGGCCTTTGTCTTTGTAATTTTCTTCCTCACCTTCTCAACTGCCAAAGAATAACTACCTGGTTCTTATGCAATGAATCTGAGGTCACTCAAAAAGGATTATCTTTACATGAAATTACACCTATTTGATCAGAAGATGAATTTAGTGATGAGGAGTTATGGAGAACATATGTATATTAAAGTAGGTAACAGGAAATTGAAAATATTATTTCAACTTATTAAGTACTGATTTTCACAAATTTCTTGATATTTGTTCACACACACACACACACACACACAAATGGTAAAGACAAAGAAACTTGATAAAGATAAGAAGGATGGGGAAACTGGTAAAGAACTACAGATTTAGACTCTAGTGCAGGGGTCCTCAAACTACAGCCCGCGGGCCACATGCAAATACAAATATTGTATTTGTTCCCGTTTTGTTTTTTTACTTCAAAATAAGATATCTTCAGTGTGCATAGGAATTTGTCCATAGTTATTTTTAAACTACAGTCCGGCCCTCCAAAGGTCTGAGGGACAGTGAACTGGCCCCCTGTTTAAAAAGTTTGAGGACCTCTGTTAGTGTTATTATTGTCTGTCCAGAGAAGGAAGCAAAAGCAACAAAATGACTAGAGACAGGAAGTATGGGCAAGATGGATGAGAACATAAAATTAATTTTCAAAAAAGTGGGGTTTCACAGTTTTAGAATTGTGTTTTTAAATGAGTTACTGTATTCTTCTCTTTCATTCCTTTGTTCCATCTTTAGTTGAAGTAGAATATTCTCCATATATAATATTTGACAAAATCTTGCTGTGAAATGAATATCACAATTAGCATAAGTTGAATAGACCCATTCTTTATAAAGACTATGATATTGCGTATTATTTTTTTCTAATTTACCCATAGTAAAATTCACTGTTTCAAGACACCATTGTCTCAGACCAGCTATCCTGGAAGAGGATGATAGGACTCTTATTTTATTTATATCTTTATCCTGAATCTTAAGCTAATGGTATACAAGTTTCACATCTGGCGGTAAATCAATTTTTCTTCTTTAGCTGCAATTTACATTCTATTAGTAACTAAAGTTGATTATTTTTATGAATTATTTTTAAAAAAAATATTTTCTTCAACTACTATTCCCTTATATAAGACCATGATTATAGCTATACTTCGTGACAGTTGCCTAATACATAGT
>NW_006292687.1:3733100-3782506 GCF_000327345.1 Myotis davidii | reverse complement strand
AGATGAATGAGAACATAAAATTAATTTTCAAAAAAGTGGGGTTTCACAGTTTTAGAATTGTGTTTTTAAATGAGTTACTGTATTCTTCTCTTTCATTCCTTTGTTCCATCTTTAGTTGAAGTAGAATATTCTCCATATATAATATTTGACAAAATCTTGCTGTGAAATGAATATCACAATTAGCATAAGTTGAATAGACCCATTCTTTATAAAGACTATGATATTGCGTATTATTTTTTTCTAATTTACCCATAGTAAAATTCACTGTTTCAAGACACCATTGTCTCAGACCAGCTATCCTGGAAGAGGATGATAGGACTCTTATTTTATTTATATCTTTAACCTGAATCTTAAGCTAATGGTATACAAGTTTCACATCTGGCGGTAAATCAATTTTTCTTCTTTAGCTGCAATTTACATTCTATTAGTAACTAAAGTTGATTATTTTTATGAATTATTTTTAAAAAAATATTTTCTTCAACTACTATTCCCTTATATAAGACCATGATTATAGCTATACTTCGTGACAGTTGCCTAATACATAGTCATTTATTTGTGTCTCAGTGTCAGGTCCACCTTGAGCTCTGCACTCATATTGACATTCTTAGTGCATCCGTGTACATCATAACAGCTCATCATTCACCTAATGAACTGGCCCCCAGTGTTCCATTCCTTTGTTCCATTCCTTTGTTCTTTCTGCTTCCTCCATGAAGACGCCTCTTTTTTCTATTTCCATTCATCAACTTAAGTTCTCATCTTTCAAGACCCAAATACAGATGTCATGGATTTTTATGGTCAACTTATTTCACTCCAAAATTATACTCCTATATTTTGCTTAAACATATTTACGTCTAGGACTTGCTGAGAGCAAGATGCTTGAGTTAATGTTCAGGAAGCATTTGCAACCACCGAGCTGAGACTTTTCACTTCAGAAAGAACTCTGCATTGAAGACAAGCATTTGGAAGCAATTACCATATGCATGCCTGCTGGACACTGTGTGAAGCAGTTGATCCATCCGGCAGACGTTAGAGTGTTCAGTAAATAAGGTAAAACAGAAAGTCCAAACTCTTTAGTTGGTCATGCAAAACTTCTAACTTCTGGCCCCAATTTAATTTCCAAACTTCCCCACTATTTTGTTTTTCTTGAGTATCTGCATTAGTCACTGGGATCTCTGTTTCTAGAATAGTCTCTATCTTGAAGAGTGTAAATTTTCTTATGCTGTTCCTTTCCTGGGGAATTTTTGTTCCACTGCTCTCTGTGTACATTTATTCTACTCAGTATATGTTCAATGCATTTGCATCTGTTTTATTAAAGACCATAGGGTCAATATGAAATTTTAGTCTATATTGTAGTTCCCCAATATTAGCCCTTGCACCATTATTACCTCATATGCTAAAGATTAGAAGATCTAGATCCTTTTTACTTGTTTTTCCTGCAACCTACTTATTTTTACTTTAGTAATTACTGTTTAGGAAGCTTTTGAAGTCCAAGCCAAAACCATTTCTGGAAGGTGAAGCATTTTTAGCTGAAAAGTGGAAACTAGATTTTGAATCTCATTTGTGTCAGCATATAGTATTTTAAAACTAATATATTCCGTTTCCTTTTCACCATTTTATCAAAAATCAAGGACACTCAATGAAAGTCCTTTATCTTCCTACTTGTTAGATCATGCTTTGCTAAATAGGGGGAAATAATTTTTTTAACTCAGATTATTTAATATCATGGTAAACCTATAAATTTGTTAGTTATATTAATAGTGATAATTGTAAGACTTTATGAAGTATTTCATTACAGATTATTTTAAAAATATTGCATGGAATAGGTAAGACAGGTCTTATTAGCTCTGTTTTACTGGTTAGGAAACTGAGGCTAAATGAAACTCAGTAATTGCTCAAAATTCCAAAGGTAGTAAGCAGGGCTGGATCAGTTCTCTTCCTATTACTTCATGGCCTGTCCCCAATTGGTGAAGTAAGGCCCATTTTGGCTGGGAACTGTAGATAGCCTATGATTACTGCCAAGGAGGCATATTGAGTGGGATGTACCCAATCTTTTGGTTGCATCAGGTTCTTCTGTGCATGAATGAATTTTGCCAGAATCAGCGTCTTTCATCAAGATGTTCAATTTCCAAAGATGAAATTTAATAGAATGAAATTTCATATACTAGCCCGTAATGCTTGGATAGGAAATTAAATAGGGGTACTCTGTGCTGTATAACCTCCACAAGATTTGAGAAAATTTTTGTGGCCACTACAAGAAAAATTCTATTTGGTAGAACTCAATTCTTAAAAATCTTGATTAATAAAAAATTGGGGAGAAGGGGAATATAACAGAAAAATAAGTGAGCAGTCCTTTGTGTGTGTGTAACCTGAATTCTAATTCTTTCTTTAATTATTTGAGTCATAAAAATTTCCCACTGATCCTTAATACCTCATAACTTAGTTGACTAAATCAAATGAATGTTATATAAGCATTTAGAAAGGTATAGAAAGTGCTTAAGTATTTTCAAGTTTTCTGGCTTGGGACCCTGGGAAGATGGTGAGGGAAATCATTAGCAGCTCCTCCTCCTCCTCCTCCTCCTCCTCCTCCTTTTTCTTCTTCTAATTTAATTGGTGTGACAGGTGTTCAATGCACAATTTTATAGGAAACAGAGGAGGGAAGGAAGTTATAGGAACCATTATAAATGAGTGAATAGCTGAATTCACATAAAGGACTGGAAATCAGCAATTCTAGGATACATTTCCCTATCTTTCATTTTTTTTAAAATATAGCTTTTATTGATTTTTCACAGAGGAAGGGAGAGGGATAGAGAGTTAGAAACATTGATGAGAGAGAAACATTGATCAGCTGCCTCCTGAACACCCTGCACTGGGGATATGCCCGCAACCAAGGTACATGCCCTTAACCAGAATCGAGCCTGGGACCCTTCAGTCTGCAGGCCAATGCTCTATTCACTGAGTCAAACCAGTTAGGGCCCTACCTTTCATTTTGAAAATTTAGGCAACCTATGTCACAAAATAGGCAACACCGAACTGGCCTTGTCAAAAGCCTTCTTCTAATTCTTCTAATGAAATCTCTCTTAGCTCTCTTTTGCCTTCTTTTTGTCTGCCCCAGCCTACTCCAGCAAGCTTTATAACTTCCCCAGCTTCTGCGTTTTAATTATGAGATGGTTGGTAACAAATGTTAGATAGGTGCTTGTCAAATTAGAGTTCACATCACAGGCTGCTGGCAGCAGTGAAATGGTGATACAAATATTCTTAGATCCTCTGGTGTTCAACCTTATCAAAAGTCATGTCTGTAGGTCTTGACTTTATTATTCAAGGACAGAAGGGAAGAACAATCAGATAGAAACTTTTTTGTCTTTTCTCACACCACGAAGGAACTGCTGACAAACTTGTTCTCTGTCTTCTCTCCTCCTTTCCCCGTTTTTCTATTCTAAAAGTGCACCTCCCCAAACATATCATAATATATAATCCTTATTGATTTGTGCAGTATCAACTCTCATTATGCATGTGGGTGTTATCTGCAACAAAAATGAAAAGCCAAGCTGGGGCTGCCTCTGTGATCACTTGATGTTTACTCATCTAATGCAAACTAATTTCATTGTTTGTCCAAGAAAAACAAGGCAAAACTGCTATTAAAACCTGCTCTCAGGCATTGAAAAATTCGATAGAAATTAGTAGCATGTAACATACTTTAAATTATCAGATCCATCACCTCTATCATCTAGGACAGCCATTTAGTCACTATGGCTATTTTTGTTTACGATATCTCAAATATTCTAAATATTTTCTAAACCCAAGAACTGAATGAGGATAGAATTTAATAAGTATTTCCACAATTTCTCCTACATACTACTGTTGCTACTGGATCTATCTATTTATGTATAGGTCATGCTCATATATACTCATAAGAAATAGAAAGTAAAGACTTTAAATCAAGTTTTCAATTAACTAAGTGCTGAATCTTTAAACAACCAAGCAACCAAAAGCATTATTTATCATTATAGTAAAGGTTATTGTACTGGTTTGAAGGAATCATTCTATTCTGTGCATTTGCCTTTAATTGGAGAAGAGCATTAAGTGGTGGAGACAGGGGAGGAGAAAAAGATACCAGATAAAAGGGGGCTCAGGCTAGGAGAGAGGGTTGTAGCTGGCATCTTTGGAGCATTATGCTTGCTTGAGCCTGCACCATAAAACCATATTTGGATTACAATGTCATGTAGCTCTTAAGAGTGTAAGTGGGCTAGGCAATAACCAACATCTCTTTCAGCTACACTATGATTATTTAAAACCATACAAATTATCCCTCTTGCTGCCTCAGTGTTGTGAGCAAATTAAAAGTAAGTAAAAGAACTAGCAGCACCAGCTGTCCTACAAGGTCTAAAGGGTTTTTTCTTGGTGAAGATCTAGAGGTGTGGGCTGCCATTGCTTAGGCTGCAATACACTTGACTTTTTCAACATCAGCAGATGACATTCTTAATCTCCATAAACTGTGTTGGGGATATTAATAAATTATTTAGTACTTGTCAAAAACAGGTAACAAGAGGGCCTGAGAATTTTTTTTTTCCTTTTGAATATAATAATATAATGAAGATCCTTTCTAAAACCACCAGTTACAAGCAAAAATGAGGGAAGGCGACCTTATTTGCTGACAAGGCTCCTGGACTATGAATACTGAACTCATTGTATTTTAAGCTCTTTGAGAAATGTTAAGCATAAAACGTGCTCATGGAACCAAATACTATTCCAGTCTGACCTCATAGGTCATGGCTGGGGCTTCCTTTGCCACAATTAGTGCCTTCCAGAGGGACACACCTGCTCCATGGCACTACCCAGCACCGTCTGTGTTGAAAGAAAACAAACTAGATAATAATTCTGGAATTCATAAATTCATTCTCATGATGACACCCTCCCACCAGAGGCACAGACAATGGAGATAACCCAGCTGGTAGGACTTACTTTCCAAAGCATAACCCTAATGCATCCCAGTGGAGAAAATGAAAAGAGATTTATTATTAGTTTTGATCTAACACCGATCAATGAGCAAAATGCCACGAGGCTGAAGCCAAGGCCATATACACTGTCCAAGAAAAAAATACATAAAAGGGAAGAACGAGCAGAAAATGTCTGCAATATACAAAATAAATACAGGGGAGAATAAAACCTCTTTTGTTAGGAAACTATCCCTCCTGACCAAGAGCAGCGATCTGCCATCTGCTCTCCATACTGCGATCTCACAGTGCAAACGCCTGTCATGTAGAACAAGCCAAGGAAGCATTAGGAAAAGAGAGCATTTCCGAGCATTTCCAAGATGATTCTCCTAATAGCAAGTAAGTTTGTTAAGACCCCGTAGGCCCCCGTTTTACTGCATATCCACAGGTCTCAGATATAGAAGGACAAACTCCCAACTGAACAGAATCTAATACTGAGAGGGGAAAGTGCGTCAGGGGCTTTGGCCCTGAGGGATGGTGGCGAGACAAATGTAAAGCGACAGAGAGAGAGGTAGAGAAAAATGGACATGGCCATTCGAAGCCCCGTGGAAATATTTTTCATATGTAGAATTCCCATTCACCTTGCTGTGACATCAGGTTTGCATCTTAATTACCAACTGGCATCCCCCCAAAAAATCCTTCCACCCAGGGGGGTACTGTTATGAAAGCTCTATAGCAGTGGCGATGCTAATGATAAACAGTAAATGTCTTGGGAGCAGGAAATGTGACTGTCACGTGCAAGTGCTACAGTAGCAGGTGGAATGAACAAGAGAGAAGTTCAGACAAGAGATGGCAAGTTCCCAAATGCAAAGGTCAGGCCTGCCCCTGTGCTGAGTCTGAGAAGACAGGCAGAACTAGGAGGATGCTAACACCAGATTTAGGCAAATGGTCAATTGCCAGTGGAAGCTCAGGGCTGCAGGGCAAAGACTCCCAGAAAGCAAAAAGGGAAACTTACTAGACCTGAGGAAGTAGAGAGGTACCATAAAGACAAACAAAGACACAGTTACTAAAACTAAAAAATAAAAAAATAAAAAAAGACTAAGTAGCTAGTGTGCGTTTGTCCACTCTCACCAAGAAAAATGGGAAATAATGAAGTGTTATGGAAGAATGGCCTCACTGAAATAAGATTCACTGCCACACACCACTGTAATCTAATCAGCATGACATTGTTATAGAAACTATCTATATATATAAAAGGCTAATATCCTAAGTGTCCCTCCGACGGTCTCTTCAGTCACTATGATGTGCACTTACTGCAAGGGGCAGGTGCTCAACACAGGAGCTGCCATGACACACACTGGCCGTTTACAAAGAAACAGCACTGTGGACCTGGCACCGACAAAGCAATAATCAGCTTCTCAGAAGTGGGACACAGGCCCCGCCACCACCCTGGAGCAACAGCCCACCAAATTGCAGCCAATGCTGCTGAAACCCCGTGGCACAAAATGCGGCACCAAGCTCTGAAAAGGTCGCCGTGGGTGCCAGGTAATGACATCACCTTGCAACGCCTGGCTTCCTCTCCCTAGTGACTAGCCTCCTTGCAGTTTCTTCAGCCCAGGGACGCAAGTCACTTTATAGCCAGGTGCAAACATTTTACACTTTAACCAAATGTCTGTGAAGTTTTCCCGTGCCTCATCTCATTTGATATTCACGGAAGTCCTGGAGTCGGTAGAATCCTATTTTCTTTTCATTAGATAGAAAACGGAGATTTAGAAAGTTTAGAAACTTGACCCAACTGAAAAGAAGAAATTGGGGACCTTTGAAGTGACTTCAGGCTTTCTCACTGCACAGAATATAGGCAAACACTGCTACAGTTAAATATTTCACCCTTGCTCTCCCGTGTGATCTACAATAATAATCTGCTTCATGTTGATATTTACTGCTGTGTTGCTGACAATAACCTGAAAGAGAAGTTATGGTGTTTCACTGGGCGGGGAAAAGTTTTGCTAAATCAGAAAGTAGGCCTAATTAAGCAAGTTTGTCTATATACTTAAGCTCTCGCTGGCAACATTCACACGCCTGTGTTTCCATTTGTCATTGTTGATCATGAATTTGGTTGACACTTCTATTATAGAGAAAGGGCGAATAGCAATATTAAAATATTTCTTCTAATTAATTTCCTTTCAATGTGCACAAATTCATGCACCAGGCCTCTAGTATTAATATAACAATGTTAATATTATTTACCTAAGAATGAGATGGAAAATGTTGGGGAAGAGAAAGAGAGGGGAAAGAAAATTTTTAAAAAGGCAGTAACAACAACAAAAAAAGAGTGCTCACTATACCCTACGTACATCATGATTGCCTTCATGCATTTATTTCTTTTTTTTGCTCAATCCTTCCACCCCACCCTTGCATCCCCTAACCCCCAGCAGCTCTTAATCTGCTCTCTCTAAGTATGTCTCTACTTTGCTTGTTAGTTCATCTTTTTAAAAAATCTTGTTTATTTCTTTTCCTTCCTGTTTGTTTTATTTCAAAGCTATCCTTAGTATCACTGAGTTTATTTTATGTAATGGTATGTCTCATACTTACATTTCCCAAGGGAATTAAGTTCAGATACTTTATTATTCACTGTCCTACATCACATTTTTATTGATCAGTTATCAGGTATTAAAAGCAATGTCCTTCAACTTATAGAGCATATCAATTAGATATTTTTATCTTTCTTTCCGATTTATAAAAAGTATTTTTAAAAATATCTTTAAATAAATTTTAGAGAGGAAGGGACAGGGAGAAAAAGAGATAGAAATATCAATGATGAGAGAGACACATCTATTAGTTGCCTCTTACACGAGCCTTGACCAGGGCTGGAGATCAAGCCTGCAACTGAGATATGTGTCCTTGACTGGAATCAAACCTGGGACCCTTCGGTCCACAGGCCCATGCTCTATCCACTGAGCCAAACATTCTAGGGCAAAAAGTATCTATTTTAATTCACAAATTCCCTCAACATTTTTAGCATTTTCTTACTTATTCTTATAACTAATAATTAAATTTCTTATAGACTCCATGAGATTTTTTTTTTCATTAAAAAAGAGATCTCCAGCCAGACACACATTGGAGAGCAGTCCCAGGCAGTGATTTCTTTTAGTTCTGGCAGCTTGAGTACCTGCAGAGGCATGAGGCAATCCAGTTTCGAAACCTGGAGGCTAGAAAGATATGCCAAGCACAGTTGTTGGCACACTGAATATTTCTCCCTAAAGTACAAGTAATGTTTACTTTTAGGTACAAATTCCCACTTCAGTTTTTCTGGCTCATCCTGGTATGAGCTTGGAGGAGAAAAATCCATTATGAGTGAAACCCTGATTTCTGTTGACAGAGGACTTGAGACCCAAATATAGCAAATCTTCTTAATGAATCAAAGATTCTGCAATATGGTAGAAAAATATTTTCCTTCCTTCATTTTTAGAATAGTTTTATTGATTTATAGAGAGGCAGGAAGAGAGAGGGGTAGAGAGATAGAAACATTGGACCAGCTGCCTCCTGCATGCCCCCCTACTAGGGATTGAGCCTACAACCTGGGCTTGTGTCCTGACCAGGAAATGAACTGGTGAAATTTTGGTTCTTGGGTTGATGCTTAACCACTGAGCAATGCCAGCTGGACTATCCCTTTCTTCTTAATGTAAAAATTATATATGACAATTGCAAACTTCTAGGGACCGTGTCTTATGATGTACTTACAAAATGAAAAATAAAGGAATAAACTCTCTAAAGAATTTAATTCTGAACTCCATCCCATTGGTAAGAAATAGTTTGAAAATCCTAGCAGAAAATGAAATGTTCTTATTTATTCATTTTTGATGGCAGATGCATTTGTTGCATTGGAAGGAGTGTTTTCCTATGGGCACATATAGTTTCCAAAGCCATATTAAATTCTTTTATCATTCACATTTCTTTTCTCCTCTCTACTGAGCTCCCCTCCATTCTTCTTTCCCTTCCCCTTTTCTTCTTACTATTTGCACTAAATGTTTTTCTTTAGAAACATCCACACATAGGATTGGTAGGGCAATCTGATTGGAGCAGTATATTGTATTTCTGTAGGATGGAAGTAGCAAAATTCAGAGCCTCCTAAAACACCTAGATAAATGGAAATGGATGGTTAGCTGTAAAAAATGGAGTTCTAAGGGTGCATTTTAATGTATTACTCCTTTAAAATTATCTTACTTTTTCATTACAAAAGTAATGCAAGTTATTTTACTCAATTTGGAATATACAAGAAAGCCTATAGATAATGAAAAAAATTTACTTGTAATCTCACCACCTTGAAATAACCATTGTAAGAATATAAGCATATTTTCTACAGTATTTTTTTTTTTACTCTGTGTGAGTCTAAAATGAAATTGGGGTCATTTTTGATATACTTATGAGTAACATTCTTATTTACACTTAACAATATATTGCAAACGTTTTTTATATTCTGAAAAACTATTTTTAGTGCCTTCATATGAATGTTAATTTCAAACCAATCCACTTTTATCAAGCTTTGAGGTTCTTTACATTTTTTTTGCTGTTACAAATAACTCCGTGATACAATTTTGTATATAAATATTTTTTGTTGCACAGCACTGATTGTTTTTCTTAAGTTAAATAACAGAATGTAGTCTTTTAAAGAAGTTGATTTTGAAGAATTTGGCTTTTCCTTTAAAACTGAATATCTGCTAATGTACTTCAGGGTCTTAATGGACCTAGAAGTGATACTTTCCCAAAGTTAAGGAAAACACATAAACTGTCCCTATTTTTTCTATTTTCTTTTGATTTTCATTATGAGAATCTAAAGGAGCATAAATCAACCACCATAAAAGCCAAGAATGCTTTGATGTCTAACTCCATTTTATTTAAATGAAAGTTAAATCACTAAGCCTGTGTCCAGTGGGATCCTATCAATAATTTCATCCAAAATAGTCTCTAAATATGGCTTTTTCTCTGACCTGGTTTATAGTTCTTACAATGTTCTACATGTAATGTGTTTATGTTTTCCACTTCAATTGTTTAAAATATCCTACATGCTTCTCCCTTAGCAAACTTGCACTAAAATATACCCGTGGGAGTAACCCATTTAACAAGTCCAATATAAATGGAACATGGTATTTTCTGGACTTACAATGGTGCTCATAATTTAATGAGAAAGAACAATAAAGTGCATTATACTGATCATTTTTACTGTAGATAGAATGCACTTGTTCTCAATATCAGGCATGAGAATGCATTTGAAAGAATCTAAAATTTACTTGCTATCTAGAAGCAAACATTTTTAGGAGCTGATAAAGTTTTGTAGTGAGAAAGGTGTACTACCATATAACTTCTAACTGCCTTGCAGATGTATTTAGAGAGAGATAGAATTATGTATTTCTAGCCCTGGTATTTATTCCAATTTAAAAATATCCATATGTGCCCTAGCTGGTTTACCTGAGTGGAGAGAGCATCTGCCTGCGGACCAAGGGGTCCCAGGTTCAATTCTGGTCAAGGCCAGGTACCTTGGTTGCAGGCTCCTCCCTGGCCTGGGCCCTGGTTAGGCCACGTACAGGAGGCAACCAATCGATGTGTTTCCCTCAAATCGATGTTTCTCTCTGTCTTTCCCTCTTTCTTCCACTCTCCCTCAGAATCAATTTAAAAATGCTCAGGTGAGGATTAACAGAAACACAACAACAGGACTTGTATGCATGCATATAAGCATAACCAATGGACATAAGACACTGGGGGATAGGGGAGGCTAGGGGACTGTCTAGGGCGGGGGGAAAAAATGAACACATAAGTAATGCCCTTTGTAATACTTTAAGCAATAAAAAAAAATAAAACAAATAAAATAAAATAAAATAAAAATATCCTCAGATGAGGATTAATAACAACAACAAAATTCCATATGTAACTTAAAATTGACTCAGTGGACGTCAATGTCTTGGGGCAGTGCGAAATTGGATACTTTGGTACAAGTGAAAACAATAAATCAAGTTTGAAAGAAGTGGGTTGTACTTTTAATTCCTGGTACTATAGTTGTAACAGATGTTTGAGGAAGAAAAGAGGGTAGAAAAGGAAGGAAAAAAGAAAAAGGAAAGAAGGATGAATGGCAGGAAGGGAAAAGGGAAGGAATAAAGAAACCGTCTGGCTGGTGTGGCTCAGTGGTTGAGGACCGACCTATGAACCAGGATGTCAAGGTTTGAATCCCAGTCAGGGCACATGTCTGGGTTATGGACTGGATCCCCGGTATGGGTCATGCAGGAGGTAGCCGATCAGTGATTCTCTCTCATCATTGATGTTTCTATCTCTCTCCTTTATTCTCTGAAATCAATAAAAATAAAGAAAGAAAAAATAAATTAGGAACCAAGGATGGGAGATTAGGCTGAATTTTTGTTTGCTTATACATGAAGTAATATTGAATAAACTAATAGTTTATTTCTTAGTCATACTTTTAATGCCTTCTTACCTTCTACAGTTTCTACAGTTTTACTTCATTAGGTGAGCTTTTGTTTTATTTATTTATTTATTTTTCTTGATTCTGTTTCTTCTTTCCATGTGGACGTTTGGGTAAAGAATGGGGAGAGGGACACAGGGGACCATTATGTTTCAAATTTATTGTTTAATAATAGCCTTTGTTCTTTTACCCCATGATTTATACATGTCACAGTTAGCATGAAATAGCTGCATACACTCTTGTATTAATTGTTCATGTGTCCAGAATCCAACAGACAAATGTCTACAAAGATAGAGTGGTTTAGTGACATCAAAGGTCAACACTCAATAGAGTTCATTGAGAGGCAGCATTATACTTCTGCATCAGCCTTGAATTTCCCCACAACTTTGGGCCGCTACTTTCCAACATACCTCTGAGCTAAGGCTTGTGTGTTTTTCATTATCTCAACAGCATAAAGAACTGATCTTTTAAAAAAAAAAAAGATGGAGAGAGAAGGAAAATCATTACCATTCTTTTTTTTACTAGATTTTTTGAAAAAGCTTGTTTTACAAAATAAAATGGTCAGTTAAAATATTTTCTGGCTCTAACCGATTTGGCTCAGTGGATAGAGTGTCAGCCTGCGGACTGAAGGGTCCCCAGTTCGATTCCAGCAAGGGCACATGCCCAGGCTACGGCCTTGATGTCCCATGTGGGGCATGCAGGAGGCAGCCAATCAATGATATTCCCTCATCATTGATGTTTCTACCTCTCTCCCTCTCCCCTCCTCTCTGATATCAATACAAATTTAAAAAATATTTTCTGAATAATTGTTATATTTTGTGCAGGAGGTAAAAAGGTAGAAATATGAATTAATCACCTCCCTGCAAGCTTGTGTAATAGTTTTTGGCAAAATTGTGTTTGATCAACAATTTCCCCAAATAATTTACATTTTTAAAATGGAGTGTACACATGCATACTTAAGGTGTTTGCTTATTTATGTGCATATATATGTGTGTTTTTCTGCACACATACTATCTCTGTATGACAAATCTTGGTGGTTTGATTCCATCACTTTCTATACTGTAATCATATATTTGAAATAACAAAAACTGGAGTTTCTACAAACTTTTACAACTCACTATGAGCTGTCAAATCAACTCAGTGAAACACTGCATTCAATTTACTGCCTGTCTTCACAAACTTTAGTAAAGTCAAATCGGAGGTCAGGTACATTTTCAGCGCATATATATACACACACACACACACACACACACACACACACAATATATATATAAGAAATGGGCTGGCTACTGCTTTAGGATCAGGCAAACACAAACTTCCTAACTCAGATACAAACTTTATCACAGGTACCATTTGACCCAAATCCTTGGTATTCTGAGCCAGTCAATGTTTTCTCTTTTGCTTAACCAGCTAGCCCGGCAGAAAAGGTTTTTTAGATTATTCCTTATCTTCAATATTTTTAAATATATTTTATTGATTTTTTACAGAGAGGAAGGGAGAGGGACAGAGAGTTAGAAACATCTATGAGAGAAACATAGATCAGCTGCCTCCTGCAATCAAACCTGGCACCCTTCAGTCCACAGGCCGATGCTCTATCCACTGAGCCAAATCAGTTAGGGCTTCAGCCTCTGCCTTGATCTTACAGATCTCAAGGTCCTATTAGTGTGATATGAATTTGATTATGTTTTATAAGATAGCAGACAGGGGCCTGTAATATTTAAATTCCCAGACCTACCTGACCAAGTACATGACAACATTCTCAACTAAAGCTTAAGTTATAAACAAAAAGTAACTAGAGTGTTTGATTGATATAATTTATCTTACAGACTATGCATGTGTAGTTACCTTCTCTAGGAATACTGACCTATAAAGACAAGGGGATAGTGGGGGAGGTCAGAACACACTTCATATTCAGAAAAGCACACTAATCAATATTCTTGTAAAAGGTGGAATTGATAAAAATGAAACAAAGAATGTATTTTCTTTGACTTTCTCTTCCCCTGTAATAATATGTATTGATGTGGCTTAATATTGATATAGCAATAGGGATAATCACTACATTACATAAGAAATTGGAGTAATCACTACATTACATACAAGTATAGAAATGCTATTAGCCATAATTTTGGAGATAGATGCTTATTGGTTAATAACAAAGCTGATTTTATGTAATATAAAAATATATATTTATTTATGAATAATTTGTGTTTCTTTGGCTCATGGATTGGTTTCTACTGCATATCACAATTTCTTTTTTACTATCACATCCATAATTAAATTATCCATATGTTTAAATTTTGGCTTTGAAAGGCTAACTAGCCATATGCTTCAAACTCATTTCTGGCACACTTGATGAAATGCACAATGAATAATCATGTGATTGTGTAAGTAATCATTTACATAATGATGATAATATATATGTATCCATTTCTACCTCAATCTGTTAGTAAAGAAAAAATATATAATTTGAATTTAATATCAATTTCTGAATATCTATTTTAAAATATATTTAAATATTCTAGTGAAATCTTCAATGATAAGAAAAGGGAAATGTTGCATATAATTTTACTCCTTTAGTGATCTCAGCTGAAAGTTAAAAGGCATTGATAATTGTCATCTAGAAGCTGTGATTGCTGAAACATTTATTATTTTTTGTGACAAATACTGAAATCTTTAAAATTTAAAGTGTAGTTAAAATAGAATTTTAATATAATTTTTGATTTGTGTTTATATCCTAATATGATATTGACATTTGGCTTTGGTAGAATTTTTATTTTAATACTCAAAATTCCACCATCTGTCTTTTAACCAAACTGTATATTGACTTGCTTGGTAAAAAATAAATATCATATACAGATCATCCAGATAGAGCTAAGAACTTCCAAAAAAACTCTCTTTGCTGTGCTACAAAAATATATCGTGTAATCTGCACAAGTCTGTTTTTGTCTGATATTCTTTCTCTTCCCGCTGGACACATAGAAGAAAGTCATAAGTGGGCTGTGAACTTTTCTTCTTGCCTCATTAGAATCTCATCTCAAGAAGGAATGACCTTTTTTTTTTTAATATACTTTTTTATTGATATCAGAGAGGAAGGGAGAAGGAGAGAGAGAGAGAGAAACATCAATGATCAGAGAGAATCACTGATTCGCTACCTCCTGCATGTCCCACACTGGGGATCAAGTCCACAACTCGGGCATGTGCCCTAACCTGGAATCAAAATATGGCCTCCTGGTTCATAGATTGATGCTCAACCACTGAGCTACTCCAGCTGGACAAGAAGGGATGATCTTTAAAATCATCTTACACATTCCCCATTAAAGTCCTTAATGGTTTTCCAGTACATACATTCCATCTAAATTCTTAAAATATATACTTATTGATTTCAGAGAGAAAGAGAGAGGGAGAAATAGAAACATCAATGATGAGAGAGAATCATTGATTGACTGCCTCCTGCACTCCCCACACTGGGGATTGAGTCCGTAACCCAGGCATGTGCCCTGACCTGGGATTAAACTGATGCTCAACCACTAAATCATGCCAGCTTGGCCCAATCTAAATTCTTTACTTCAGTCTAAAACAGCTCTTTGAGCCATCTCTTGCCTACTTCTTTGCATATTTAAATATTTCTCTGCTATTCACTCCTCTATCTTTTACTCACATGCACCGCACCACGCTTGTTCCTGCCTTCGGAACTTGTTCTTTTATTTTGCTTGGAACTTTGGATCCCCAAATTATCATAGCTTGCTCCTTCACAGTCAGTTCTTAGCTCTAACATCACCTCTTCTGAAAGGTCCATGATGTCATTCTCAGGGTTTTATAGGTTAGATATTCTTTTGAGACACTGATGTATGCTATAATTCTTTCCATTTAAAATGTGTATATTCATAGCCACACAATATTTATATAATTTCTAGTTCATTGAACCTGTTAATTACATATATAGAAGCCCTAGAAGTCCAAGTACCCTAGATCAGTGGTCGGCAAACTCATTAGTCAACAGAGCCAAATATCAACAGTACAATGATTGAAATTTCTTTAGAGAGCCAAATTTTTTAAACTTAAACTATATAGGTAGGTACATTGTTATTAACTTAATTAGGGTACTCCTAAGGCTTAGGAAGAGTCCCACTCAAGGGGCCAAAGAGCCTCATGTGGCTCACGAACCGCAGTTTGCCAACCACAGACCTACATTAAGAATCTTGGACTTGTCTAACTCTTATAGACAGAATTTTATTATTTCTCCAGGAGTTATACTTAACTAAAATTATATCATTATCTATTTATTTATTGGCCTACATAACATCCATTTTCCCTTTTAAGTGTAAATTTTATAAGAGAAGGAAAAGTCTTTTTTGTGTTTCTGTTTCACTGAATCCCTTAAACCTGAAATACTGCTTAAATTTGAGTAGACATTCAATAAATATCTGTTGGATGAATGAATGAATGAATGAATTCTTGTTGGTTAAAACTATGGGAGAACATGTGTGCCTAATAAAGTTGCCTGGACTACCTATACTAATAAAAGTGTAATATGATAATTAGACTGGGTCAACCAGCCATCTTCTAGACATCTGATTTCCTTCCAGACAAAGTCATGGTGGTGGGGGCTGAGGCAGAGTCAGTTAGGGGCTATATCAGGCCGTCAGGGGAGGGCAGTTGGAGGTGATCAGGCTGGCAGGGGAGCAGATAGGGGTGATCAGGCAGGCAGGCAGAGGTGGTTAGGGCAATCAGGCAGACAGGCAGGTAAGCGGTTAGGATCTAGTGGTCCCAGATTGTGAGAGGGATGTCCAACTGCTGGTTTAGGCTCAATCCCACAGGGGGTCCCTGATTGGAGAGGGGAGAGTCTGGGCTGAGGGAACCCCTCCCCCCATGCATAAATTTCGTGCACTAGGCCTCTAATTTACAATAAGTGTGTTGGGTAATTTTATTCAATCACCAATATATAGAGAGTTGTTCTGACTTTCTAATAAAAATGTTTGACATGGTTTCCCCTTCTTCAAAAAGAACTGGATAGTCAGCATCTTACTTATGACAGTGAGAATATAACGACATATTCTTGAGTGTTCTTATTTTACAGAGGAACATAGGATATAAAGTGAAACAAATAAGATAAAGAGTAAATAAATTAATGTTTTACAAGGAAGGAGTAGTAAAACAGTACTCAGTTTGGCTTAAATGAACAGCTACCTTAAATTTAGGAATGGCTTTGAGGTATGAATGAACTACACATAATTTTTCTTCTTCCATAATATACCAACTGTTTAATCCTTTTTGCTTAACTATCATCTTGCTTCATTGTATTAAGAGAGATTGCTGTTGTGTTGAATTTGCTTAGTATTTTTACTAAGATGATGTGCCCTGATGGGTGAATGCAATAATCTCACCCATTAATTTCTATTTTCTACACCTGCCCCCTTATCAGTTTATACATTAGAAATCCAGTCACTCTGCTCACTATTCTTACTCTTCCTACCTCTTTTCTTTTACTTCGTTTCCTCTGCTGCTTTCCCCATAGCCATACATGCATCAGTCTTGTTAGAAGATTGTCCAGAGGCGATAAATCAAAATGACAAGTGACTGGAAAAGAAGATCACATAGGTGAAGGCAAAATAATTAGAAAGGACACAACATAACTGATAATCATGAGGGCTGATATGAGAAGAGGCAGTCTGTTTGGTCCATGTTATTTCAAAAAGTAAAACTAGAACTAAAGAACCAAGAGGCACATTTGGCCTCACATTACGATTTTTATAACAGCAGAAGTTATCAAGTAATTGTGCTGCCTAATAAGGGAAGATGTTAATGTCATGTAAAATAGGAAAAGTGAGTAAGCCAGGGGTATAAGATATTATTATGCTGGACATTAATTCTGGTTGCTTCAGATGCTACTGAGTCCTTCAATGTCACTCCTCTGGTTTATACAAACAAAATGAAGCTGCTGTGCAATACGTGTCTGCATGGTTTTCCTGATTGTGGTAACAACTGGTTTGTCTACTCTCTTACCCTCTCTTCCATCCAGTTCTAAAGCAAAACATCGCCCCTGGAATCAATGTGGGAACATGATACAAAATGAATGAAATATAGATATCTCATCACAATGGCAAAGTGGTTGGTCGTAGAAGGACCAATCAGATTATATCTCTACATTATATACAGACAATGTGAAGAAATATTTCCTTTTCACTGTGGTTGCTAAGTTAAATGATCTGATCTGTGAGTGCCCAGTAGTCATTTTCCCCAGTTAAATGTAGGAAAACATTTTTCCCAGTTAAATGGTAGGAAAACATGCACCTAAACAAAGACTAAACTAAAAGATTAAAACTGTAAGAGTCCAAATGATACCGTCTGATTCTTTGGATGCTTTCATGCTTCTGGTCAGTTTCATTTTGGTACTGCCCAATAATGCCATACAATAAATGTCTCCCAAAGGATCTGTTGTAACTGAAGGCTCAGACCTAATCTTATCAAGCTATGCATACTAGCATATCAGTCTACAAATATTTGGCATTTATATTATACTAGAGGCCCAGTGCACGAAATTCGTTCAATGGTAGGGTCATAGTGTCTGCCAGCTGCTGGCTGCCAGCCAGGGCCTCCCTCCCTTCCCCCGGCCAGCCCTGGCTCCTGGTCATACTCCCAGACAACTCCTGGTCAAGAGGACAATTTGCATACTACACTTTTATTGCATAGGTTTTGATGTACGATTACCTTTAGGAGGAGGTAATTCTAGAGAAATTTCCAAGGAAAAAATCATAGCGCAAATGGCTTTTCTATCCACACACTTTTATGTCTCTGAAAAGGTTACAAGAAATATTTCATTTGTGTGGATCAATCATCTGGATCTGATTAGACCTCTAAAGGCATTTGTCTTAGATATTTTTACTGATATTCCCCTAATGGGAAAGGGGAGTGAACTCAAGCCCTCAGAGTCAGGAGCATAGCCTGAGGCTGCCACCACTAATGCAATATTTCTTTTAAATCTTATCTTTTATTTTTATAATCAAATCTTGCATTAAAATATATGATAGATCTTTTTTTTTTTATATTCACATAAGATGATGGTAATTTTTAACCTATTTCAGAAATGTTTCAGTTAAAAAAAATGTACTAGGAAGAAATACTGTGTTTATAATGTGGAGTTGCATCACCTTTAGGCATACAATATTATAGCCTTAGAGTATCTTGTTTGATAAAAGCTGATAGTCAAAACCTGTAGAAAAGCAAGCATTACTCCCCAATGAGTTCTGGGAAGGAAATAAATATTAACATTTACCTAGCTTTCCAATTACCCGGTATTTTGTTGATACTAAATTCAAAACATCATTAGAAATGTCACACAATTTGCCTTCCATATGAAAGGTATTAAAATAATCAGGCTTACTAATTGGTTAAAGGAGTTTGCTGAAGCCTTTCTGATAACCATCTATTCATATTTAAAATGAATATGGTGTTGGCTATCCATAAAACTCTCATCAACAGTCTTTATAACAAGAGTTCCTGATAACTGCATTACAAATAATGAATTAGACTGTAAAAATAATTTTTAAAACTCAAAAAACTTAATTATCTTAAACCTACAGTCTACCGTTTCCCACTTTGCAAGCTTATTTTGATATCTGCTTGACCTGCTTTGTGAAGCCAAATTGCCATGGGAATTGGGAAAGAACAAGCATGAGAAGTGCTTGCTTTTACCAAGTGGTACCATGGGAGGAATCAGATTGAAATTTAAAATGTGATATAAATTATTCACTATGATGTTAACATTTTAAACAGAGTCTTTTCACATCTCTTACTCCATTGGGATCCACAATGATCCTCTGAGATAGATAATACTAGTATCATTACCCCCACTCTACAGATGGAGATATTTATGCCCTTGCAAGTTGAATGAGTTGCCAAGGTCGGACAATATTTAATACATAAATAAATCTTGGAATTCTCTTTCTCTTTCTGGGCTTCACTTATTTTATTTATTTATTTATCTTATTTATTTATTTATTTATTTATTTATATCTTCCTTATATTCAGAAGAGACACTGTGCTTATAAATATTGTAGAACTGAGGGAGAAGAATAAAAAAATTCACAAAATAACCAAACTAGTGTTACCATAGATCTTGGCACATATGTTGATCTTTTCTGTTAAACACACATGCATACTTATAAGGCATAAGTCATAATTTATATTGGGCACATAAGAAATTAGATTTACCAACACATTTCTCAAATATAGTGGAAGATCCAATTCTCAGTCCAACATCTTAGGATGAATCTTTCATCACCATTTATTTTTCTCTTTTACCATTCATATTACCAGCAATAACTTCTGCCTTAACCTTCAGCATATTCTGAATCTAAAACTTCTATCTACAACACCCTGATCAAAATGTCCTTCATCTCTCATCTGAGTTATTTCTCTTTTCTTAAATATTCTAGAAATATAGTCTACATTCTAACTTTGCTCAAAAGTTAAAAGTCTTCTAAATTTGTGCATGAATCTTCTTTTCTCTCAATACATGTCAGTGGCTTCCCATCACATCCTATATAATAAAGAGCTAATATTCAAATGATTGTCATACTCTCATGCCATCATGCCATAACAGCTCAGACACTCAACACTAGGGAGAGAGGAATGGGGACCAGCTAAGCACAAATGAGCTTGTGAGAGAGGAATGGGGACTAGCCAAACTGAGGGAGAGGAACAAGCCACCTGCCACATGGTCCCAGGCACCAATGGCTGAGCCTGTGCCTGATGTCCAGGAGAGAGACAAGCAACCTGCCCTGCAGTCCCAAGTGCCTGCGGCTGGGGCCCAGCCACGGTACCCTGTGGCTGCAGCCAACCCAAGTGAAGATGGCCTGGGTCCTGGGTGCCTGTGGCTGGCCAGAGGGAGGGAAGCCCAGGTCCCAGTATGTGCAACGGGCCAGAGGAGGGAATCCTGGGTCCTGGGTGCAGGGTGAGACAGAGGCCATTAGGGGCAATCAGGCCAGCAGGGGAGCAGTTAGGGGCAATCAGGCAGGCAGGCAGAGGTGGTTAGGGGCAATAAGGTAGGCATAGGTGTTTAGGGATGATCAGGCAGGTAGGTGAGCAGTTAGGAGCCAGCGGTACCAGATTGCCAGAGGCAGTCAGCCATCCCCCGAGGGGTCCCGGATTGGAGAGGGTGGGGCCAGACTGGGGGACCATGAAGAATTTTGTGCACCAGACCTCTAGTTTTAAATAAAATCTACATTCCCTGTCATGGCAAAAACTAGTATTTGGCCTCCACTATCAACACCTTCCTACCTCCTTTTTTAATTTACTAATATAAATATCTATAAATTTAGCTGGTTACATCCCATAGTTCCCTTTGTCTAGAGTCGGCACCAATCTGTACAATTTTGAAGTCATACCCTTAAACAGTATATGTGTTTTGTTTTTTCTTCTTCTCATCAGCTAAGACCCTGACATAGTATTATGGCAGGGCAACAAGTGACAAAGAACTGGATGACCTAAGAGAAGTGCCACCCAAGAGCCCTAGACTGCTCACTTCTAAACATGATATGAGGGCGAAACAAAGGCCTGCTATGTCTGAACCAGTGCATTTTGGGGTTTGCTAACTACAGCAGCTTAGCCCGTACCTGTTAATGCCCTTATAGGCAATGAACCATCTTACTCCTGCCTGTGGCTCTGATGTCAGCTTCAGATCCCCATCACTGTGACCCTGAGCCACATTATTGTCCCTATGTTTTGAGCAGCTTATATGACTTTTCCCCTTGCTGTTGTTGTTGATTTTTTTTTTATCTGAAATATTCTTCTGCTAAAATCCCCACTTCATAAAGAGGAATTTCTGACTAATCAGTCTAGGATAGCTGCATCTTTCTACCATTGAGCACTCTCTCAATCCACTTGGTTTTTCCTCAGAAAACCTATTATTTTAAATTATATTATATATCCATGTACTGTTTTATACATTAAGAAAAAAATCTTCATGCCCTAGGTGGTTCGAATCAGTGGATAGAGTGTAGGCCTATGGACTGAAGGGTCGCAGGGTCAATTCCGGTCAAGGGCATATGCCTGCGTTGCAGGCTCGATCCCCAGTGGGGTGTGTGCAGAAGGCAGCTGATCAATGATTCTCTCTCATCATTGATGTTTCTATCTCTCTCTCTCCCCTTTTCCCTTCCTCTCTGAAATCAATAATAAAATATATTTAAAAAAGAAAAGGTTTTCATGTAAGCAAGGATTTTATCCTGTCCATATGTGTATCACCCAGTGTCTGAAAAACAGTACTAAGCTCAAGAAGTTCCTTTCACTTCTCTGACTCTGGGTTACTGAGCAGGGTTACACTTAGCCTCCTGTGTAGATAGAGATGAATGGGAAATAGACGTATATGTAGAGCTGAAACCTAGAGTGAGAGTGGCAACAGTCATAGCTTTTAGTATAAATATATTCTTCATGAGCACTGAGATTGTGTTAGGTCCTCCATTAAGTCTCTTCCATTGTATGAGGGGGAGCCTACCCTAATTTCCATGTTACAAATAAGTTAACAGAGATAGTGAAATTAATAACTTAAGTCACATAGCTAATTGTAACTGGCATGGAAAGCATAAGATTATATGTCTCTTAGGCTTCGGCCCATTTTATTAATTAAGCTATTTTATGTCAATATTCATATTCTTAAACAGAAAAAAATAGTGATTATTGTATTACTAAATCACTAAAATATTCAAGTTTGGAGGTCTGGAATAATGACCCCAACAATCCACCACCTAATATTTGCTCCATTCAACAGAAAGGCAACTGGGTCACTGAAACTCTGTCTTTGTGAGACAGGGAAGGGAGTGAGAATCTTGGAATCAAATGAAAAAGTACTTTTGCATGAGGGCATCCTGGGGATTACTTCGTAAACTATTTTACTTCAGAGAGGAAGGGAGAGGGAGGGAGAGATAGACACATCAATGATGAGAGAGAATCACTTATCGGCTGCCACCTGCACTCCCCATACTGGGGATCAGGCCACAACCCGGGCATGTGCCCTTGACTGGAATCGAACCTGGGACCCTTAAGTCTGCAGGCCAATGCTCTATCTACTGAGCCAAACTAGGGAGGGCTTAGTCAACTATTTTTTGAGAGATTCAAAATTACATGAACTATGCTTGAAGGGGAGAGTTGACTGTGTACATGGAATTCAGGGAGAGAGAACAAGGAATCTATACAAAGATAGATTGAACTTTGGGTTAAAGTATAATTACTTAACCACAGATGTCTGCTTATACTGTTAGAAGTGGGTGCCTGAAGGAGGTTGGCAGGGACATTGAGGCTCAACAGCAGGGGCACTGGTACTAAGTAGCGAGAATGTCTTCCCCAATCCTCTAAGAAAAACCAAAACTCATTGAGTTTGGACCTAAACTCATTTTCCCTAGATCAGCATCTGGTTGAGAACTTTTGGAAAGAGGTATGTAGCTTTATATACTTCCTAACTAATGAATTATGTGCACCAAACATATATTCTATATCCCTTAACCCTATGGCTCATTGAATGTTACCTTCTCTGATGGGAACAGAAACTACAGTGAATGTATGTCTGAATAATTATAAAGCTATATTCAAACAGCTACAGCTTTCAGTCAGAAAATCCATTATAGTGACTTACTTTGGATCCTTGTAAGCACCTCAAATCAACTTTTTCTCCTTTTTTCTGAGTCCCTTACATGACCCTACATTTTCTTCACATGTTCCCCTTCACTTACAATATTAAGTTACGAAGTATTAATCTAGATCAGCATCAAGGACATGAATAGAATTATATACATATATAATAGAAGTAAGAGTCCCTGAAATCTAGGCATGAGCCCATGGCCAAATATAAGACCTATCTAGTAATGAACCATGGGTCAAGATGATACAACATACAGATATGAGGTAAAATCAAAACAAAAACAGTACCTCAATAGAGAGCATTCTGGATATCCCAGAAAATGCTATGGGAAATAAGACCAGTATTATGGATTGAAATGTGTCCTCCCCAAATCCATATGTTGAGCCCTACCTACAATGTGACTGTGTTTGAAGATGGGGCTTTTAAGAATGTAATTAAGTTTAAATGAGGTAATAGGGTGGGACGCTAATATGATAGGACTAGTGTCCTTATAAGAAGAGCTCCCTCTTTTGAGTGCATTTATGTGCCCAGATGAATAGCCAAGTGAAGACAGTGAGAAGAAGACTATTTATAAACCAGAAAGAGAGGTCTCACCAGAAGCCAACCCTGCTGGTCTCCTAGCCTTCATAACTGAGAAAATAAATTCCAGTTAAGTCAACCAGTGTATGTTATCTTGTTATCACAGCATAAACAGATTAAAGCACTAAGTAACTAATATTTTGAGAGATACTTTCTGGACTACTATATGAATAGGAACTAGTATTGGTATTCTAATTTAGGGAAATTGAGAAAATGGCAGAGTTTGGACAAAAGCTCTAGGCCACATGGCTTACAATCCACATGGACAAGCAGTATGCAATTACTTCACCCTTGGATAAGCACACTACTAGGAAAAATGCATACTTCAGAAATAAATAGTATTCTTAGAAAGGCTCAGACCTTTACCATTGGAATTTAAAATATATTTATGGGATTTTTCTTAATTTATGCATTTCTTTTTGACTAATACACTCACATACATTTTCCTTAAGATTGTTCCTCTGATCTTTCATGGGTTAGTGTATATGAGGGTGAACTCACCATACCTACTATCATTCTCAAACAAAGAACTTGCTTTTTGAACTATGTACAGATTTTTTTTTTTCCTTTAGCAGTTGTCAGAAGCAAAATGACAAAGTCAGGAAAAGTGAGAAATGGAGCGTGCGTATGAATATTAGCTTTCTCCCAAGCTAACCACTGTTTTATGCCCATCTGATGTAATAGCAATCCACAATAAAGTCCTACAATTTAATAATTTGCAAACACTTAATAGTATTTTTTATTAAATCACTGAAGCAAGAGGTTGAATCAAATTGCGATATAAAATTTAGGGATAAACAAACTTCAAACGATGGTTAAATGTTTAATCAAGGCATTTCAGTGATATTATAAATGTCAAAACAAGAGACTTATGCACCCAAACCTTTAAAACATCAGGGTGTCTTATTATTTTTAATACTTTTCAAAAAAACATGTATTTTTTAATCAACAACTTCTATTACCTAACTTTATGGTTCATAAACTGTTATAGTTGTCAGAAGATCTACACATTTCTCTTTCTACCCAACTAATAAAAATAAATGAGAAAACCAAAGATATTTTTATTTTTTTTGTGTGGGGTTATAATTGAAACTTTTAAAAACTTTTTCTTCCTTTTACCTTCTCACACAATGCTGTACTTGATGTAGCACACATTAGAGATGCATCCTCAAGGGACAGCATATGAATCTGGCTAATACTTATTTATTGCAGATCAGAGCATTTTGCCTGAAAACAATGTAATCATCTGACTCTTTAGATTCTTCTATAGATTTAGCATGTCTAGCAGTTTATTTATGAATATTTAATAAATGTAATAGTATCAACATTGGTACCAATAGTTACTTTCTGAATGCTTTTGCATCCTTTCAATTATATTCCCAAAACAAATATCTAGGATAGATAGGGTACATATTATGTTTTTATAATTTTTATAGAAGAAAACTGAATTTTAGTGACTAATATGGATTCTATTTCTTTCTCCTCCATAGCATGTGAATGTTCAAAGAGAGGCTCTTTATTTCTTTCATATAATATATTATTTTGTCTACATTTTATGAAAAAAATCTATAATAACTAGGAAGGATATGGCTTTAAGGAATATTATTCAATTATCAATGTTATATCTAACAACCTTAGGGTTTCGGGAATTTCTCAACCATCCTAGTTCATTTATGGAGCACCTAAGGTATGTTCTGAATATGTGCTAGTGAGAGTTCATCATTTAAAAAACAAAGTTCTTTCCCTGCCAGTGTGGCTCAGTGGATGAACATTGACCTATGAACCAGGAGGTCATGGTTTGATTCCTGGTCAGGGCACATGCCCAGGTTGCGCCTCAGTTCCCAGTGTGGTGAGTGCAGGAGGCAGCCAATCAATGATTCTCTCTCATCATTGATGTTTCTATGTCTCTCTTGCTCTCCCTTCCTCTCTGAAATTAATCCTATATAATAAAAGACTAACATGCAAATCGACCAAATGGCAGAACGGCCAGTCACTATGACACGTACTGACCACCAGGGGGAAGATGATCAATGCAGGAGCTGCCCTCTGTGGTCAGTGCACCAGAAGCCAGGCTCACGGCTGGAGAGTGCAGTGGTGGTGGTGGGAGTCTCTCCCGCCCCCTTAGCGGCACTAAGGATGACTGACTGACAGCATAAGCCCTAGGCCCACTCCCTGTCAGTTGGAAATCCCCCGAGGGCTCCTGGACTGGCAAAGGGTGCAGGCTGGGCTGTGGGACCCCCCTGAGTGCATAAATTTTATGTACCGGGCCTCTAGTAAAAATATAAAAACAAAGCACAAAGTTCCCATTCCGCAGGTGCCTAGTTTGCTGGTGGCCAAGCTTCTGAAGTAGTGACTATATAAAATAATTTATTTGGCTCAATAAGTTGTACATGAAGACATCTCCATCATTACATAGTTATATTACATGCATTAATGAAAATTATCTAAGGGTGTAAGACAATGGGACATCTCTCATCAAGCAGGACAGGCCTTCCACCATAGGTAGGATGAAAACTATAATACTTATGATACAAAGTCATTCATTATAGGCCAGACATATAGAGAAATTTTTATTTGGATATTGAGAGATTTGAGCTAGTCCTTGTTTATTTGCTTTAGATTTCCCGACCGATTATTCTTTCAACCTCTGATCACCTCTGCCACCCCACCTCAGTTCATAAATACATGCCTTTGACAATGTTCTCAGATAACTCAGGAGGAAAAGGCTCCATATCTGGGAGACAAATGATTAGTTGAGCATTTTTTCCATGGTCAGCAAGTTACCCGGATAGTGCCCTGAGGCATCTAATTAAATAGACCAAACTGATAAAATACTGAACTGGATAAAAGTTATCTTGGAAGGATTCTTTGATTTCTATGACTACAGTCATTTGAACTTGGGTATAGATAGTTCTACTATATTTATCATACAGACATTTTAGTCTTCCTGCAGTTTGAGGTAGAATACAAAATCTTGTAATGTAATCCATTCAGATATGATATATGTATAATTATGGACTTTTCAGTTTCCTTGAATCAAATACTGAGAATTACTATTTGCTCAAAGAGATTCCTTTTTCTGCTTTAATTGCCTGGCAGCTCCTAAGTACACAAGGACATTTTGCATAGAGGATGATCCTCAGTACATTGAGAGAGTTAGAAAGCCTTTCTAATTATTTCAATTTAAGGAATTCCTCCTCTACATAGCTGTGTAGAAATAGCCATGTAGGCAGGAAAGACCTGATACATTTCAAATACAAGTAAACAGAGTCCACATGACCTTTTCTCCCAATTGAAGGAGACAATTTAAGAATTTCTGAGTTTTCCAAGCCACACTGGTTTAAAACTTAAGACATTCTGAATGTTTCATGTCTTTCTGCCCACCTGACGGTCCTCCCTTGGCCACTTAATATGCATGCCTCCAAACAAGACTGCGATTATCTTCCTCTCACTGGGCATTCTCTTTTCTTGGAGTCACACATAGTTTGAGTGTTTCATTTTCAATATCACACAAACCCTGAACCTTCATCAAAACTGTGAATATCCAACAGGTTTACTAGCATTTGCCTATAATCATCTTCAAATGAACTGTCATCACAGTCTTAATCTGTCTTTGGTTGCCTGAATTGTTCCCACCTCACCTGCCAAGTCTTTCAGTACTTGAAAAGTTTTGATAAGATTTTAAATTTATTAATCGGTGATTGTAAAAAAAAAAAGTGTGTAAGGATATGTTACTTAGACATGTGAAAGACCTCATCAGAGCACCTCATCATGGTAGCAAGCCATAAAACCCCAAATGTTGAATTTAAGTCTATTGCCAAACATTCTACTTTCATCTCATTTGGAGGAAGAATCAAATAGATGTAGCATCTACACTATTACAAAAGCAATTACAGTGTTAATCAATTATCCAGATGTTTTATTGACTTGATGCCCAAAGTCCAGATGTTTGGAAACATCTATGATTGGCATGATGTAAACACACCCAGAGACTATTAATCCAGTCTGCTGAAAGGGACAATGTTACTCTGAGATAATCTGTTTCCTAATAATGCTTTTATATACTTCTCCTACAGTGCACAGTCTCAAAAAGCAAACAAAATCAGAAATATACATCAGTTCTGTAGTTGCTTCTAAAAGAGTCTATTAGACATAAACTCACCTTTCTAGACCCCCTTTTGATCTATTGCCTACTGCCAGTGGCCTACAAAGTGAAAGAGGAAATAAATGAAGCTTAACAATCAGCATCTGTGTCATTGAAGAATACAAATTTAATATACAGATTTGACTTGTCTTTATTTGTCTTCTTTTTTAGAATGACAGTTTCTGTTCTTTAACTGTAACCTGTTCTTTTTAGAAGTAAATTATCCATTCAATTTTGCAAAGATAATGAAGGAAAAACTTTGAGTATTTCCTTGGCAGCTACAAATATTCCCATTGTGTCCTTGTTGAATAACAAATTTAAAGTGCAGAATTGGCACTGGAAGATTGACTGGATTCTAAATGAACTTTTTAATAGTCATGTAAAACTGGAGGGAACAGAGCACCAGTAATGAAGGGGAATACAGGGCTAAGTATTGAAAAGTAATTAGCAAGCTCATCACTGACAACCCATTGATGGCCCGAATCGCTTCCAGAAAGATAAGAGTATATTGTTTAAAAAACAATTAAATCCCACACGCACATTCATAGAATTATTTCACATTCATATGCAAATAGAAAGGCCCTGATTCTTTGAACATACTAATATGTATTAACAGAGAAGCATTATATTTGTCACTGGCACATCTGGGCATGTAAAAGGCACCCACACGAAATAGGTGCACTACTGACCACTGGCTTTTTTAAGGTTTCTAGGAATTGTTGAATGTTACAATGTGGTTGAGTTCCACTGACACACTTTATATGCATAGATTCAACTAGATTTCTCAAGAGATATTAAGGTATTTGTTCTGACCTCAGAAACAAAACAATAAAGACAGAGCTATTATCAGTATTTTCTCCTTCCTGGTTAATAGATCTTATTTATAGATCAGTAGAATCTATGTATATATATTTAATAAACAAAAACACAATATTGAAAACAGAAAGTAAAAACACTTATAGTCTGAGTCCTTTTAACATAATTATTGCACTAAAGTTGAAAACTCCAAACCTTTTTATTTTTTGTCTAATAAATGCAATCTCACCTTCCTATCCTGATTAATAATTCAACATTAACTCATCATTCTGCTCCCAATTAAGCCCTTTTCTTCAACAAATCAATCTAGTTCATTCCTTCAAACTCACACCTCTTCTACCTATTATGCTATATTTATATCTATACATTAATATCCACTCTCTTTTCTTAGCTTATTCTTACCATTTTTCAAGACTCATGTCAATCCCCATTTCTCAATGTTCCTACTGTCCCCAAACACCTTTTCCCCCTGAATCTAACCCCAACCTCTACTATTCTACTCCATGTGGTAGATATTTTAAATAGATGCATCTTTTATATTTTAGTATTTGTTATTTTAGCCCCTATTTTTAATCACCTTGAGTGAATGTGTGTTTACATGCAGGTGTGAACATTTGTACAATTTATACACAGCTTAGTTATGCATTTCAACTATAAAGGTTTGGACACACAGTACCTAATACCTCACATGTTTGCTTCTTGTAACTCCTTATTGAGTTTATATTTTTAATTCTATTTTATTAATTTTTTACAGAGAGGAGGGGAGAGGGATAGAGAGCTAGAAACATTGATGAGAGAGAAACATTGATCAGCTGCCTCCTGCACACTCCTCACTGGGGATGTGCCCACAACCAAGGTTTCTTAACAAAATTATCTATTTAATAAATATTTGGGTGCATTGCCTTATATTCACAGTTTGCTACACTTAAAATTGCAGAACACAGAAGCAGTGACAAATGCCAGGACATATTTATACATATATTTTTATGAATGTTAAAATATCCACCTTAATATAAACCAAATGATTATTTATGAAAGATTATTTTGGCCACAGGTATCAGTGAACAGTCTATGAAAGTGAGAGATGATCACAATAACTAAGAAGGAAAAGCCAGGGTTATCTTTTCATCAGTCATCCTGTCTAATTTTCAAGCTCTAGAAGGAATTTAGGATCAGGAAGGAAGCTCAATGACCCTTTAAATCAGGAAAAGAAAGAACTCCAGACATAAAACCACCTGCCTACTGCCCTGCAGCTTGCTGAAAGCCTGGCCTTGGTGATACTAGAACCACCGTTTAATCCTTCAGTTCAAAATGCTGCGCCCAAGGGAAGTGAAGTTTCTCACCCATCAACACTGTGGTCTCTGAGATATACAGATGATGTATGACAGAATTGTATACTTGAAACCTATATAATTTTATGAGCCAATGTCACCCCAATAAATTTCATATATATATTTTTTTTTCTTTTTTTTTTAATCATGTACTGTGGTCCCTTGACTGTGCACTAGGCTCAGGAACTGCAGCTACCATATCTGACCTAACCAGCGAACAGAGGGCGTCCTTGCTTCCTGAGGTAAAGCCTGAGGCCTAAGGCCTAATTTTTAAGTCATTGTGTAGACTGCAAAATTGACTCTCTAACAAGCCCTCTCTCGTCTCATCATGGCATCATACATTTCTACCACCTAAAATGGCTTCTTTAATGCCTTAATTTTAGTTTTAGCTTTGCTTTAATCCAAACTGCTCCACTGTGGTTCGTAGTACCTAGGAGAATGTTTGCTATTGTAGCATCTTTGTAAATATTTTGATTTATTGATGACTATTGCATAGCACATTGCTCTAAAATTATTATAAATATCCCAATATCATTGCCAAATAAGAGTGAAATCTTTTGGAGGCATGAATCACCCATCTCTGCTTTTGACTGAAGCCATAGGGATCCTATCTTTTATGACAGGAAACTCCATGAGATGCTGAAAAGCAGTTCTAGTGACCGAATGATCCCTAGTAGAGACTGGCTATCTGCTGATTGCTATCAAAGACTGTGACGGGAAGTCATCCTCATGAGTTGGATATTGTCAGACCCACTATATTATAATGTTGAGCAGGGCTTGCAGCAAATATCTATAATGATAAAAGTGTAATATATTAATTAGACTGGATGTCCTTTTGGAGATCATTCCAGACGACCTTCCAGAAGAAGCTGGGTCTGTGAGGGAAGCCTGGGTCCCGGGTGCCAGAGGGAAGCCAGTGCCGGCAGCTGGGGGAAGGAAGGCCTACTCTTGCACAAATTTTGTGCATCGGGCCTCTAGTTCTATGATAAAAATATATACAAAGGACACACGTTAGCTACACAAACATGATGTCCACACTCTCTAATGCACTTGTCCTCTCTCTGTTACCTCAAACTTATGCCCTTTTGACAGTTTTCCCAAAGCTATGTGATGGAGAAGGAAAAATGCAGGCCTGAATTGGCAATGGGTGGATTCTGTATGCTGGTGCAAATTGCACTATGGTCACATATGGGGAGGATTCTTAAGGAGAGTGGTGAGGGAAATGCTTCCAGTGGGCAGAAATTCAAACATTAAAATCAGCTGGAAAGTCCATACGGCTTCAGATGATGACTGAGGGGAGGATATACAGAAATTTCTAGGTGGTGGCATATGATTTAGCCTATTAATCAGGGTCTAGAAGATGTTTGATTGGAAGATCAAAGACGAGATCTTAGGAACAGGCATGTAGATAAACATATGGGACTGAGCACACTGTATGCTAACCTTTTGTTTTCACCTCATTTCCCACCAGATAGCATCCACTGTGGAGGGGACTTTTAAGCAGCAGGTGAACATAATGGCTTATTTACTGGTTGTTGGTTGGCACTGTTTTCAGCCACTGTAACATTTGCACAATAGACTCTCAAACGGACTAGCAATGGTTTCAAAGGTGTAGACCAAATGAATCCTCACTGGAGCTCCATCTCAGCAAGCTGATCTGGCTGCCATTGCTGCTGAATGCGGTGCTATCAGCAGCAGAGATGTGCTGAGACCCAGGCATTATAACTCCCTTGAGGAGACCAGCAAACCAGCTGGAAAGTTGGTTACAACAGACTCCCTCCACTTTCTAGGGGGAAAGATAGTTAACCCTTCTCATAAGTTTTCTCTCTTTAAGGAATGGGAGTGCCTGTGCTGAGGGTTCATAGAACAACTGCCTTACAGAGACTATCCTCCAAAAAAGGTTCCCATATTACAGTGAAATGGATTCACCTTGCAGGGTCATTGGAGATAATTAAAAATATCACCTAGCTTGGTTGGGGTGGCTCAGTGGTTAAGCATCCACCCATGAACCAAGAGGTCCCTGTTTTGTGGACTTGATTCCTGGGGGTGAGGGGAGGGCATGCGGGAGGCAGCTGATCAAGGTTTCTTTCTCCTGGATATTTTATCTTTCTATCCCTCTAGAGCCCTTAATCTCTCTAAAAATAAAAAAATAAAATATATTTTTAAAAAAAATAAGAAAATATCATCTAGCCTTTAATGACACCTTATTAATATTTTTTTCTGTCAATATGTATAATTGACAGAAAATTAGGCTCTGCTTTAGGATATATTTTAAAAGTATAAAGAATTATAAAGGAACTTAGCATAATAACTAGCTTAAAGTCACTTAGCCAGTAATTGTCAGAGTTGGAAGCTGATTTGACATTTTTGGGGTGGGCATACAATGAAATATAGAGATCATGTATTATAGAAATGTGCATTTAAAACCTATATGATCTTATTAACCAATGTCATACTCATAAATATAATAAAAATAGTTGGATATAAATACATTATCTGATTTCAGAGCCTAATCTCTATCTACTGTGTTCCATTACCCCTTCACAATATTAAATCACTGAGCAGGTAACACATCACAGCTGTTTAACAATAGCCCAAATGTGAATATGAATTTACATGGAGAGACTTTTAACAGTAGAGGGCATCCATGATTAATTATCTTAGCAAAAACAATAGAAAGTATTGCCTTTTGAGAGTGGGATTAATACAAAAATTAAGAAAAAATATAGAATTCACTCTAATCACTCAGTTCATTGTTTGACAGTTTCGCTGTCAATGCTATAGGTCAAATCATGTCTACTGAAAAGTTTCATTACATAAATTAAGAGGCTTCAGTTATTTAAATGTAATAATGGTCCATTCAAATCAATCTGGAAGAAGGGTGTTGATGTTAATTCCCAGGGCCAGACTTCCAATCAACTCATTCATCTAAAATTTGATCACATATCCAGCAGACTTGATCTCTGAGTGCACAGAAATGTAACTGTACACATGCATAAGTCTTTGTAAGAAAAGAAAGATATCCTCTCAAGTAGGAAATTAAATGTGAAATTAATCAATATATCAGAAACTATGAGGAGCAGCTATGAACCTTAAGGAGCCAGTGAAAGTTCTGGAAAAATAAAGATGGCTGAGGCTACTTAGGGACATAGGGACAAATCATTCCCCAAAATACCCCTCACACATAACATAATGTTTATACTTATAATTATGATACATACAATACACAGCTTTCCCAACTCCCACTTAGAGATGTGTGTAATGTAAGAATGTTTCACTTTAGTATTTATGTATGTATTTACCTAAAGTATTAACTAAAGAATAAATTTTCTTAAAAATATAATTTTGGAATGCTCTCCTATCTACTAGGAACACAGAAGAGCTATCCAATCTGCTGGGCCCAGTTTTCACAGCAATTTTTAAAAAGAGTAAAGAAATCACAGAAGATTCTCAAAGAATGCACCACCCAGTTCTGTTTGCCATCATGGGGTTAAATATTTTTTTCTTAGTATAGAAGAGCCTAAGGCCATTAGACTCAGTGGTAAAGCCAAAGAGTATGTGAAGAACTACAAATTCACATGAGGATAAAAGTCAATATTAAATATAGGTCATATAGGATTGAGCACTTTTTCTCTGAAACCTGAATTCCAAGCTCAAGTGGTAAAAATGAAAATAAAATAGTGCTACCATGTCTTAAGACTTGTGTTGTTACCAATGGACTAGATCAGCTTCTCAGGCCCTTTGAGTTGTCTAACCTTTCTTTTCTATTTCACAATATTGATCAATAGAGGCCCCCTCCTTTAACTAAATAAGTCTCACAAGGTGAAAAAAATCACTAAATTAATATTTATTTTGTAACATAAAAAAGTCAGTGCTATCTACCAACAGTATAATTAATTTGGATTAATTTCATGTGCAAATTTTGTCATTGCAGGTGTTGATGGAGTAATACATCAAAGGGACTTCACCTCTGTAAAAATCAATGCTAACATAACCTTGATTATTGTTCCTATGGATGTCACATATAACACTAATCAGTCATGGTTTACAGTGAACATGTTAGAGAACAAATATAATTTGCTTTTTTATTGGCATTTTTCAAGATGAGAGATAATATGCATTCATGGGGTGAGGGATTCTCTAAAAGAGTACAGTCTTCTAGGGGAAGCAGTGGAGAGTGTTAGTGCATGTGGGAATGCTTAAGAAGAACATTACCAGAGTGTGAAAAAAAATCTTCACATTGATATGGAAACTACTGAGTCTGCTTTGAGAATATACATTTCCCAGGATGCTTACAGAAAAGCCAGCGATCTTTAATTCTATAAAAGAACAACATTTGGTAGTACCCAAAGGAAAAAAAAAATAACCTAAATCTATGGTAACCAACTTTCTAGAATCCTTAACTCTGTTTCTCCTGAATACCACAGACCCTCCGTTGTGTCAATATGACCACAATGGAACAAAGGCAGGGCAAACTTGTATTGATTCCTTGTATAGCCAAAATTATTACTGTAATGCTATTTTCCAGATATGTGTACTTGAAAATATCTTCCATTTAGGTCGTAGCCATTTCACCTTTTGTCATTATTGCATTTAGAGAATTATCAATGTTAGGACTATCACACAAGCCAATCAGTCAGCATGTATTAAAAACTTATTGGGACACACTAATTATATGAAAAGTAATCATTATACTAAAGTAAATAATACTCATGGAAGAAAACTGGTACAGTGAGATGACATGTAATGTGACAGATTTTTAAAATATATATTTTATTGATTTCAGAGAGGAAGGGAAAGGGAGAGAGAGATGGAAGCATCAATGATGAAAGAGAATCATAGATCGGCCACTTACTACATGCCCCATACTGGGGACTGAGCCTGCAACCCAGACATGTGCCCTGACCAGGAATAGAATGAAAACCTTCTGTTTTATAGGTCAACATTCAACCACTTAGCCATGCTGGCTGGGCTGTTTTATTTTATTTTTTTAAATATTTCATTGTAAAGAAAAGATAGATTGTTGCAGCCTGATACTGATAAACATGATCTCACAGATCTTAAATTGTACTTTATAAAAGAGAAAATTTGGTGAGCACAGAGGAGTTGATGCCAGGATTAGAGGTATATGTGCAGGCATTTAAGAAAAGATAAAGCAACAGCAAAGTTTTAAAGGTGAAAATGAGGTTGCTGCATATACCTTCTTTTCCATTCTCTTGTCTTTATCAGACCATTTTCATTCAATTTGTTTTCAGATTTTGACACTTAGAAGGTGAAGTTTCTAATTTTAGCAATTATAGTAGTGCTAAAATATCATGGTAGGAAAAAAATGCTTTAGAAAAAGCAATCAGTAAATTCCTTTTCCAACAGAAACCTTAAATGCCTTTTGGTTTTTACTTTTGTCACCAGTAATGCAGGCAGCAAAAATGCAGTGATATTTGCAGCAATCACCTTGGAAGTCACCTTCCTCCATCCCAAACCATTCCTGCCTGATCCCATAAATATATAAAATAAACTCCTGCTTCTATAACCTCAATCTTGGCTCAGGAGAAATTGTGTTTGGACTTAGTCTTTCCAGTATTAAAATGCAGCATTCTTTTTGAATTTATGCTTGGCCAGTCCCTCTGATTGTTGTTTCCTAAATTGCATTTGGTACAGCCTCCATCCAGTGCAAATTTCATTAAATTCCAAGCCCATTCACCTGGCAGATGCCTTGGATAGTATAGCACCTTGGAGAGGTGCGGAATGCTGGGTGAAGGCACCAAGGAATTTCATAACAATCAAATTTTCATTATGGTAAATTTTAATGTTTGTCCTTTAAGTTTGAAAGCATCCCATACATTTTGATGAAAAAGGACAAAGAACATATCTTCTTAGAAGGGGTTTCTCTCTTGAAATAAAACCAAATTATTTAGGTAACTAGAAGAGTCTGAAATTAATGTAAAAATATTCTGATATACCAATAGACCAGAAAGAAACTCATGCTTAGAAGTGCACTTGACTGATGACAAAGATGAAACTCTAGAGAGTAGGGAAGAAATAAAAGTTATTGCAATTAATGATGTTGGGACAAATAATTTCTGTTTGGAAGACAGTGAAATTTCAACTCTACCTTTAATGTGACAAAAATAAATTCCAAGAGGATTGTAGAAATAAATGTAAACATAAAAATTTAAAGTAAGCTTTCTCTTTCCTAGAAGATAAAATAGGAAATAAATTCCCTGAACAAGTCATATAAAACACTAAAAATAATTAAGAACATCTTTGCATTAAAGGGACACCATTAAAAGAATAGGGGCTAAGAGAATAAAAAAAAGTGTGCTACATGAATAATCAACAAAGGGACCATATGTTAGATATGATAAAGATATGAGATAATATATTAGGGAGTTATATGATGAAGATAAATGAAAGGGAAGGAGAGAGAACATCTATAAATAAATAAGAAAAAAGATAGGTAATTCTATCTTTAATCTTTTAAAAAAGATTTAAGTCCTTTACAACAAAAACAAATCACTAAACAGGTTCTGAACCTCATTTGTAAACAGCATAATAAAAACTAGTATGTGCTATAGTAACTGTTAATGTTTGTCCTTCAAGTTTGAAAGCATCCCATGCATTTTAATAAGAAAGGATAAAGAACATATCTTCTTACCAAAAAAGATTGACAAGTCAAATTTTGACAAGCATAACACTTAATAATTCTTATATGCTATTTATGGGAATTTAAATTTTACAACCACATGGAAAAACTCTGTGGATTTAACTATCAAAATTGAATATATACATATAACAAATAGTAAACAGTTAACAGAACATATCACTCCTAGGTATATTCTCCCCAAAATGTGTATACATATGTACCAGTAGTCATGTACACAATTCCCACAAGAGCATTGTTTGAATTAGCCCCAAACAACTATCCCAAACAACTGTCTGAGTCGGAAGAGTGAATGCAATTAAATACTATAAAATAAGAGTGAGCATGCTATAGTGACATAAATCAACATGAACAGTTCTCATAATCCAGGCAAAACTAACCTAAGAGTTTAGAAACACATACTAAAGTGATAGAACTCTAAAAGAAAATGAGGAAACAGTTAGAGTCAGAGTCACCTTTAACTTTCCTTTTACAGGGAGAAGGATGAGGGCAAAATATTTGTTATCAGCAAGTCATGTGGGGGCTTTAGGAGTGCAGGCTCTTTGCATTTCTTACTTAAATAGGTGTTTGTTTCATAAGAATTTATTAATCTGCACCTTTATGTGTTATGTCCTTTTCATATCTGTTAAATCCTTTTAGCCTGTGTTATATTTCACAGTAAAAACAAAATATTTTTATTTGAAATGTTTTAATCTCATATCTAAGCACTGATAACTATGTGCATCTGGGGACAAGTGACTGTCAGGGAGACATTTAAATACTTTATGGAAGGTTTACACATTCATCAACCTGGTGACACTTATATCACTGACTAATAGATACACTTGCTATCGAACATGTTTACTTAATTAGACTTTGGACTTCTTAATTCCATGCTGTAACATGTCAGAGACATCAATTATCTGTTTCTGCAAAAGTCCTGGTAACAAGGCTGGAAATGAATTTAACTGCTGTGCGTATAAAAAACTGAAATTCAGAAATTAATATCTGGATTTCTGCAGCTGTGACGCCACGTTGCTATTCAACCCCAATTTGCAAATCTGCTTCTGCTGAGAGCTGACTGAGTTTTCTCTGATCATTCAATCTGGCCCTTAGCAAAACATTAAGGCAACAGCAACGTTTACATCCTACACGTCTCCTTAATGTCCTCTTGACTCTCTCTAGTCTAAAATCATTCATTCTGATCCAGTTTCCCAAGAAACTCTAGCCCTTTCACTTATTTTGAGGTTATCTAAGCAACCACTTTAGTTCCCAAATGCTTTCCCCTAGTGACTGACAACACTGAAGCCCAGTGAATAACATGGCCCCTGAAATGTAGTGTAAATGCACCAGTCGACTTTGGGACACTCCCAGAAAACCTGTCATGACAGATTCCTTCCCCAAACTGCAAAAATAAATAACCCTGAAATACCAAAGAAGTGAATTTACAGCCATTAGAGAATAAAGAGAATATATATTTAATGTATGCTTGTTTGGGTGTTATGGTTGCTGCAGAGGTTTGCGTAATGTGGTTGCCTAGTAGCTACGCATTTGAGACATCACCTCCCCACTCCCTTCCATGCCTACCCTGAGTTCTCAGCAGAAGTTAGTTGACTATGAGCAAGAGCAGATGGAGAATTTTTAAGCAACTTGGCTCTTGATTATTTTTCTCTGCTGGGCATGCAACTTCCATGAAACTCCTACCTAGATTTTGTCCTGCCAGGTTAAAGAAAAATAATTATTAATATGCCACTGCCTTTGTTAACTATGGACAGAATTACTATAGGGGGAATTCTTGCACCAACAGAGTAGGCACTTCTGTTAAACTGAGTATTTACAAACATTTGGAACCCTTGGCCCTTCTTTTTTAATTTTTTAAATCCTCACCCCAATATATTTTTCCATTGATTTTTAGAGAGAGTAGAAGGGAGATGGAGAGAAAATAAACACCAGTGTGAGAGAGAGACACTTTAATTGGTTGCCTCCCACATGCCCTGACCAGGGCCAGGAAGCTGCAACCAAGGTACTTGCCCTTAACTAGAATCGAACCTGGGACCCTTCAGTCTGCAGGCCGATGTTCTATCAACTGATCCAAACCTGCTAGGGCTCCCTTGGCTCTTGAACCAAGCTCCAAATCAGCAGGGACACAAGAGAGAACATTTATTAGTGTAATTGTGTATTTGCTTGGGAAAAATTTAAATGGGCATGAAGTTTTCAATGATAAATCTATGATAACACTATCAGTTGCTTTTTGTACTTTGAAACTATGTTCTTTTCGTAAAGGCACATGTTTATAATGTCTTCTTGGTAGTTTATTATTCATCCAGTCATATTTCTTTTGTTCTTATAATATACTGCTTTAAATATTATTTTTTGTGTTATTAATGTTCTTAATGTTAATATTATTCACCACCCTTTTTATTACTATTTACCTGGTTATCTAATTTAAATACAGATAACTATAGCCATCTGTTCATCTTCCTCTGGATGGAGACAAGGCCTTAGATTTCTACACACCCTGCCTAATCCCTTTCTCTTCCTTATAATTGACTCTGAGAGAGACACTTTAATTGGTTGCCTCCCACATGCCCTGACCAGGGCCAGGAAGCTGCAACCAAGGTACTTGCCCTTAACTAGAATCGAACCTGGGACCCTTCAGTCTGCAGGCCGATGTTCTATCAACTGATCCAAACCTGCTAGGGCTCCCTTGGCTCTTGAACCAAGCTCCAAATCAGCAGGGACACAAGAGAGAACATTTATTAGTGTAATTGTGTATTTGCTTGGGAAAAATTTAAATGGGCATGAAGTTTTCAATGATAAATCTATGATAACACTATCAGTTGCTTTTTGTACTTTGAAACTATGTTCTTTTCGTAAAGGCACATGTTTATAATGTCTTCTTGGTAGTTTATTATTCATCCAGTCATATTTCTTTTGTTCTTATAATATACTGCTTTAAATATTATTTTTTGTGTTATTAATGTTCTTAATGTTAATATTATTCACCACCCTTTTTATTACTATTTACCTGGTTATCTAATTTAAATACAGATAACTATAGCCATCTGTTCATCTTCCTCTGGATGGAGACAAGGCCTTAGATTTCTACACACCCTGCCTAATCCCTTTCTCTTCCTTATAATTGACTCCTCAACATCAAATCCTAACAAATTAGTTCTAAGAAAATCATAATTCTTTTGTCTCCTCCAGGTTTGAAAATGGGTAGGTGCTCAAATCTTGGTCAATGGATCATGAGAGAGGGTTTATCTGAGATGTCAGGGAAAAACTTTCTCTTTATTTTTTTCTGATAAGAAGGCACAGAATGCACCTGCTTATTCTTCACAACCACTACAGTTAATTTATGGCTCTGAAGATAGCTTGCAGCAAATTCAGCTTGTACATGAGGTCAAAGCGACACATTGGGCCCTCATTAATATCCGTTACCCACTGATTTACTAACCTAGAGCCTACCTTAGTTCTTGATTTCTATTAAACAGTCTTTTTTATAATACTTTAAGACATTTCAGGTTTCTGTTTCTAAAAGTCAAATGCATCAGAAGTATATAAATATGTAAATAGTTTTATTTCCACCCTAGCTGGTTTGGCTCCATGGATAGAGCATTGGCCTGTGGACTGAAGTGTCCCGGGTTCGATTCCAGTCAAGGGCACATGCCTGGGTTGCAGGCTTGATCCCCAGTCTTTCCTCTTCAAAAACAAAGCAAGGCCCAGCCAGTGTGGCTCAGTGGTTGAGCATCAACCTGTGAACCAGGAGCTCACAGTTCAATTACAGGTCACATGCCTGGGTTGCAAGCTCGATCCCTAGTAGGGGCGTGCAGGCGGCAGCAGATCAATGATTCTCTCTCATCATTGATGTTTCTATCTATCGGTCTCCCTTTTCCTTCCTCTCTGAAATAAATAAAATTAGTTTGTAAAAAATAGTTTTATTTTGTTCTCTCTCTCCTTGTTAGGGAATACCTGATTAGAGTTTTCAAAGGGTTTCATTGAAGTTCTTGGACAAAAAATGAAAATACACATGCAAAAATATGAAGTCCAATCTCTAATTAGATCTTTAGGGAAGTTCTGTGTATGGTAAACTGTGTCTTTGCCTGAGAATGTTTTTATTCACTTGTACTCCAGAATAATAGTGCAACTGCCTATACAATTCTAGATTGGCAATGGTTTTCTCTGTGTTTTTTGTTGTTGTTGTTTGTTTTGTTGTTTTTATATATACATTATCCTATTTTTATTGCATTCATCATTGCTCTTGAGAAGGTTTAAGGTCAATAAAAGTATTAGAACTGCATAGTTATTTTTCTTATTAAATAATCTTTGGTTACAGTTTAGATATTCTCTTTGTTTTCGGTGTTTTCTAATTTCACCATGATGTGCTTAGGTATGATTTTCTTTTCACTTACACTTCTTAAGACACTATGATTCTCTTTCGAGTTGAAGGCTTACAGCTTTACTCAATTCTGGAAACTCCCTGCCATTATCTTTTTTATCAATTCATTTTTCTTATTCTGTGCTTATTATTCATTAAATTTAAGATGGCCCTTTTCATTCTATTCTCTATATTTCTTAATATTGTTCTTATATATTCACTCTATTTATCTTTCTGAGATGCAGTAAGGATAACTTCTTCATGTCTATCTTCTAAAGTAATATACCCTGCTTCATGTATGAAACATCTATTTTTAATACAGCTATCAATTTTTAAGAAATATTTTTAAAATCTTTACAAATGACAATATGTGAAATATGGCATTCATTTATTTTCATAATATGCTCTACTTAGCATTGCTTTGTGAGTGTCCATTTTGCTTTCTTAAGTATGTGCTGATGTCTTATTGTGCTTTGTAAAAGCGGCAGCTGTCACCTTCTATGGCCATGGTGTTTTATGGAGACATATAAGCCTGACCTCAGGAAGCATTTTAAGGTGCACATCTTTATTTCTCTCTCTGGAGACTCATGAGTTACATTGAACCTTGGCCAGACTTCTTATTAATTTCCCAAAGTAAGATTTTTACTACATAAGAGTGGTGTGAATCTTTCCCTCGTCATAGCCCTGAGCATGCACTTTACAGCCTACCCTGGACAGAAGATACAGTCTTTCAAAAACATGATTTAACAGCCATTAATCTATTCATTTTCTTGGTGATTTCATCATGTGTAGTGTATTTGCATATTATCTACACACTGATGATCTCCAAATTTACATCTTTAATCCAGACATCTACCATTATTTCCAGACTCAGGTATCTCTATCCACCGAGCCAAACCAGCCAGGGCAGGACTTACTTTTCTAATAGCCATCTCACCCTTAGCATTATCTTACAACTGAGTTCTGATTTTTTTCTGACAAAAAATGACATTTTAAACAGTCATCCTCGTCTCAATTAATGACCTCATCCTTCCATTACCAAAAAAAAAAAAAAAGAAAAAAGAAAAAATGTAGTGTCATCTCTGACCCTTCCATGACTATCTCACACATATCTGTCAGCAAATCCTAGTGACTCACCTTATAGTAATATCCAGGATATTAGCATTCTTATCACCTCTACTGTTACCATTCTGGGTAATCCCATATTATCTCCTACTTGGTGACCATATTCTCAGAAATGACTTTCCTATTTTCATCCCTGCCTCTCTTAAAAGTACCCATTGTGATCTGGCTATTCATTAACACTCTGAGCTAATGTCCTCGTATTTTCTGTGTTCTGGCTATTCATTAAAACTCTGAGCTAATGTCCTCATATTTTCTCATTCTCCGCCAACCACAGTGGTGACTTTTCTGTTCTTGAACTTTCCAAACTCAGTTTCTAATCATGCCATGCATGCACCTAGGCTTTGTCTCAGAACGCTTAGAAATTCAAAAACCTCGCTTCCTAAGTGTATGTGAGGTTTGATTTTCAATTTTGATCTCACTCAGGCCCCAGTGTCTACTTGAGATCCCTTTACCATATTTTATTCAGAATTTCTCTGTGTTTGGAGTAGGAAAAGGAAGGTTCCTTGTCTTTCATAGTGAAAAGGCTTGGTGTTGCCCTCATATGTGAGAATATATTCAGAGATTATAAATTAACTAAAATGTTCAGCATTTCATGGATGGTTGCCTAAATAAAACTCATGTGTCACAGGAGATGATCTTCCCAAATATCATATCATGAGGTATAAATAATGGCAAAAACTAATCACATGTGATTTCCCAAAAAATGTGTATCTGGTTCTTTAAATTTGTCAATCACATTTGACATATTTTTCTTGTACTAAACTCTATTTTCTATTTCCTGGCTCACCCGGGAGAGGTGTTCTACTTGTAAAAGTCAATGAAATATTCTAGTCGACTAAAACAGAAAAAATCTGTTCAACAACTAAATTTCAGACTCAAAAAACCCTATATTTCAAGACTATTTAAGCCAACCATCATCACAACATGGATTCTCCTGACTTAATTGTACAGTGAATACATTTTATAGAAAAGGATCTATTTAATTCTATTAAAGGATCCACTTATTATAAAATTCAAGACTAAAACAAGCCGGCTAGATTTCAAGTATCTAATCATACATTGTAGGCAAAAGGAAAGTGTAAATATTCTCAAGCAGCCGTTAAGTCTATATCGAGAGTTTGTCCAAAGGCCTAGAATTCCATATTCAAATAGCAAACACAAAATAGAGACGTACATATAGATTTTTCTTAATTTTCCAGGCATACTGAGTTTATCCTTATCTCTTCTCCTTTGCTGGGATTGATCCAGCAGAAATGACTTCTCTCATAATCACATCTTAGTTTCTTCTTATGCTCTAACTCAATGGCTAGCCATAAAATCCTTCAAAAACCTTTGCCATGATATGCTTTCCATAACACTTCCATTCTTTAATTTCCTATAGCAATTTATTGTTACTAAGCTTGACACCTAGATACATATTGCTTTATATTGTAATGATTATTTATTCTGGTTTTATAGTTTAATTTAATGGTGTCAAAAAGATATAGTCCTTGTCTTTTCCAATTGTGTCTTAAGGTTCTTTATACCAAGATCAAAGTTTTTTGTTTTGTTTGTAAATAAACATTTTATATGCCTAAGTACAAGAAGCAACATTTTCTTTTTTTAAAAAAAATTAAAAATGTTTATTTTCACAGAGCACCAAGCCCAGAAAATACTTTCTATAACCAGCTTGAAATCAATTACTTCATTCTCTTGGTATTTGAACTAGTGCTAATTTTCAAAAGCTTTGGTAAAGTTGTTTGAAGATTCAGGAGTGGGACTTCACAAAATGAATGTTTACATCACGTGTATAACCAAAACAGATGATATGAATCAGCAGGGGATAAATGAGATTCCAAAGTCAGCAGATAACTTCATTTTAGCATTCATTCTGTTTTTGCATTAGCAATATGAACAACATCCAATTTATTTTCTCAACATTGCACAACAGCATCAAATAGACATTCCGGCATTCGCTGTGTTTGTATCTGTGCTCACATCTGAACCTGGAACTATTCCATACCTTATTGCATTTCTACCGAATACGTTCAGCTTGGGGATTTCATGGTGAGCAAAGAGCTCTCAGAACATAAGTTGCAATATGTTGCTTTTAGCAATTCAATATATTCATTCATTGGAACTTCCATTTTTTTGCATTCATTTTCTCACCGACATGTGCATACATCAAGTCATTTGCATAAAGTGCTCAAGAAACAAACATATAGGTTTGCTTTTTCTCCAAGAACTTTGTAACCCCGCCAATGAGGCCTCTTTCCTAGTTGGTCAAATGTCCCTTTTCATGTGATAAAGTGTGGAATGTTTTAGAGCTTCGGGTACTGTTAGAAATGTGTCCTCTTCAGTCATATCCCTGTCAGGCTGAGGGGCAAATCAAATTGACCTGTCAAGGAACAGGATCTGTTTGTGATTGAATTATTTCATTTCTAACCAAAGGGTGTGTGTGTGTGTGTGTGTGTGTGTGTGTGTGTGTGTGTGTGGGTGTGTGTGTGTGTGTGTGTGTGTGTGTGTGTTAGAGTTACTGGCTACTTAGAGCTGAATTTGTTTTTCAGTAAAAACTTATTTTCCTTATCAGATGACTACAACAATAAAATAAAGCGGTAATGCCTTCACACTACAGGGTTTAAAAAATTTAACACCATGTTTTTTAAAGTTTAGCTCTCTGACTGATGAGAGCAATGCCACGTTGATGTTCAGTGAAGGCAAAGAAAAAAAAAATTGACAGTATCTGTCTTTTTTTTCCTCTCTCCAACCCACATAGATACCTTTCTGCTACAAGCTTACCTAAACAGTAAGCTCCCACAGTCCTTAATTTGGAGCTCTGCTCTGTTCTTCCTGGTCCAAGGCCAAAACCCTTGTGCTAGCCCTTTGTCAATTCTCAGTTTAGACCCACTGATTTTCAGATTCTTATCTCTTATCTATGTGTTCTGTTCAAGGTCACTGACAACTTTGCAGAGTGGTTATAGATTTTTATTTATTCTTTAGAGTTTCTTCCCTAAGTAAAGTTGCTGAAAAAGGAGGAATGAACATTTCAGATAAAATTCAAATGTCTATTTTCCCTGAGAAGTCAGGAAATTTGATATCTCCTGTGACAAAATTCACCATTCATTCATTCTTTAATTCAACCTGTAATGGTAATCATAGTTATATTTAAAGCAAGAGCCACCAACATGTTTTAATCACTTGAGCTTTTTGAGTGCCTCTCAAAATCAAATTATCATATTCCTTTGCTTAGTTACATTTGATTTATAAGTACAATATAAAAATATTACAGGCTAAACTAAAATAGGTACACATTTATCCTAGAGGTCTTTTCTACATGTCTCAAGGAATTTTTGTTCTGAAAACTCTGAATATTCTCTCTGAAATTAAAATGTTATTAAAAAATTATTTCAGTTAAAAAATACACGTGTACTAGATAATTTATAAATGACCATTGGAAGGAAGGCCTACTTTATTTATTGCCATTTGACAGCCATTAAGCACATTTTCTCTTGTTCTTGGCAAAGAGAGGTCCAGGGAAAAACAAGCTTGAAATGAATATGGCATTTACACATGCTTATCTGCACAGATTTAAGTGTTCAAATCCACCTGCTAAATCTGGAAATTTATTCGGTATCATTAAAAAAAAAAAGTGGAGCCCTAGCTGTTTTCTCAGTGGTTAGAGTCTCGGCCTAAGGTCTGATGGCCCCTGGGTTTGAGTCTGGTGAAAGGCACATGCCCGGTTGCTGGCTGGATTGCCAGTAGGGGGTTTGCAGGAGGCAGCCAATCAATGATTCTCTCTCATCATTGATATTTCTATTTCTCTCCCTTCCTCTCTGAAATCAATAAAATATATTTAAAAAAAGTGGAAAACCCCATTTAGTGTGAATCCTTATAAGAATCTATAGAATTGCCCTGGTAGAATGGAACATTATCCTTCAAGATATTTTTTAGTGAGACAATCTTAGGCTGGTGTTTTCTGAGGGAGATTTGAGATGCAATAAATATGTATACATCTAGAATATTTTCTAAAATTCACCGTAGTTTCAGTCACGGATGTAGAGAACTAGCCCTGACATCCACCTTAGAATTCTTCCCTGTTTTAAGGTCCACATGTTTCACACCATACATGACATTGGATGTATTGTCATCTTTTGAATTCTTCTCATTTCTTTTTTTCCCAAAAAATAAATTTTTCATAATTTGAAATTGCTTCATATATCTCCCTTGTTAGCATTTACTTTTTAATGTCCAAGAACAAAATGAGGGGAGTTGAAACCCAACCAATGAGACTTAAGAAGCTTGCTGATTGGTTTATTAAGGATTTTATCCCTTAATAAAATAAAATAAAAAGAATGAAGAGGAATACGTTTTATTATGATCCTGGCTCTTGTTATGTGAAAATGTGTTGTTTTAGATTTGCCCACTGTCTTAGGATCATGAGTAGTTGGCATCAGAGCCAGCCTGCTAAGGTTAAGGTGATGGAGCAAAGAGATGGAAGGAATTATGGGAGATCTTAATAGTATTTACTGTTCAGTGGTAATAATATTGCTCAATTCCTATCAGAATGTCATCAACCCTGATAATCTCTAGTTCTAGACTTCTTAATAGGTCTAATGCTAAAGTTTTCCCATTTTAAGATGGTGTTAAATTTTAAAGGTAAATTAAATTAAAATAAATATCTCTTTCATCTCAGCATAATTTGGCTGTACTGGCGATGGCTCTGCTCAATTAATTCAACCTGATAAGGATGGCTAGAGGGCTTGAGTCACCTATCTCTATACCAGGGGTAGCAATCATTTTCGATAGAAGGGTGAGGTGGTGACTATTGGGGGCCATGCAGTATCTCTCACAACTCTTGAACACTGTCTTTACAATGTGAAAAAGCTAGAGAAAATACATAAACAAATGAGTGTGACTATATTCCAATGAAACATTATTTACTAGTCTGATAGACATGATGCATGCCAATGGTGGATAAAGATAAATACTTAAAAAATATATAGAAAACAGTCAATACTGGTCAAATGTCATCTTTCTTTGCAAAAATTTGCTATAAGTGTTGAGATTCTCCTATTTATACCATATTTCTCTGAAGACCCTTTATCAAAAATAACTTTATGATTCCATTTTATTAGCTCTACAGAGATTTTAATGGTGCAGAATTGGTATATCATTTGTCTTACTTTTTGAGTGTTTTCCCTTCTTCCCTCTAAGTAAGAGGTGGCTTTTAAGAAAGATTGACAAACTATATGTGTGATATGTCAAGTCCTCCTTAAGGTTTCTTTTGCACCTGCTTGCCTATTCTCAAACGTATTGCCACGTTTGAGGAATCATTAAAGGAAACCAGAAGAACAACATCAATTTAGAAGGAATATCCACACTTCCAGCATAGATTCTAGCCAATGGAATTAAAAAAATATATATATGACATTATAAAATGTACAGGTCAGAGTGTGGTTCCTATTCAAATATGCAACAGTTTTTATAATACACTTTTATACAAATTTCCATGTCCAACAAAAATAATAATAGGCATTCAGATTCACAGAATCAATAGGCTGATTTAAGTCATAGAACAGAACTCTGCTAGTATTATACAGAGCTATATTAGGAGGCTTCTCATTCCAAGGAGGCTTGATCAAGACATGAATTCACAACACAAATTCTCTAAACCCTTCAGTACATGTCAGCAAGAGTCAGTTAGGAGCTTGTTTAGAGGCAAATCTGCCATTTTTTAAGTACATGAGGTGGTTGAAGCATGGTGCTATTCCTCATTTTATCCCAATGCAAGACAACTCTTCTGTTGATGGATTTTAAAAGATTACTTACTCAGCAGTTTCTTTGTTTTCATCTTTGTGGCACTCTTGGCACCACACTCCAGAATATATAAATTAAAATGGTTTCTGCCTAATCCCCTCAGAGAGGTTTGATTGTGTATATTCTATAGTATTTTAGTTGATTAGGCTTAAAACATTATGCCTTTTAAAGCCTAATAGTTGTGTTGGTATTATAAATTCTAGTATGTAACATTTGGGATGTATGTACAAATCTCCCAGGCCCCATTTTTGTAATAAAAGAGGGAAGATGATGCATCATTGTTGGTCTATATAGGAACATGAAAAAAAGGCTGCTTAAAGATAAAAGAAAACATGTTCTATTTCACAAGGAAACTCTGTTACCCACTCCTCCTGGGGGATAGAAAAGGATAGGATACTCAATTTATATGGTATTTAGAAAATGTAGTAGATGGACACAAAAATCAAGTTTGTCGATCTATGCTACAGCAAGATGAGTGTGTTCAGTTCAGATCGTCTGGTATCCATGGTCTCAAAGGGTCTTGAAAAAAGAACAACCCACTGGACAAAGCAAAGAAACTTTGTCTTTGAGTGGAAATATGGAGTCTCAAAGGCACGGTTCTGTTGCCACAAAACCTCACGTGAACTTGAGATCAAATGGCTTTGGTCCTTGCATTCCTCTTCCTCAAAATGCAAACCATCTTTCATCTTCTTGACAGTATTTTTTCACAGAGCAATGACTTTGATTTTGATGAGGTTCAACTTATGAATTTTTCCTTTAAACCCTCATGCCATTTGTTCAGAGAAATAGAAACACATATTAAGTCTAAGAACACTTTTCTTAGCCCCAAATCCTAAGGATCTATTTTGTTCTAAAAGTTTTATAGTTTTATGTTTACATTTAAGTCAATGATTAATTTTGTGTTGTTTTTAAAAAGTGTTAGGTTTAAATCAAGGTACTATTGTGTATGTATGGTATGTATGTATGTAATTTGTTTACCTTTTCATCTTTTTTTTAATTCTCACCCAAGGACATTTTGTTTTGTTTTTTTTAAGAGGGAGAGAAAGAGAGAAAGATAGATAGATAGATATAGAGAGAAACATCGATGGAGAGAGAGAGAGAGGGAGAGAGAGAGAGAGAGAGATCGGTTGCCTCCTGTATACACCCTGACCAGGGATTGAACCCCCAACCTAGGTATGTGCCCTGGCTGGGAATTGAACCTGCAACCTTTTGTGTATGGGACTATGGTCCAACCAAGTGAGCTACTGGCCAGGGCTTGCCTTTTGATTTTTAACAGCTCTTATTGTTTGTTGTAAAGGTTGTCCTTCCTCCTTCACTTTTGCACCTTTGTCAAAAGTCAGTGTGGCATATCTGTGAGTCATTTTCTGAGTTATCAAACCTGTTTCATTGATCTGTGTGTCTATCCCTCCATCTTTACTACACTGCCTCTGTTATCATAACTTTATAGTAAGCCTTAATATTAGAAGAGTGATTCCTCCCATCTTATTAAGATTTTTTTTCCTTAGAGCCTGTGTCTTTCATAAATTTAGAGTCATTTAGTCTATGTCAACAAAAAATATATC
>NW_006292687.1:3732066-3732981 GCF_000327345.1 Myotis davidii | reverse complement strand
GGCCACAACATTAGAAACAACATGGAAAACTTCCTGCCCCTCTCTCATCATGTTTTCCACATTCAATACAGCTGGCCCTTGACAGAAAAATCATGGACTGTGTAGTTACTGTAATTTAAATCCTGGCTCTGAAACTGTGTGAGTGCTAGGAAAGTCAGTTCACTTTTCTGAACTTTAATTTATCATGTAGAAAAAGATATTATTTAATAAACAGTTTGGGATGTATGAACATATGTATATCTAAACTGAAAACCATATTCATTGAAGTAATTTGAGAAACAGACACATACAGTAGGTGCTCAATAAACCATATTTTTATTTTTATTTCCCTAAAGCTTGATTGTCAAGGACACTTATTGCTCTTTAATAAATTGTGCTATTATTGTATTCTATTGAGTTTTTTGTATTCCTTATATTATTCTTAATATCTTTCATCTTGCTATTGTAATATGTGCTGTATGTCAATTCCATAGATAATTCATAATCTATATAAAGGGCAGACACTGCCATTTTTATGTCTATTATGGAATTTAGACATGCATTTGGATGAGTGTATTACAGTGAAAAGAACTTGGCCTTCATCAGAAAATCCTAAATTATCATTGTTATCTGGCATTAGGAAATATTATATTCTCTGACCTTTAGTTTTATCATCCATAAAAATGGAATAATAATACTTCATGGTATTCCTGATAAGAGTGAATGGAACATATATAAGAGTTCATGTGTAGTGCACATACATCTAACTATAATGGAATTAGTAATTAGATTGTGGAGGCACCTGTAAAGCAGGTGTATTTTTTATTTCACATATAAACAAATAAAACTGAAATAGAAATGTTTACTGATTTACAGAGATATAACAGAATTATGTGGTAACAAAATATTACTTAAGAATCCCTCTCTTCTGGAGCT
>NW_006292687.1:3722756-3732021 GCF_000327345.1 Myotis davidii | reverse complement strand
AACGAAATTCATTTATTTCACATATACATGTACACACACACACACACACACACACACACACTCCAAAAATTTCTAGATAGAATAAATAGCTTCTCCAAGGATGCTTAGCTGAATGGAGGTAACGCCAGAAAAATCTCAGGTACCCTGATCCCTAGCCATAAGCTGTTTTTGCTAAACAATTTTTCCTCATTTGTGCCCTGCTCTTACTGGCACTTTGGCTCAGATTGCTTCCTTACCCATTCATATTTGCTGCCTCCAAACTCATCATATTTCCCTTCCAGCTCTATGTCCATATGGCCATGCTCATCTGGGAGGTGGATATCTGAAATTGCCGCCATCATGCCATCCCCTTCCAACCATGTGAGTAGATCAGAAATTACTTTTGGGCACTATTAACCCAAGTTGGCTAAGATTCAGGATGCTGAGGTGAAACGCCCTCCATCATATTTACAAGCCCTGAAGCTGGTCTTCAGCCTTCTGCAAACCAAGATGCCTTTGGGAGCTTAGAATGCAGTTTCTGTACTTTTTTCAAATGACCCCATTGAAAGCAGGAGCATGAGGCAGAAATATGGCTCCTGGTTATAGGGAGTTGTATATGAGAAATATTCTGAGTATCCAACATAGGCAGAAAACTTCGTAAATAAGCAAATGAATTATAAATCTTCAGGTCCAATGAAATGCGAGGGCCTCTCTCACATATGAGGGATATTTTATTTACCACTTACTTATCTTTTCAATCTTTAGGTCAGAATCACTGAGACTTAAGATATCCAGGGAACACTTTCCAGAGAGAGTAAGAATTGAGATATGTTAAAAACAAAACAAAAAACAAAAAAACACTAGGGTGTTAAGTTTTGTGGTTCGGTTGTAATAGCAAATTTCAGAGCCAAATGATCACAGTCTTAAAGGTATGACCTGTACTCCCCCAAATTTCCCTTTGCCAAAATATATGTATTCATACCCTGTCATGCCTCCTCAAATGTCCATAAGTATCTCTTTTTCAGATTAAAACAACCAGAAGTCTTGCTAACCACATATATCAGATCCATGTTGTCAGATTCATTCTTGCTGATTGGAAATTCCATAGACAATAGCTCATTGGATAGGGCAGTTTTGATGGAGAGATGCCAAAAAGGGCCACATGCTCACAGTGTTACTTTGGAAGGACAGTTTTAGATGACATTCAGTAGTGAAGTGACAGACCCACGAGGGAGGGAGGCACCAGGAGATTCCAGCGCCCCTGACAGGAGCAGGGAAAGATGAAGGGGGACTTAAGGTGAAAAGGACATTACACACTTATTTCTCACAGTTTGAAATATTGCCTGGAGCCTGTAGAAGGGGCTCTCCTCCCGGCCATGGTGCAGCTGGAGCACAGCTGCTCACAGCGTGCCTGGCATTCAAGGGCCAGTCAAGGACCAAGGCCACCTAGCCCACAGACTGCAGAGGGCACGGAGAAATAATTATTTCCCCAGAATAGGTATCACAGGGCTTGGGACAGATGAGTAGGAAATAGGAGCTGACTTCCTGGAGTCCTGGCCATTAGCAAATGCCTGGGGGAATGAAATTTGTTTGCCCTTTTAACATTTACCTGTCTATTTAACTACAAGTAGTAATGCTAGCTCTAAAATGATCCTTCATGCTTTAGAGAATTGGCCATGTGTCCAATTAATGTGTCCCATTGACCTTCTGCAGTAGTGAATTGTCTCCATTGACCACATTTTCCATGTACAAATCTTTAGTAATAAATTTACTGATTCTAGAAGTCAATAGAGCGAATGGCTTTTGTGTCCTTAACAGGTATGAATAAATTAAACCTCTTGGCAAATGAAAGTTAGTAAAAGTTTGTGTGCTTTTTTTCCCCCTGAAAGATGGATTTTTTTCGCACTTCCTTTCTGCTTTCCTAAGTCAGCAGCGGATCTTATGGCTCATCAACATGCATGTGCATTCTCCATATAAGAGGCTTGGTTTAGTCTTGCTTATTCATCACAGAGTCTATGTCTACATATGGCCAACAAATTGAGCATTTTGTGCAGTATCCAGATTTGCAGCTGCCTTATGGCTGAGCTGATTGACTCATCAATGCGACTAAATTGGACACGAAGATACCTTAAAATCACACACAAAATGTCTGCTCATGTATTCTTCTCAATATGGCTTGTACAGGTGAAGTGCATGGTGGTGGTCACTATATGGAACCCACACTGTAGCAGTCACTAGGCATAAAAGCCTGGACTCAGTATTATTTTTCTTATCTAGATAATTAAGAGAAATAAAGGAATTTCCCTAATGTTCCTTCAGTGATCCTAAAAGGAATAGTATGGGCCCCTTAACTTATGATTCCGGACTTGTTACTAATGCAGATGTTTTGACCTACCTAATCCTATTATCCTCTGCTTTATATTAACTGATATATTTAGTAACTCTTGAAAATGTTCTACATTTCGTGGTGCAGTTTTGCAAAAATTTCTACTTATCAGAAATGGCTCACACTTACTGCCCAGGTGGCCTACAAAAGAAAGAGGTAACCTCTTCCTGCCTCTGCCCTGGCGCAGGGACCTGTCACTGAGGTGGAAAGGCATTACTCAGGGATTTTTACTGAGGATCCAGGGTCTAAAGGTGATCTTGGATAATCTGTGAATTGGACTCCTTCACCACCTACCACCAAGGGGTGCCCTTCGCATCACATCTGTATGTACAGCACCTCCAGCTGTGTGCTGCATCGCTAGTGAGGCCATAAGTGGGCTTACGTGTGAATCTTTCAAAAATCCTGCTTGAATTTTTTTCTGGAAAGTGTGAGGAGCTTCAACTGCTATGAGATATTCAATTGGGTTCCTCATGTTAGAAAGTTTAAGAAACATTACATGACGGGGGTTTAAGATAGGAATGCAGCTAGAGTAGTCCTTACGTTGTATCACTCTGGTGGAAAATTACGATGTCATAGCATTTGGACACTTGCATTTGATTTCTGTTGCTCTGCCTTCCTCCTAGCTGGCTTACAAGAGGACAGAGCACCGGCATACATGTAATGTTCAGAGATGCCAGCTAACGGGAGTAGTATATTAGAGTATGGCTTTACTAAAGTGTCATTATAAATTCTATCAAAATTATTGCTGGGGTCCAACCCCAGCAGGTCCAGGGGTCCCCAAAGGTGTGGACGGAGTCGGCGAAGAGGAATGACATGGAGACAGCATTCAGTTGATCAGCAACCTTGCCAGGATCTCTAGCCACAATCTCCAGCCAAGTTCTGTGTCCATGTTCTCTTGCTAGGTTCTCCAGCCACATTATCCAGGTTCTCCAGCCAGGTTCTGTAGCCATGTTCTCTCGCTAGGTTCTCCGGCCAGGTTCAGTCGCCAGGTTCTGTAGCCGGCTTCTGCAGCCAGGTTCTGTCTAGGTTCTCCAACCAAGTTCTGTAGCGCCTGGCACTTAGTTAAGAGGTTTTATTCCCTCCCTAACTTCAGGGGAAAATCACTACCTGGGGAAACAACCTTTCTCGGAGAGGTGACCTTGAAGTGCCAAGAAGGTGAGCGAATATATTAAGAACAGTATGCCATATATGCCAGGTCCCTTGAAACAGCAAGGATGGACCGGCTCCCAGCAAATTATCAAAAAGGGCATTCTGTTTCACTTTTCTATATAGATATCAAATGATTTTTTCATACTATGGAAACACAAATATAATTGTATTTTACTTTTAAATTGAAGCATGTTTGAATTCATAATGATGGTGGATCTCTAATGGAGATTTAAATAGCTTTTTTTTCTTCTTCTCTTTGGGAAATTAGAGTAAAGGGGTTCTGGCCTTATTACTTCCCCTAGTTCTATAGCTATGTCAGAGGAAATCAGTCAAGTGTCAAAAATATGGAGGGGCTTCTGTAAGAGGAAAAACTAAATGTGTGGGATGATCCATAAGGGTTACATTAATTTTTTAAAGCAGTTATTTGAGAATACCATGCCAAATGTACTATAACCATTGAGGTTCTTCCCTAAGCAAGTCCCCAGATGAGGATGGTTTCACCAACTAGGTATTACCCACATATATACTACTATACACGTATTGCACATTAAGTATAAATTAAATATAAAATATTTCCTAATTAGGCAAATTCTTAAAGGAAATATAATTCATACTAATGTGATCAGGAAGGTAAAGAAATGCATCTTTTCACTAGATTCTGGAAATTCACAGAATAAATTAAAATCTCATGATCTGGGGTAATATGAAATGGAAATGATATAAAAAGAATTAATACATATATGAATAAAACATTCTTAAGAGGACATTTTAGGAATTTGGAGGACAATTTGTGGTTGATATCACAAAAGACAGCCCAATTTTATTGCACTTGTAGATGCTGAAGTCATAACACCACCTCAGTACTTAAGTCTCATTCAAAGGATGTTCTGTTACTCATGTTCTACTCCTACTTCTCCTTGGACATCAGGAGAACCCATGATGTTGTTGAGTTCTGGAAGCAAGCACACTGTATGTTTCAGGAAAAAGATGTGGTATGGGTGACTTGTTTGAGGAATTACTAACATTCATGGTTTGGAAACAAAAGATACTTTTCTCTATAATAATCAGTCATGTAAAATGCTTTTCCTTTGAGCTTTTACAGTGGAGACAGGAGGAGGGAAAAACAAAGAACGTATCTGCCCCCTGAGCTGTGTTGACCATACCCCTCCTTTCAATACTAATTTCTCCAAACTGATAAGTTCCCAGCTGCTGCCACAATACAATATCCCAAGAAAAGACCTCCATATGCTCTTGCAAGGTTGATCACACTCAGCTGCTGGGGGAAGTCAGCGCTGAGAATCAGCAGCCGCCAGGCACTGGCTCTCTCTGGCAGCTCAAGGCTGTCTACGCGCAGAGAGGCTGGTGTGGCTGGGGAGCACCCTGAATTGGAGAGGAGGAAGGGGCCCATGCACGTGGGTTAAGGAGAAGAAAGGGGTGATTGCTAGAGAGATCCCCAGTGCTCTCCAGCTGCTGCTCGGCCTCCTCCTCAGTGCACGCCCCAACCATTGGAGCTGAACAGGAAGCTGTTTCTCTAAAATACAGAGTCTTTGTTTGGTCTAAATGTATTACTCCTAGAATGAGCCTCTTTGCTCTCCAAGAGAATACACTTATGACAGTTAGAAAACAGCTGTTATTGCCCTCCTTTCAGAGCTTTATCATGACCACAGATTTCCCCCCTGGACTTTACTGTGGCCCACACAATTCAGTGTGCATGTTTCTGCTGCAGGACTCTGACTGGGCCTTTTCCTCATGGAAGAATGTATTTCTCTGCCCCTTAGATTTACTTTTCATAATCTTCTATGAAGAGAACTTACCTTTCAAGGCTCAGTTCAAATGGCAAATAATTCTCAAAGCTATCTATGATTATTTAAAACGTGATTATTATCTTATTCTACAGGAGCATTTCTGAAGAAACAAAAATGAAACATAGTATACCCAACCCTACCCTTGTAGCTCATACCATCAAGTGGGTGCAGAGAACCATATAGTTTAAAAAATAAAACCATCACACATTTGTTTGATCAATGGTCACATAAGGGTACAGCTGGAGCACTTGGACACTTATACAAGAGTGAGGGACTGGTGGTGGATCACAGTGGTCCCTGAAGAAATGATGCAAAGATGGTTCTGAAGAACAGGTAAGAGTTAGCTAGATTCACTTTTTAATTGCCAGAAGGGATGTGTAGTAAAAGTTCTGAGCAACCAATTCCAATGTGTGTGTGTGTGTGTGTGTGTGTGTGTGTGTGTGTGTGTGTGTTTGGGGGAGGCTTTCTCACACCAACAAGCAATCCTTTTATACCAGCTGCATGTCTTACAATCCAACTGAATTCTGACACTCTCTGCCCAGAGATAGCATTAGATGCCATAGGTTAAGAACTCAGTCCTACATGACTTCTCTCCACTTCAGACATCTATTACAAATTATGTTTCTGACCAACCAGCTATAGATTGGAGGCTCCTTTCTTGGATTCTAGTGATTTTTTAGAGTGACATGCAGAATTCAGGAAACCCATTTACTCTCTAGATTACCAGTTTATTATAAAAAAGATATAATTCAGGACCAGCCAGATGGAAGAGAGGCATAGGGCAATGTATAGAGATTCCATGCTCTCTGGGCATACCATTCTCCCCGAATCTCCATGTGTTTATCAACCTTGGTGAACTTGTCCTTTTTTTTGTGAAGGTTTCATTATATAGTTATGATTAATGAAACTGTTGGCCATTGATGATTGGACTTAATCTCCAGCCCTTCTGCTTTCCTGGGTAGTTGGGGATGGGGCTGAAAGTACCTAACCTCCAATCTCCTGGTATGTTCTTCTGGCAATTAGCCCAGATTCTTAGGTGCTTTTCAAGCCACCTCATTAACATAAACCCAGGGGTAGTGTAAAAGGGCCTGTTATGGATGTCAAGATATCCATTTTTTCTTTAAGGCTTTGGAACAATTTTCAGGAACTAAGGACAGGAGACCAAATATGACAAAAGATGCTCCCATTGTTCTTACCACTCATGAAATTTCAAAGGTTTTTGGAGCCTGGAGCCATTAACTTGGGACAAAAATCAAATATGCAATTCTTATTATAAATCATAATATCACAGATGGATAGGAAAAGAAAGTATGTCAGGTAGATGGAATAGCATGTGCTAATTTCCAAAGATGACAGAGTCCATTATGCATGAGCAAAAAGTGGACAGATGTTTACCAAGGCTGTTATATAGTAAATAAGTAGCAAGAGAAAAAGCTAAAATGCCAGAGAATTGATTTGGTTTGGGACAGTCTCCAGTGGTTCTCAACCTTCTGGCCCTTTAAATACGGTTCCTCATGTTGTGACCCCAACCATAAAATTATTTTCGTTGCTACTTCATAACTGTAATGTTGCTACTGTTATGAATCATAATGTAAATATTTGATATGCAGGATGGTCTTAGGCAACCCCTGTGAAAGGGTCGTTCGACCGCCAAAGGGGTCGCGACCCACAGGTTGAGAACGGCTGGCTAAGCTATACCAAGGAGTCTGTGCTCACTTAAGAATGAGTCATTAAAATCCTTACAAAAGTGAAGTCAGCTGACTAGATGTGCATTTCAAACACACACACACACACACACACACCACTGTGGCAAGAATGATATGATGAGGAAAGGCCAAAGGCAGAGAAATTACATAGTGATCTATGTTAGAGAGGGATGGTCCTCATCTCCTGTAAGTGGGATAGAGAGGAAGGAGATAAACTGATCAAGATTTAGTGGGTGATTGTGTAAGAGGGTTGAGAGAGAGGGAGATGCTAGGGTGAGAAAAACAGAGGGGCAGGCATAGTTGTGGGAAAGGGAAGTATAGAAATGAGTGAATATACGAATGCAGGAAGGGAAGGTGTTATGAACTCAGGTTGGTCCTTATAAGATTTGAAGTCTTCATTAATCATTTGAATTAGCTATGGAGAGAAATCAGAGGGAGATGCCAATTTAGACTAACTGGCATCTACATATGGAAATAGAACATCTATGAAGAGATAAGGTCACTAAAGAAAAATATGGGGAATGAAGAGTAAATCAAAAAGGACAGAAGCCTGAAGTATTTCTCATTTAAGGTCCTCAAATTGATCCTCACAGTGAAAAATGATTTCCATGCCTTTGATAACCATCTGCCTGTCCTTCTCTTACTGGATTTATCACTTTAGCCCTATTAAATATGATAATGTATTTTAATTTTGTTTTATTTGCTTTTCCCCACATGAATTGAGTAATTATCAAGTACCAGACATTATTTTCATGCATTATCTTTTTCGATGCTCAAACAGATTTGATAGATAGGTGCTATGTTTCTTTTTTTATATTTGGCAGAGGTAAGGCTGTCTGTTGTCCATTTTCTGTTACATACCAATCCCCACTACCTAGGACACATAACCAGACCTAATGTTCTAGACCGCCTGATATTTGGGCAGGGCCACCCAAGCCATTGGACTGAACTGTAATGAAAGACATGTGAAAGGATCCAATTTACACTGCTTCCAGGGCTGCCCTTTAACAACCTCCCACCCAATAGTCCAGGCTCTCAATTTGTCTTGATTTTCTGTTCAGGTACAGAGAATCCCACTACTGATACTGATATTCTTGTGGGATCAATTTCCACGATTAGATGAATAGGTTCTTTGAGGTGAGTGACACCAAAAAGAGTCACCTGATCAGGAAAATACCTCAGAAAGTAACATGAGGTCAATAAATTGTTAAATGACTGAGCTTAATCATTGTTTGGTATATCAATTTGCCTAACTCACTAATATAGCTATTTAACCAACAACAGGAAAAGAAATAAATTTAGTAAAATAAAAATTAATTACTCTAGGTCACACAAGTAGTAAGTACCTATGCTAGAATATCAATTTAAGTCCATCAGAACACACACACACACACACACACACACACACACACACACACACCTTACAAATCCCCATTTCAAAATGAATGTTCCTTTTCTCCCAACTCACACAATCTCAGAGCTCAGGATGGTGTCTCACCTGTGAGGCAAAGGCCACAAGAATGGCTGTTAAAAAGAACCAATGACTCTGGTGCAATGTCATTGTCATGCCACACGATGGATCACAAAACCATAGAATATGCCCCCAAAAGCATTGCTTTGGTGTGCGTTGCTTAGAAAATGAATGTCTAAACATAAGCACAGTAAATAACATCTTGGTTTCTGTGTTTTTTTTTCCTTCCATTATATTTTGATATCAAAATACATAAATGCCTTTCCATAGCTTTAGAATTCTGAGTAGAGAACACCACATTTTTTAAATTCCTTAAGAGCCCTAGCTGGTTTGGCTCAGTGGATAGAGTGTTGGCCTGTGGACTGAAGGGTCCCAGGTTCAATTCCCGTCAAGGGCACATGCCTGGGTTGTGGGCTCAATCCCCACTGTGGGGCATGCGGGAGGCAGCAGATCAATGATTCTCTCTCATCATTGATGTTTCTATCTCTCTCTCTCCTCATCATTGATGTTTCTATCTCTCTCTCTCCCTCTCCTTTCCCTCTGAAATCAATAAAAATATATTAAAAAATATGTATTATATGTTTTTATATTTATTTTTTTACAGAAGGACATTCCCAACTTTAAACTAAAGTACATAAACCAGAGTTACTAAAAAAAAGTAAAGCAGCAAAAATAATTTTGAATTGGCTAGCATGAGAATACTATTCTCTACCTTTAAATAAGGCTAGAAAAATTTGGTCTTCATTAACCAGAGATTTTCAAATGAAAG
>NW_006292687.1:3716670-3720785 GCF_000327345.1 Myotis davidii | reverse complement strand
TATATGGCATATGTGCTCAATGGAATATGATGCACCTATCGTAAATGATACTATAGGTAATTAAATGACATTAAAATGTTCATGATACTAAGTTTATTTTAAAAACAAACATCTGCGTGTATAGCATTCCTGATGACATCACTGTAAAAGGCAAACAAGTTACTAACACAGGTGACTGCAGATCCCCACAGACAGAAAAAAAGGCAAGTTACTGCCTTAGCTGATTTGGCTCAGTGGATAGAGCACTGGCCTGTGGGCTAAAGGGTCCCAGGTTCAATTCCCGTCAAGGGCACATGCCTGGGTTGTGGGCTCAATCCCCACTGTGGGGCATGCGGGAGGCAGCAGATCAATGATTCTCTCTCATCATTGATGTTTCTATCTCTCTCTCTCCCTCTCCTTTCCTCTCTGAAATCAATAAAAATATGTTAAAGATAAATAAATTAATAAAAATAAAATCCCTTTAAGAAAATGCTGTTTAAGCTACACATTATTCTTTAGTAACTCCATCTTGGAAAACAGCACTATCTTTCAGTGTGATTTTGAAAGAAAAAAAAAAGAAAAACAAAACAAATAAACATTAGAGATCTGGAAAGAAGCAATCCAAGAGCGGTGAAATAAAACAACAACAACAAAATACTGAAATCCTTAATAGGGCTGCTTGCAGGCCTTGTTGCCTATCATAGGTAGGAATCTCATCATTAAAATCCTAGATAAACACAACATACAAAAGTAAAATAACTGAAAGTTGCCTTTTATATGCACATACTTCTTTGAAATATGATAGTAGGAATTGGGCTTGCAATCCCAAATCTTGCTGCAAAAATGTCTACACTGACAACAGTGCCCTCAGGTTGTCCACCATAGCAGGCATCTATAAAAATTTGAGAAATATATTAAGTAGGAAAACAGAATGGAGATGACCTCAGAAGAAATCAATGTCTTTATCTATACACAAAAAGTCCAACAATTACAAAAGAAAAAATAGTTGGCAATTTAAAACCTTGTGAACAAGCAACATTTTGGATTTGGATTCAGAGTAACTTACTTTACAAGGAAAGTTAGGAAAATCTTAATCATGTCCAAGCTAAATTAATTTGGATTCCCTGAGCGTATTTATGCATGTCATAACAGTGACTGCTTTAGTCCATGATGATCAAATCATACATCTGAATTTGAGCAGAGAGAGGGAGAGAGAGAGAATATTAAAGTCCCAGCATTAATGTTTATGCTTTGTGGGAAAGTAAGAGTGATATAAGTAGAATAACAAGGAAGATAATGGGTAAAGATTACTAAGAAAAGGCATAGGTTTTTATGTATAGGTATAATATATATAATATATTTAATTTAATATTGTAATAACCTCAGTTATTGAGACTTCAACAGAAAACATTTCTCTCCTTTATACTTAAAGCCATAATCCATTCAACTCATTTGATTTCTTTTACAATTCCAATTAGAGGAAGGTTATTTTTAAAATGTACCTTTTGTTACAAGGAACAAATCAAAGAGGGGACCTCTCATTTCAGGCTGAAGTTGGTGGGCAATGCATATTTCCCTCACAGCACAGAAAAGCTGATGCCCCAGACAAAACCCTTCCTAACTGCCTGTGAGATTCTTGCCTTCAAATATATCCATCCAAGGATTCTCATTTTATCTTTTTTAAATAAACATTTTGAGGATCATAAAAAATAAATAGGCCAGAAGTGTGTGGGCTGTGTTCTCTTTCCTTTTGGCTGGCTCACGCTGTGTTAGTGGGATAAACCTTATCCAAAGCGCTGGCACTCTGGTGTCATCAAGCCAGGATATTTTTGCCTTATTGCGTTTAGCAGAGATTTAGCATTATGGTGGGTACTTCCACAGGGAACTGGAGGGGTTTGAAAAAAATAGAAAGAAACAAAACAAAGACAGAAAGAAATAATTGTCGGAGAACATCCTCGGGGATGTAGAAAAGCAAAAGCCAAAGAAAGTAACAACTTACAGTGTTGCAAAAATTGTATAAACCTGTTACTGGGGGGAAATACGTGTTTGATAGAATTTAAATTATTTAAGACCCTAGAAAGATATTTCCCTCATCTTCTGCTTTTAGAGGGGAGCCATCTGCAAATTATGTTATTTACTTAATTTTTCTTATTCTTTTTTCCGCCCCTAGCTTTAAATCTGACTTGCAATCTTTAACGGTAGATTCAGGTAACTAAGGCTATTCTGCATTGTGGTATTGCTATTTTATTTACTTGTTTTGCTGCATTTCATCTGGTTATAAATGTCATGATGACATATTATAAGTAGCTATCACAAAGTCAAGCAAATTGTAGATAATCTTTATGCCTCAAATTTACTTCAATTTTGCAATGCCAAATAAAATTGGGTTGTATCTTTTTTCTTTCTTTCTGGGACATCATTATAGATGGATATAGTTTTGGGGGGTTGGGCATTATAGAAAATGTTTTTTAGAAGAGTGAAAAATAATTGCCTCAAATTCTGAATTTTGACAATTCTCTAAAAAGAGAATGAAATATATATATTTTATTTACTTGTTTTGCATATATATATATTTTACTTTAGAGTGAGGAAACACAAAGAAAACTCCACATAAAATTAGTAAGCAGGGAGGATTCCAGTGTCAGCACCAGTAGGAAATGAGTGGCTGTTTTTATGTCCAGTGCAGCATATTTTTGCTTTGTGTGGCTCCTCAAGTCTGAGGGGGTCATTTGTCTATGACACAGAAGAGATTGAAGCCATCTAACCCCCACAGAGCTGTATTAATCTTTGTAAAGGCTAACAACATGGCTTTAGTGGAGGGTAGAGACACAAGTTCTTAATCTTAGAAATGGTTGGGGTTTTTACAGACACAGAATCACCATGTGAACAGCAAAACACAAGAAAAGTTGAGCACCACCTCCCGTCCTCCTAAGGCTCAGAAGAGAGGAGAGGCTCCATCCTTAGAGAGGGAATCAGACCATTTCCTTAGTTACCTAACCATCTTGGCAACAGTGATGTATGGTGATGAAGCTATTACAACAGGCTGCATGTCCCCAAAGGAACAGAGTTGTGGTGGGACTGATGCTTACGTAGCAGGTCTTAGTAGGTACTGAGTAGAATGGCTATAATTAGAAAGCCAGTACGTGGAGTTCAAATATGGCCCAAAAATGAACTAATCAGCCAAGACTAACTCATGTGACAATAAGATTAAAGTTCCTTAAATTGTAAACTCAATCCTAGTCAAATACACAGAGGCCCTGCGGTAGGCTAAATTATGGCCCTCAAAGATATCTATGCCCTGGTTTCTAAGACCTGTGAATACATTATACTGCAAGAGGGACTTTGCAGATGTAATTAAGGTTATGGATCTTGAGATGAGGGGATTATCCTGGATGATCCAAGAGGCTCAATCCAATCACCTAAGATCTTGAAAGCAGAGACCTTGCACTTGCTGAAGTCAGAGAGATGTAATACAGGAAGAGGTAAGGGAAATTTAAAGTGTGGGAAGGACCTGACATGCCATTGACATTGAAGATGTAGGAAGTGAGGCACAGGGCAGAGAATGTGGAGATCTCTAGAATCTGTGAATGTTAATATGCTGGCACCCAGAAAACACATGGGACCTTAGTCCTAAAACTGCAAGAAACTAAATCCTACCAATAACCTGAATGAGCAGAAAATAGGTTTGCCTATAGAGCCTTCAGAAAGGACCACAGCAACACCATCACCTTGAGTTTAGCCTGGAGACACCTGTACTGAACATCTGATCTACAGAATTGCAAAATAATAATTGCATTGTTTAAAACCCCTACATTAATGATAACTTGTTAAGGGTGCAGTAGATAACTAATTCAGTCCTCTAATAAAGTGGGGTGCTGTCATTATCTCTATGCATATAGTTGACACAGAAAAATTGCATTTATTTACTTCTATGTTTGTTAACTTTTCTTACTCTAAGATTATGTAACATCCCAAGATCCCATACGTACTAGCCTTCTCAGTCAGGAGTGTGGGGTTCAAAGGCGCTTTCAGAGCAGGAAAGATTCACCCTGAAAATTCATAGTGTTGATACCATATTATTCAGATGACATTAAGTGCATGATTGAAGGTAAAAAGATTTCACAAATGTGTGTTTC
>NW_006292687.1:3710226-3714768 GCF_000327345.1 Myotis davidii | reverse complement strand
AAAAAAAAAAAAAGTGTGAGAAATTGACTTGCCCATGGACTCACCGATCTCTAGTGGTGGACTGAAAGCACTGACTCAGAGAAGTGAGAAAAATTATGAATGTGAAAAATGGGTCCATGAAAAATGGGGATAAAACATTCTGATTACAAGCCTCAGCAATCCATGTGTGCCTTACCCAACAGGCCATAACTCACCTTTAAGGAATCACTGTGGACTGTCCATTCCAATTATTCCATCTCTCAGTGCAAATTATAGGGTTATCCTGATTTATTTTCTATGTTTTTTCAAATATAGGAACAGTTGTCTAATCCTGGCTGAGCTTTGTTTAACACATATAGGAGACAATTTCGAGTAGAGATGAAAGAAAACCTGAACTAATGCACCAAGTTGAGGAAAATATTTGTTGCGGTACTGCATAGTCTTTGAACAGTAAAAGAACAGCGAAAACAAAAACAAGACAGAAAAGGAAAGTCTATTTTGTTTTTCACAAGTTTTGCAAAATTGTGTATTTTCTTCTCTTTTTGATTTTTTTAAACTTGTCACTCACCATGAGATTATATAGTCTGCCACCAGTTTTCTCTACTTTAAACACCCTACCTTTTACCAAACATTAAACAAGCTATAAAGTAGGAACTCTGGAACTTCCAATGAAGCTGTCAGAGATTCCTCCTGCCATCAGATGATTTGCAGCTGCCTGACTCATTTGTATCTTTGTAAGAACTCAGAGAAAAAAGAGATTATTAGCATTTCAATTCCTGTCAGCTGCTGAAACTAAGTAAGCCTGAAGATGTTCGGCTTCCCTGGGCTAGTGCTGCATCAATGCAGGATACAGGCAGTGATGTTGGAGGGACTCAGAAGAAGGTGTGTGAGAAAGAAAGCATCCTTGGTACTGAATGTCCTTATAATAAAGGAATACCAAGTGCATATACGAATTGTCACACTAAGCTTTGCTTCCCCAGCTTGGGGACAGGCTGGCTATTGGCAGGTAAGAACTACTTCTTCCAGTGAGAACTAAAACCCTGGAAGATAAGACAACACAACATTTTACTGTAGCGCATGGGTGTGTCCTCTCACATCCTGTCCTGACATAACTCTCTGACCTACCATTCTACCCCTCAATCTAACTAGTCATACCAACCTGCTGGCATTTCTCAGATGTCTATACTCCATTTCCACTAAATAGCATTTCCTATGTGATTCTTTCTGCCTAGAATATCTTGGCTCCCTCCCCTCCACTTTGCAAACTTTTGCAGAACCTTCCATAAACAGATTATGTGTCACCACTGAGGAACTAGCCCTGATTCATGACAGAGTACTTTTTCTGTGCAAGGAACTACATAGAGAAACAATGATGAACATGACAATAACTTCCAAAAATAGGTGTTTAGTCAATGTTTGTTGCTTGACTAACTAAAAAATGAATTAGGAACTGGGTAGAGATCAGCATATATATATAAAATTGATGTTTTAGAGAAAGAGGAAGGAAGAGAGAGAAACATTGATGTGAGAGCAGGACATCTCTCCGTTATCTCCTACACTCCTCCCATCTGGGGTCAAGCTCGAAACCCATTCTGATCTAGAATGGAACCAGCAAACTTTCAGTGCACAGGACGACACCCAACCAACTGAGCCAATTGGCCGGGGCAGCCTTTTTTTTTTCTATACCAATATTTAATATCCTTTAAGACCTAAGAAAAACACAATTCACATGACTTCCTTTCTCAAATACATTTATGATTTATTTTACTCTGACATTATTGTTGCTGAACACATAGTCCCTATCCTTCATCATCTGACCTGAATCATGTAGTTTCATTATATGGGGTAATGTTGTAGGATTTCTTGTGCTCAAGGGATAATTTTCATTTATAAATATTTTAAACACTAGGGGAAAAAAGAAAAAAATATACATATTCAAAATCATAGAATTATATTATAAAATCTTTATCAATGTGTATCATATAACATTTTAGACATAGTTTGGGTAAATATTCAGTGAGAATACTTACACACATCCCGAAACCGGTTTGGCTCAGTGGATAGAGCGTCGGCCTGCGGACTGAAAGGTCCCAGGTTTGATTCCGGTCAAGGGCATGTACCTGGGTTGCGGGCACATCCCCAGTAGGAGATGTGCGGGAGGCAGCTGATCGATGTTTCTCTCTCATCGATATTTCTAGCTCTCTAGCTCTCTCCCTTCCTCTCTGTGGAAAGTCAATGAAATATATTTAAAAAAAAAAAGAATACTTACACACAAACCAACAAAATTAATAGATTAAGTAGCAGCCTCTTACTAAGTTACATGGGTAGTTGTGAAGACAATTGATCAGGCCATAGTGTTTTTTTTCCTGCCTTATTTAAAAGCATGTAAAAATTTCAAGTTAGTTAGTTTTTGAAAATTTGCCTGTTTTTTGTATGTGACTGATTCTCATCTTCAGTAAAGGACCTTTGGTTTTTGGAGTTTTCCTTGTGTTTGATTCATTGGTTTGAGGATAATTTTAGCCCTTCTTTATTTAGAGGCTTCCATAAATACAATAATAAATGCAGCCACATGGATAAGATGCACATTGATATTCTAGTTGACTTCATAGATACCTAAAAAAATATATGAAGGAATCTCAAAAATTATCTCCAGCCATAAATGTATTTCACAGACTGGAGAATTGAGGTTCTTATCATGTGAATGATTCACTTATTGTAACAAAAACTAGATAATGGTAAGTCCAGACAGAACCAGGGTCTGGTCTCAACTCTCACAGTGTCTCAAAATCCCCATGTGCTTTAAACTGTTGGTGTGTTTCCTTATGCTGAGGTCTTCTCAATAGCCTCAGTTCTCCATGCCGCACATCCATGCTCAGGGGACATTGCCCTGGGAAAGTTTTCTTTTTGAGAGAATGCTCAAGGTTGCCATATTCCTAAATATAACAATGTCAGTACCAGATCCTAGGCAGATGCTTTGAGCCCAGCTCCTCAGTTCTCTCAGTAGCACTATTTCATTTATCTAAGAGGAGGGATCTGGTTTTGCCAGGGGTGTCCTCGCCAAGTCTGCCTTTAATTAAATGGTCTATGGATTTTGCTCAAGCCAGCGAAGCTCTTTTGTTTTCTGTCTCTGTTCCATTGGTATCAATTGTCTGAGCATTCATTCTGAAGTCTCCAGAAGAGCACTTCTCTCCCTCAAGGTCGGTTTGGGATAGACTCAGAAATGCTGCTCAGTCATTTGAAGTCCTTTGTCTCATATATCTCTGCAGGTTTAACTCATCTTCCCAGTCACTTTAGTGATATTATTTTGGATCTGAGTACAAGGCACAGTTTAAGTGATAAAGCTTTAGAACCAAGAGAGCCTTATGCACACCGACTTTCAATTATTCATTCATTTATTCTCAACCATTTTAGAAATCTGCTATTTTGGCAGATGCCAGGTACTATGCTAGGCCCTGGAAATACAAAGAGGAAATATAGATGTTTTGGCCTTAAAAATAATTTCACTTCAGAAAATGAGTCCATTGTTTTCCCAGGAACTTCCCTGCTTTTATCTGTGTATTATCTTCAATTCACAAAGTTACCAGTTTTATTCTTATTCATACTTTTTATTTTTTTTAGATTCCCATGGACACAAATCCAGATTCACTATGGATTTCAAATATCTGTCTCCACAATCCCAGGCCTAAGTTATATTGAATTTGGATTTCCAAGGTTTGGACTCTTGAAGCTTAATGTTTGAAAGAGCTTCTCAGATGGATGGACTTATTTTATGTCTTGATTTGGGTATTGATTAGATGGGTATATTCATTGAGAGTTATTGAACTATTTACTTAAAATTTGTGTATTGTATTATTCATAAGTTGTACCTCAACCATTTGCGGGAAAAGTTTCTCAGTTAATTATGATGATTAATATTAAAGTGAAAGTCTTTTAGCCCAGCCCACATGGCTCAGTGGTTGAGCATTGACCAATGAACCAGGATTCCTGGTCAGGGCACATGCTCAGGTTGCAGGCTCAATCCCTAGTGTGAGGGATGCAAGAGGTAGCCAATCAATAGTTCTCTCTAATTCCTGGTCAGGGCATCTATCTCTCCCTCTCCCTTCCTCTCGGAAATACACACACACACACACACACACACACACACACTCACACACACACACAATAATAAAAGGGTAATATACTAATTAGATCGGACATCTTCTGGACGTCTTTCCAGACAAAGCCATGGTGGTGGGAGCCAAGGCAGAGGCAATTAGGGGCCATCAGGCTGGCAGGCAGTTAGGGGTAATCATGCCAGCAGGGGCGAGCAATTACGGGGTGATCAGACCAGTAGCGGAGGGCACATAGGGGTGATCAGGCTGGCAGCGGGGAGCAGTTAGAGGCAAACAGGCTGGCAGGGGAGGGCAGTTAGGGGCAATCAGGCTGGCACCAAAGGCCAGTTAGGGGCGATCAGGCCAGCAGGGTAGGGCAGTTAGGGGCATCAGGCTGGCAGGCAGAGGTGGTTAGGGGTGATCATGCAGGCAGGCTGGTGAGCAGTTAGGAGCCAGAGGTCCCAGACTGCAA
>NW_006292687.1:3708056-3709254 GCF_000327345.1 Myotis davidii | reverse complement strand
TAAAGTGAAAGGCTTCTATACTTTTTAAACTTGAGGGATATTATAGTGATTGTCATGAAAACTATAGAATGGTTTCCCTGGAAAGTATATCTGTAAACATAGGTTTTATAATATTTCAGCTAATTATGTCATTGTGGCATGTAGATATCACCTTTAACTGGTCATTGCAGTATAGCCACAATCTCCTTTTAGATATCTACATGACACAATGACACAATTAGCCCTGTCACTCAGGTTTCGTTATTGTTGTATTTTTAGATGTATAGAACTATAATTCAAATACCAGAAACATCACCCATTTAAAATGTATAGTTCAATTAATTTTAGTATGTTCACAGAGCTGTACAACTGTCAACCCAATTGAATTCCACACATTTTCATCACATCACCCCTCAAAAAATTTCCATATTCATCAGCAGTTATTTCCCATCTCTTTTGCCTCTACTCTCTAAACATAACCTACCTTCTTTGCCTATTCAGGACCTTTCATATGGATCATACAGTCATACATTTTATATAGACTGTATTATATATTTTCTTTGTCATTGACTTCTTCCACTTAACATAATGTTTTCAAGGTTAATCTATGCAGTAGTATGTATAATACTTTGTTCTCTTTTATTGGCAAACTAGTCACATGGTGCACAAATTCATACACATTGAAAGGAAATTAATTAGAAGGTGGCTGGCACGGCAGCACTGGGCTAGACATGCTGAACATGCCCTAGAGCCAAACTCCCATGGTCCCCTCCCTGGCATCTGCAGAGTGAGCTGGGTCCCTCAGGCAGGTGGGCTTCCTCAGTCTGGCCTGCAGGGATAGGGCTGAAACTGGCTCTCCAACATCTCCCAAAGAGTCCTGGAGAGGACTCTTCAAAGTTGCTGTCATACAGGGTATGGAACTCAAACGCAAGTGTGCAATAAACTGGATCCAGGGCCAACAGTGCCCCAGCAACAACATGATCCATGGCCAAAGGTGGAATTGCACGGCCACGTGAGGAATCGGGCTCCCTCCTCTCTGGTTTTGGGGTGTGTCACCCAAGAACCATCGCTGACAAGTCATTGCAGCTCGGCAGCTTCTGCGTTGAGTATCTGCCCCCTAGTGGTCAGTGCTCATCATAGAAACCTGTCAGATGGTGGAAGGGACACTTAGCATATTAGCTTTCTATATATATAGAAAGATAATATTTCATTGTATGGG
>NW_006292687.1:3706542-3707494 GCF_000327345.1 Myotis davidii | reverse complement strand
ACACTCTATCCAGTGAGCCAAACCGACTAGGGCAGTGGTCAGCAAACCACAGCTCATGAGACATATGTGGCTCTTTGGCCCCTTGAATGTGGCTCTTCCACAAAATACTGACTTCTGCACATGGTCCACGAAGTTTCAATCACACTGTACGTGCATGCCCGCACATGGTATTTTGTGGAAGAACCACACTCAAGGGGCCAAAGAGCCGCATGTGGCTCGAGAGCCACAGTTTGCTGACCACTGGTAGGGTGACTCATAATTATCATTTTAACTGTAGAGTACCCAGTTTAAATATATATTTACTCACAATCAGTTAAAAAACAGTATCATTTGACCAGATATAAGAGTGACGTCCCCTGCAAAAAAAAAAAAAAAAAAAAAAAAAAAAAGATATCCCCATCCTACTCCTCAGAAAAGGTGAATATGAAAGGAAATTAATTAGAAGGTGGCTGGCACGGCAGCACTGGGCTAGACATGCTGAACATGCCCTAGAGCCAAACTCCCATGGTCCCCTCCCTGGCATCTGCAGAGTGAGCTGGGTCCCTCAGGCAGGTGGGCTTCCTCAGTCTGGCCTGCAGGGATAGGGCTGAAACTGGCTCTCCAACATCTCCCAAAGAGTCCTGGAGAGGACTCTTCAAAGTTGCTGTCATACAGGGTATGGAACTCAAACGCAAGTGTGCAATAAACTGGATCCAGGGCCAACAGTGCCCCAGCAACAACATGATCCATGGCCAAAGGTGGAATTGCACGGCCACGTGAGGAATCGGGCTCCCTCCTCTCTGGTTTTGGGGTGTGTCACCCAAGAACCATCGCTGACAAGTCATTGCAGCTCGGCAGCTTCTGCGTTGAGTATCTGCCCCCTAGTGGTCAGTGCTCATCATAGAAACCTGTCAGATGGTGGAAGGGACACTTAGCATATTAGCTTTCTATATATATAGAAAGATAATATTTC
>NW_006292687.1:3702484-3706132 GCF_000327345.1 Myotis davidii | reverse complement strand
CCCCCCAAAAAAAAAAAAAAAAAAAAAAAAAAAAAGATATCCCCATCCTACTCCTCAGAAAAGGTGAATATCCTACTTTACATGGTGAAAGAGAATTAAGATTGTAGGTTCAATTAAGGTTGCTAATCAGCTGACCTTAAAATGGAGAGATTATCCTGGGTTAAAAATCTCATGAGTCCTCAAAGTAGAAGAAGCATAAAAGAGGATTAAAGAAATGCAATGAGAAAAGGGTTCAATCTGCCATTAAGACTTCAGAGATGGAGGAGGAAGTCGGCCATAAGCCAAGGAATGTAGAGGGCTCCAGAAGCTGGAAAAGTCCAGGAACTGGATTTCCCTTTAGAGTTTCCAGAATGGATCACAACCATGTTAGCACTTTGATTTTAGCTGAGACCTGCATGGAAACTTTCAACTACAGAACTGTAAGATTATAAATGTGTGTTGTTTTAAGACATGAATTTTGTGGTAATTTTTACTATACTGAACAGAAAACTAATAAAGCAGGATTTTAGGCTAAGCAGCGGTCTTGTCTGTGTGGTGTCTCAGTGGTCTTGTCTGTGTGGTGTCTTTATGATGACTTTGAGCCCTTTTGTTTATTTAAAAGCTAGCTAATTGCCAACTCATTAAGAAACACTGTACTGCTATCCACATTTTCCATGTCTTTCCCTCACCGCACTGTGGGGAAAGGTTCAATGTCTGTGGCCGCTTTCAGAGAACTGAACTGCCAGCCTCGCTGCAGAGACAACCACACTGATATCTGCAGCTGCTAATATTCTGCCACTAAATCTACTTTAAAAAACATAAAAAGAAAAACAGCAGCACACTCTAAGGAAAATAAATGTTTAGATGAATTCATGTGCTTTTCACTAGAGAGGATAATCATAAATCTGCTGGGCAGTACAAATTGCCCTCTAAGTTTGAAGTCACCTCGTCATTCCCAGGGAGATCAGCTGAATTAATGGTTAAATGTGTTAATAGAATAATGGAGCGTCCTTAACCGTATATAGAGGAGGAAGGGGAGGGGGGTACTGGATGCTTATTTTATGGCAATTTATGTCAGTGTAAAAGTTATAAAGATTGCCAGAAAGTAAAGGAGCATGATGTAGAATCACTGGAGAAACTGTAAAATCAATATCTCTAAGGTTTTCAACACTGTGCTTGGCAGGTCCTTTCAAATCCATTGCCTGCATGATATTTTATGTATGTAACTGGCAACGGTGATGGTGGATGAGGTTCAACTCATGGAGTTGGCACCGAATCAATCATCACAAACGAAAATGCATATGTCTCTCTCCATTTCCTATCTACTTCCTCAGATGATGTCTGAGATTAGAGCCTAAACCCAAGAGGAAGTTTCCCACAGCAAAGGCTGATATGAAGGATTCTAAAAGTGTCTAAATAGAAACATGCAACTAGCACCATAATTTTTTTTTCTTTTTTTGCTTAGATAACAGCAATTTATTCAAATTTCTGGAAAGTGGGTTTTAACCCCGAAATACTATTTTACTTCTATAATTTTGGCACATATTTAAAAAGTTAATATCTGTTTTGGTGGAGCTATAGAAAAATGAAAATGCACATAGTTATTGGGATAACAGACAATTGAAAATCATTTGTAAAGTGAAAATTGGTAACACTTAACACAATTTTAAATGAGCATAATCTGACCCACAATGTGTAAGTAAGCAGAGGCTTACCAGGGAATATGTACCTTTGCTTTTCCAGGAAACCTTTGGGGATTATTGTTTGGATGTTGCAGATTTATATTATTGGTAACAACTTCCCCGACAACCCCCAACGCATCCAAAGATTGTTTAAAACTCTAATTAGCTGTACAAAAAAATAATTTTAAGAATTGAATACCTTTGGGCTGACATAATATGTCACTTGGGAACTTTTTTCTGGAAGGGAGAAAATAGAACATGAAAATCATGAATAGATGCATTGATCAGATTAGATTCGAAATTAGAAATACCAATTTGCCTGTGTAAAACGTGACACTGGTGACAATGATGAATCAATTTCCATTATTGTTTACAGGTGTCTGGAATTAAGTATTTGTAGAAGGCAAGACATTGGGCCACAATGCCTACTGAAATAGAACAATTTAGGGGAACTATGGCTACACGTGAATACAAGGACTATGGAGCACACTGTACTTGGAAGTTTGCAGGGGAAAAAAAAAAGTGATAATTGTGGAGATGTCACTCATCAGGCCAAAGCCTGATAAAGAAGGCACAGAACATTATTTTATCTTAAAGCTTCAAGTCTAGCCCTAACTGGTTTGGCTCAGCGGATAAAGTGTCAGCGAAAGGGTCCCAGGTTCGATTCTGGTCAAGGGCATGCCAAACTCCCATGGTCCCCTCCCTGGCATCTGCAGAGTGAGCTGGGTCCCTCAGGCAGGTGGGCTTCCTCAGTCTGGCCTGCAGGGATAGGGCTGAAACTGGCTCTCCAACATCTCCCAAAGAGTCCTGGAGAGGACTCTTCAAAGTTGCTGTCATACAGGGTATGGAACTCAAACGCAAGTGTGCAATAAACTGGATCCAGGGCCAACAGTGCCCCAGCAACAACATGATCCATGGCCAAAGGTGGAATTGCACGGCCACGTGAGGAATCGGGCTCCCTCCTCTCTGGTTTTGGGGTGTGTCACCCAAGAACCATCGCTGACAAGTCATTGCAGCTCGGCAGCTTCTGCGTTGAGTATCTGCCCCCTAGTGGTCAGTGCTCATCATAGAAACCTGTCAGATGGTGGAAGGGACACTTAGCATATTAGCTTTCTATATATATAGAAAGATAATATTTCATTGTATGGGTATACTGCATTTTATTTATTTTTATTTTTTTGTTTTTAAAAGCCTAAGAATACCAAAACACCATTTTGAAGGAATATATGCACTTCTATGTTCAAAGAAGCATTATTTTCTTTTTAAAAATATATTTTTTATTGACTTCAGAGAGGCAGGGAGAGGGAGAGAGACATAGAAACATCAGTGATGAGAGAGAACATTGATTGGCTACCTCCTGCATGCCCCCCACTTGGGTATGTGCCCTGACCAGGAATTAAACTGTGGCTCCAAAAAATAAATAAATAAATAAAAATAAACCGTGGCTCCATGGTTCATAGGTAGATGCTCAACTACTAAGCCATTTCCTTTAGTTGTGTATAGTCTAGGGCAGTGGTTGGCAAACTGCAGCTTGGAAAACTGCAGCTCATGAGACATATGTGGCTCTTTGGCCCCTTGAATGTGGCTCTTCCACAAAATACTGACTTCTGCACATGGTCCACGAAGTTTCAATCACACTGTACGTGCATGCCCGCACATGGTATTTTGTGGAAGAACCACACTCAAGGGGCCAAAGAGCCGCCTATGGCTCGTGAGCCACAGTTTGCCAACCACTGGTCTAGAGATTCAACACAATCCCTGCTCCTTTTTCTTTCTTTTTTGTTGACAAAAATTGGCAAACTGATCCTAAAATTCATATGGAAATGCAAAGGACCCAGAATACCCAAAACAATCCTGGAAAGGAATAAGTTTGGAGGACTTAGACTTTCTGATTTCAAAACTGACTGCTAAGGTAATCAATACAATGTAGTACTGGCATAAAGATAGACATAGGTCAATTGAAAGTCCAGAAATAAACCCTAATATT
>NW_006292687.1:3666940-3701654 GCF_000327345.1 Myotis davidii | reverse complement strand
AAAGAACATTATTTTATCTTAAAGCTTCAAGTCTAGCCCTAACTGGATTGGCTCAGCGGATAAAGTGTCAGCGAAAGGGTCCCAGGTTCGATTCTGGTCAAGGGCATGTATCTTGGTTGCGGGCACATCCCCAGTGGGGGATGTGCAGGGGGCAGCTGATCGATATGTCTCTCTCATTGATGTTTCTGACTCTCTATCCCTCTCCCTTCTTCTGTGTAAAAAATCAATAAAGTATATATTTTTTAAAAAACTTCAAGTCTAATGTTTCTGAACATCACACTCAATGTTTTGTCTTACAGCATATGTTGAAGTCAAAGCTATACCATGTATCTTAAGTTAAAAGTATACCAATGATAAAGACATTGTAGGGTCCTGAGAATTGGAATAGGGGAATTTGGAGAGATTCTGCTGAGTTTGCATACTTAAAAACCCCAAATTCTGTGGGGCTGCATATTTTTCCAGCAATGCAGCGCTTTCTTCTGGGTCTGAGGTAATCCTTTGCCCGAAGACATTTACTATCCATAGCTGAGGAGACAGCCTCATAATGATGTGTCAGTGCTTCTCAAGACCCTTCAGATCTCATTTCTAGCATACTTCTAACTTGATTCAATTCCTAGGAGAATCCACTAGACATGCCAAGGATGATGGGACGCTAAGATAGAGTAGAAGAAATCGAATAATATGGGTGCCCTGACCAGAGATTCTGGATTCAGGAATTTATCCTAAAGAATGTAAAGTTTTCAAATATTTTGTTGAACTTGGTTTACTAAAATCTAGACTCATAATCTTTACATTAATTACAGTTGAGATGCCAGGACCTTCTTTTCATATTAGGGCAAAATAATCTGAAGTCGTCCTGGAGAGGAGTGTTGGTGGATTGTATTTATCACATGTTGCTTGGTTACCCATCCACTAAATACGAATCTGGGAAAGACCAGAATGCGTACCATTCAACACAACACTGAGGAAGACATTGGGGAGGAGCCAGAAGCCCCTCTGCAGAGGATGGCCTCTGAAAGCTACAGTGGTGAGTCAGAGATGTCATCATGGCAACAAACTTCTAATTTCTCAAAAACTCAGAAATTCAATCCAGTGGCAGCATTCAATTTCCAGACACAGGTGGAGTCTGGTGACTGTAATGGGAAATAGGACTAGAGCGTAACTCAGAATGGTTAACCACACAGATCTTTTGATGGGACTACTTGATTGTGGCTTTTCTAGGACCAAAATAGATAGGAAGCCATTTAAAGTCCTACTTTATCGACAGAACTGAGCCTACATAGATCATGAATAGAGTCACGTTTCCACAACAGACTTACAACCTCTCATCCAATCTCACATCCTGAGTTTATTCACCAACCTATACACCTTTAAATGAGGAGATAAAATAGTCTCCTCAAGAAAAATTAACCTATAATACTGCCACAACTTTAAAAAGAAATTCAGCTTTCCCTTAAAGGACCTGTGACAATTGGCAAGGATAACTGCACTAAGAGGAAAACTGCCAGAGTTTTAGGAATTATTGAACAATGGCTATGAATTTGAGGTACAAAATTCACTGTGTTATACCAATTAGGGAAAAGCTATGGCAATCAAAGAACAAATACATCTTTTCAGCTTATTTTCCTCAGGACACATAGTAGAAATGTTTTTCTCTACTCTCTTGAAGTTAGGCCTGGCCATGTGGCTTGCTTTGATTAAGAAAATGTAAGTGGTAGTAATGTGTCACTTCTGAGTGGAAAATGTCAAGAGACAATGTATCATTAGCCATGTTCTCTTCTCATGCCATCATGACAAGAAATATTTCAGATGATGCTTCCTCTTTTAGGCTCAGCCCCAGAGCAAGGGCATTATGGGGCAGTTCTCCCACTTAGTGGAGAGGTGAATGTTTCCTGGTCAAAAACTACAGCTTTGTTATTTCAAGGCAATAAGACTGTTTGTTAATGTAGCAAAACCAGTCCTGTCCTTCCTAAGAGACTATGAAATATGATTGGTGGATACACATATTAATATGAAGATCTTCAAGGTAAGTTAAGTTTAAAAAAAGTAAAAAAAAAAATGTGTATGAATTCATAGATCCTACTAAGCTTAAAACAGGCAAACATACAAAAACAAAAGGTAATAACAAAAATACTTATCCTATATAATAAAACCCTTATATGCAAATAGACCAAACTGCAGAACAACAGGTCACTATGACACACACTGACCACCAGGGGGAAGATGTTCAATGCAGAAGCTGCCCCCTGGTGGTCAGTGTGCTCCCACAGGGGGAGTGCTGCTCAGCTAGAAGTCGGTTTCACGGCTGGTGAGCCCAGTGGCGGTGGCAGGAGCCTCTCCCGCCTCCACGGCAGTGCTAAGGACCTCTCAGAGGATGTCCACCTGTCGGCTTAGGGGTCCCAGACTGTGAGAGGGTTCAGGCCAGGCTGAGGGATCCCCCGCCCCCCCACAGTGCATGGATATCATGCACCGGGCCTCTAGCTTAATATTTCTTTGTGAAATATGTAACTGTATACTACATAATGAAAAGGTTCAGAAGTACATACTATTTACAATACTGCTTCTGAGGTGGAGGGGAGTAATGCTTCAGGATGCCAAGGCAGGTGTGAGGAGGAGTTTCACTTTTCATTGTGTGGTTTTATTTTATTTGTTTTACAATAGACAAATACATTTTGTGTTGTGTTAAAAATAATTTTAAAGGTATGTATAGACTTCATTGATGAATTCTACAAAACATCCATAAAATAATTAACGCCAATCCTCAAACTGATGAAAAAATAAAGGAAAACCCTTACAAACTCACTTTATGAGACAAGCATTACCCTGATGCCAAAATCATGCAGGGATTCCACAAGAAAAGAAAAGTATAGGGTAATCTCCCTGATAAACATATATATAAATGTTCAACAAAATTTATCAAACCCAATCTGATAGTACACTAAAGGATCATACACTATGATAAAGTGGGACTTATTTCAGGGATGTAAATATGTTTCAACAACTGCAAATCACTAAATGTAATACAAAACATTACAAAATGAAGGATACAAATTATATTGTCATTTCATTAGGTACAGAAATATCATTTGAAGAATTTCAACACCCATTTATGATAAAAACTCTAAGCAAAATCAGTATAGAGGAAATATACCTCAACATAAAAAGTCCATGTATGACAAGCTCACAGAAAACATCATACTCAATGTTGAGAACCCAAAAGTTTTTCTTCTGAAATCAGAAACAAGGCAAAAATGGCCACTCTTATCACATTTTCAACATAGTATAAGAAGTCCCAGTCATAGCAAGAAAAAGAAACCAAAGGTATCCAAATTTGAAAGGAAGAAGTAAAACTGCCACTATTTGCATATGGCATGATATTATATACTAGAGGCCTGGTGCACGGATTCATTCATGGGTGGGGTCGCTTGGCCTGGCCAGCAATTGGGACAATCAGGGTCATCTTGCCCAGTCCCAGTCGGGGCCTATCAGGGCCCACTGGCCGGGGGTAAGGGCCGTGGGAGGTTGGTTGGCTGCAGGAGGTTTGCTGTGGGAGCACACTGACAACCAGGGGACAGATTCTGTGTTGAGTGTCTGCCCCCTGGTGGTCAATGTGCATCACAGATACCGGCTGGTCATCCAGTCATCTGGTTGTAAGGGTTGCTTAGGCTTATATATATATATATCTCAATAGGAACTCTTAAGCACTCCATCAAAACACTGTTAAAACTAATAAATTTAGTAAAGCTCAAAGATACAAAAGCAATACACAAAAATGTTTGTTTCTGTACACTAATAATGAACTCTCGGAAAGGGAAATTTAAAAAAATCCCATTTACAATTACATCAAAAGTAATTGAAAAAATTAGAGTTCAGAAGATTTGGCTATTGAAGGTAAATTGAAGTGAGAAAATAGCGTTTCAAGAGTGGTAAGAGTCCTAGCTAGTGTGTTGGCCCTCAGACCAAAGAATCTCAGGTTTGATTCCTGGTTAAACGTACATACCTGGGTTGCCATTTCAATCCCCAACCCCAATCGAGGTGCAATCACTTGACTTGTCTTTATTTCTCTTTCACATCAATATGGTGTTTTTTTTTCTCTCTCTCTCCCTAGCCCCACAACCAATCTGCATTCCCACTAACAGTCCCATGAGGGTTCTCTTTTTTCCACATCCTAGCCAACTGACAGGTGTGAAGTGACTATCTTTTTGAGGTTTTAATTTGAATTTCTATGATGATTAGTTACAATGAGCATCTCTTCATATGCCTATTGGCCATCTGTATTGGAGAAGTGTCTATTCAGGTCCTCTGCTGATATGTATAAAGATATAACCTTGGATTTATTTATTTCATCATTTTGCATACTTCTTATAGAGAGATTTATTGAACAAAGTTATAACATGGTATGCTTTTTGCTGACTGCTTTAGACATGGAAATGTCAGTGATTTGGACTTTCTGATGAGTGAAATATTAGAGAGAGAGCAGTATCCTTTGGTACCAAGTGCCTCTTTTGCTAATTATCTCTGTGAAATTGAGGAGTTCTTTGCATACATGGACTTCAGTTTTCTCTGCTCTAAAACGGGGGATGGTACTTGAAATGTCCTCTATTTTCCTTCTTTTTTTATTCCATGGATGTACCTTTGCTGGGAAAATTCACTGTTCATTTGTTGGCACAATGATAACATTCAGTTTATGCCTGTTTAGGTAAATTTCAGGAACAGTTTATAGCACTTTGCAACCCTACTTGTAGTAAGTTATTCCCATAGATATGGAGCAAGGAATTGATAAGAGAAAACAGTTCCCCGTGAAGTTTTCTCCAGTAATAACTAACTTGGGTGTTGAATGCTGCCAATGAGATGCATTTGAGAGCAGAGTTGTTTTTGCCAGACACTTATTTCATTTGGCTGGACTCTAAAGAGCAATGTACTATCGAATATAGTTAATGTTTCTCTAAACATTTCTGAATGGTGCAGGTGGTGTGCTCTGATGAAAGTAGACTACTTTGGAAAATACGGTTCCAAATAACCACTTTTCTCAGGCAATGGAATAATATAGGCACATTAGAAGAACAGATATGAGAAGAACTAAACATAATTCTTATCTAGCCACCAATATGAAGGGTCGTTACCTTTACAACTGTAGTTCCTCTTTCCAGAAGTGCTAGCCCTTAGGATTCCAAGCTGGTGGTAGATCTCCCAGCACCATCATTTAGTCATGAATTAAACTCTAAATATGTACTTAAAATAAGAACCTAAAAATCCCATCCCCATGTTAAGGGAAGAATGGAATAACTAAGATTGAAACATATCAAGTAGCTGAGGTCTGGATGCCATTTTAAAGCATGAGTCTAAAATTAGAGAAGACAAGCTGAGGAAATAATTTTTAAGGGTATCGTTCAAAGGATGTGATGAGCTGTGTGGGAATATTTCCAGCTAGTAATGCTTCCTACAATCCAAGGCAGGTTATGGAAACCATTTTGGTGGCTGATTGAAAATGTCTATTTCTGGAGTCATTTGAAGAGTTCATCATGAAACCTTCTGGAAACTATATGCAACAATTATTATATGAATATAGTAATAACTACTAAAACCTGCAGAAAAGTGTCTCAGTTCACACAAGTCCATATGGTTATTCAGATCTTCAGTGTCAGGCATTTCTTGGAGGGATGAGTAGATAAAATAATAATTCCTTCTAACGATGTTTGTCTACTTTACTTTAATTTATGTATTTGATACTTCTTTTATGATAACTACCTACTTTAAGCATGACACTGGTTTACATGTATAAGATATACAAGAGAAGGTGATGACAGAAATTCTCTACAAGAGAGAAGAGACAAGATGATGCAGAAGTAACTAAAATTCTCACATCGTAAAGGCTTGTAACAACAACATACATTTATGCTTGTCTACAGGTATAGTATGGCTTAACTAATTCTGCTCTACTAAGCAGCCACCATTTCTGAAAATGACTAAAGATAAAAGACTTCTGGAGGTATTAGAATTGTCAATTAAATACCCTAGCTCAGAAGTAACAAACATCACAGCTGCTCAAAGCTCACTGACTGGTCATATGGCCTGACCCAACAACAAAGGATCAAGAAGTATAATCCAAACATATGATCAGATGGCTAACAGCTGGAAATACTTGATGAACATCATTAATGATAATCAAAGTTTACCCTCTGGTCACAAAATATTCAATCCACACTTCCTCCTCAAATATATGTTGTCCCTCCACAAGGGAGACAACTCAAAAGGTCCCAGTTCAGGATCTTGCAAAATGTGACATTAGTAGTAGCAGGGGGGTACATGTAAGAGTCTTTTATCCAGCCCACCTGAAACACTTCTTGATTAGAAAATCTATGTACCATTTAAAATATGAGTTCATTGCTTCTACTTTCTCATAAACTTCAATGAATCAGGAATAGGGTAATCACAGAAATAATCCATTCATAACGGGAAGACACACAACTGTCTCTGATTTGCAGCAATTCAGAAAACTTCTTGGTGAATGGAGAGAGGGCCCTACTCTGTGAGTGAGAAATGTTTGTTGATTACATCCTGAGTCAGCTTCATGGGAGGAATACTCAGAACACTATTCTCCATGGCCATTGGCTCTACTTTATTCACACACACACACACACACACACACACACACACACACACACACACCCCATTTGAAGTGGGCCATTGAAATTGCACCTTATTTGGCAGTTCAGCACCTTTATCAGCCTGCTTCTTGCCTATAGATGGTAGAGAGCCTGAGAGGTTGATTTTTTGTTTGTTTGGGTTTTTTTGTTGTTGTTATTGTTTTTTCAATCTTAAACAGTAGATGCGGTTTGTAGTCCAAGTGATAGTGTTATAATTTAACCTACTTATGAATAACTGGAAAGGAGCAAAGGGAAGGCCAAATATTATAGTCATTTGTGCCTCTTTGCCAGGAAGTTGCAGTTTAACACTCCTCAGGTAGCCAGCAGAAGGGACTACACAAGGGGAGAATAGATGCATGGCCAGTAAAGCCTGGGTGACTTAGGGAAGGTACTTGCCTCTGTCACACCTGGGAACAGGTCATTGGCCAGAGTAGGTGTGAACACTGCCAGCCTCGGAAGATTTGAGATACTTAATCTCCTTTAAAAAGGTGTTCACTCTCTTGGTTGAGCTCCTGACTTATAGGACTCTCTCACTCTGGCATTTGCCCACATGGAACACAGCTATGTGGACCCCATACCGAATGGACTAATGGACTGCAACTGGTCTACTGGTAATGCTGTACTGGAGTCTGCTCTCCCATGGAATGTTAACTTTTGACATTGGTTTTTCTTGTAGCTCTGCTGAATCCCCAGCAGTTTACTGTACATACTCATCTATGTCTGCTTTTCTCTCTTATTTTCTATTTATTGAGTTTATTGGGGTGGCATCCTATATAATAAAGAGCTAATATGCAAATGGCCATCATGCCTTCACACTATAATGCCATAACAGCTCAGACACTCAACACTGGGGAGAAAGAAATGGGGACCAGCCAGGCACAAATGAGCTGACAAGAGAGGAATGGGGACCTGCCAGGCACAAATGAGCTTGCATGAGAGGAATGGGGACTAGCCAGGCACAAATGAGTTTGTGAGAGAGGAATGGGGACCAGCCAGATTGTGGCCACACGCCCCGCAGTCCAAGGCAGCAGCAGCTGCACCTGTGGCCCAGGAGAGGGACAAACTGCCCTCCCAGGGTCCCCTGCAGCTACAGCCAGCCCGGGTGAAGTGAGTCCACATCTTCAAAGAGAATACTTAAATCTAACCGGGTGAAGTGAGTCCACATCCTGGGTGCCTGTGGCTGGCCAGAGGGAGGGAAGCCTGTGTCCCAGGTCCCTATGACTGGCCAGAGGAGGAAATCCTGGGTCCCGGATGTTGGATGAGACAGAGGTGGTTAGGGGTGATCAGACAGGCAGAGGAGTTGGGACAATCAGGCAGCCAGGCAGGTGAGCAGTTAGGAACCAGTGGTCCCAGTTTGCAAGAGGCAGTAGGACATCCCCCGAGGGGTCCTGGATTGGAGAAGATGCAGGCCAGGCTGAGGGACCTCTCCCCCCTTGCACAAATTTTGTGCACCGGGCCTCTAGTTGGTTAATAAAATTACATAGGTTTCAGGTGTACAATCCTATAATACATTATCTGTGCATTGTATTGGTTTATCACTCCAAATCAAGTTTCCTTCCATCACCACTTATCCCCTTATTTACCCCGTTCTACCTCCCACCAATCCCTTTTCTCTCTGGTCATTACCATAATGTTTTCTTTTCAAAAAATCACTTATTTGTCCTAGAGGAAAACCAAGAAACACATTGGTTTTAATTATCTCTGCTTCTAGAAATACTTAGGAAGACATGGGAGAAAAGGCCTTGATTGGTTTTTGAAATCTTTTGTCAAAAAGTAGCATCCTCTAGACCAGGGGTGGGCAAACTTTTTGCCTCGAGGGCCACAATGGGTTCTTAAACTGGACCAGAGGGCCGGAACAAAAGCATGGATGGAGTGTGTGTGTGAACTAATATAAATTCAAAGTAAACATCATTACATAAAAGGGTACGGTCTTTTTTTTTTTTTTTTTTTTTTTTTAGTTTTATTCATTTCAAACAGCCCGGATCTGGCCCACTGGCTGTAGTTTGCCCACGGCTGCTCTAGCTCCAGGTCCCTTTCCTCACTTTCTGTGGGCCTTTCCTTACCATTCTTCCCATGCCCACCCTTTTCTTTTTCTTGGAGTTTCTATAGAGGTAAGATGCAGCCATGCTCTGGGTCCCTGGAAAGAAATTCCACTCCTCTAAGAGGAAATGCTTTCATTAATAGGGCAGTGCTGGACCCCAGCGGCTCCTGTGTGCAGATATTAAGAGGAGCCTCTCTGCCAATGTACTTAGGCGGAACCATAAAGCATCTTTACAGCCCAGACTCACCAGAGCCACTATTGATTCACTGGCATGTGCTCTCTCAATAGTAAAAGGCCGCCAGGATTTACTTTCTCAGCTTTTCCCTTTCCTGGGCCGTCATTATTCAGTGTAAAACTCCTTTAACCTGGTGGAGTTGTTGCTCTTGCTAATACTGTGTTAGCAGATTATTGATCCCAATGATGAGAACAGGAATCGTTTCTCCTGTAGCAGGATGTGCAATTGGATCTACATTCTGCCCTGGTAATTTTCTCTATAGATCTTCCAGGCGGACTAGACAAATGGACCATTAAAAGTGGGTAGGGGCGGGAGCGAGCTGCCTGAGGTTGATGGTACATTTGAGCTAAATTCAAACTTTATTGGTGTTTTTCAGCTTCTGTTTGAGAACTTATAAACATTGCTCTTTGGCACTTTATGGTTTTGTTTTTGGTGGTTTTATTCGGCTTGTTTTTAACTTGGTCTGGTGGCCGAGGAAAAGTTTTAGTTTGTGAGCTTCCTCTTCTGAAATCTAAATCAGGACAATCAGAAATTCAGGGAAGTTTTGATAAAGACAAAACAAGGTCTTTGACCTCTTCAGTAAAAAGGAAAATAAGTCAACATTGGTAATGAGAGTTGTTCAATTTCAGCCATGCTGGTATTGGTGGTTGGAATTTAGTGACACAAAATCTTCATAAAAATGGTTACCTCTCTGTCTTTCATTTCCCCATTTTTATTTCAGGTAACTTAGGTACCGGGTGGCTATTAATCTAATTATATCTAACTAAGATGCACAGACTATCTTCTGTGGGCCTACCACTGTAGATACTGAAGAAGATATAGGTCTGGCCAGTGTGGTTCAATGGTTGAGCATCTACCTATGTTCAAAAGGTCATAGTTCAATTCCCGATCAGGGAACATGCCTGGATTGCGGGCTCAATCCTCAGTGTAGAGCATGCAGGAGGCAGGCAACCAATGACTCTCTCATCATTGATGTATCTCTCTCTCTCCCTCTCCCTTCCTCTCTGAAATAAATAAACAAACAAACAAACACATTAACAACAATAACAAAAAAACTGTGTTCAGTGGTCTAACCTGGGGCTTTAAGAAATAAATAAATTGCCGAAACCGGTTTGGCTCAGCGGATAGAGCGTTGGCCTGCGGACTGAAGGGTCCCAGGTTCGATTCCGGTCAAGGGCATGTACCTGGGTTGCGGGCACATTCCCAGTGGGAGATGTGCAGGAGGCAGCTGATCGATGTTTCTCTCTCATCGATGTTTCTAACTCTCTTTCTCTCTCCCTTCCTCTCTGTGAATAATCAATAAAATATATTAAAAAAAAGAAATAAATTAATTAATAAATAAATATAAATTTGTTGAGAAATAAAAAGAAGTTTAAAAGAGATATGAATTTGAAAAGCTATTATCCCAAATTAGAGCAATTGATTTTTTTCTCCCTTAGCATAATATGTGGAAATGAAAGCAGACTCCCTTATATATTACATTGGAGTAAAAAACTGAGCTTTGGGTGTGAAACACTGTTGTGATTGTGGTAAGACTTCAGAAAGCACCATAAATTAGCTGGAGATAAACCACCGTGTACAGAAGTATTAGAAGGATATTGACATGTCTGATGGCACTCAACTTTTGGTTTTCTTTCTGAGATGTACTGGAAGATATCAAAATCCTCAAATGAATTGTTTATTTGCTTAATATGGATTGCTGACTTGAATATGTTTTTCTTTTAGTGCAAAAAGGTAAGTTTATATCTTCAAGGCCCCACTTGAATTTCACATCAGGAAGAAGCATTTAGTGAACTGCTGACCTTATACTGCCCATTAGGTAAGGAAAATAATGAGGGCAGAACGCTTTCAGTTTACATTATACAGCATATGACAGATATGTAGGGTATTTTATGTAATCAATCTTGTATTGTGGATTGTAAATGCTAAAGAGATGGTTACTCTTTGAAAATGAAATTTAAGTGCTCCTTTATTAGGTAATAGCTTATAAACCTTGGTATCTCAATTTTAGCACATATTAGAGTGAGAGATAAATGACTGTCTCCTCTTGAGATGATAAACCTTAAGAATCAGGACACTTGACCTCTCATCACTATATAGTGCCACACCACCACTTCCTGTGGCTGACTCTGTATCTGTTTTTGGTTGAGAGAAGACTTTTCATTGATAATTATTATAGTTCCAGTTCCACGGAATATTCAATTGAGATAGAGAGAGAGAATATATATGCATATGTGTGTATATGGATGTGTGTGTGCATATATCTTTTTAGCTATGTTATACAAGAGGCCCGGTGCATAAAAATTCATGCACTGGAGGATTGGGTCCCCCAGCCTGGCCTGCCTTCTCTCACAGTCCAGGAACCCTCAAGGGAGGGAGGAGACCTGGTGATCAGGGAAAGGCGACGCCCCATCACTCCTCTGCTGCTGCCACTGCCAACAGTGCAAGCCTTGGCTGGCCCTGGTTACCTGAGCCTTGGGCAGCTCTGGGCGGCTTGGCAGACACCATCCAAGGCTTGCCTGCACCTCAGGCCAGACCTGGGCAGTTAGGCAGCTGACATCTGAGGCTTGCCTGTGCCTTGGGCCAGCCCTGGGCAGCTAGGGGGCTTAGGGGACTGGGGGACTCCAGAGGCAGGTGTGTGGAGTGGCCCAGCCTTGCTGCGCACCTGCCACCCTGGTGGGGCTGAGGAGACTGGTCGCTGCCATCTGGTGGCTGTGGACACTGCCATCTTTGAGGGCATGACAGTCAATTAGCACATTCCTTCCTTATTGGCTGTGGGTGCCGCCATCTTTGCAAAGGTGTGTGGGTCAATTAGCATATTCCCTCTTTATTAGATAGGATTCCTTTCCTTTCTAATATTTTATGTGTAAGTATTCTAATCAATGAAGTGGCATAGCTTTATTTCATATACTTTTAGTAAAAAAAAATATCTATATTTTTTGGCTGAACACTGTGGTTTTAAAAATGTTTTAAACTTAAAACATACTAAAATAGTCTTACTAAAGTAGTCTTTCATAGATGTCAGTAACAACAGAGAAAGCAGTTTGGATGTGATATCTTTGCTTTTGAGAAGACCATTAATGTCTAAAATCAAAGAAACATATACTTTATGAATAATAAATAAGTGCTCATGGGCACCAAATTTGATCTTAAAAATAGTCATGGATGCAAATATCAAAATTGAAATTCTTACAATCTATTTATGTGCATTCACGAAAAGGAAAGAATACTCCTTTTACCCTATCCCAAACCACCCTTCTGAAGTGCAGGCAATGAATATATCAAATGTGAGGCTTAACAACGTGGGTTTAGTAAAACATGCTTGATTAATTTTACTGAGGTTTCCAAAATAAAATGAGAAAGAAACCACTCCATTCATTATATCAGAAAGGAGAAAGAGATCTTGATGATATTTGACTGCATCTAACTGATTAAATGACACTCTAACCATCTCCATAAATGGGTTTCTAATATAAAGTAAATTTATTTCCTGAAGATGAGGACGATTTAAGCATCTCAAATTGCAGAGGTCCAGACTCTTTACATTACTGGTAAAAACATAATATATATAAAGAGTATTACAGCAACAGCCAAAACAACAACAGTAACAACAAGTGTGCATGGAGATGACAAGGCACAGAGACCCACATTTTGAAAAATCAGAAACTGTTGTGAGAAAAATATCCACAAGAAGTATTGCTTTAGATGTTATTATTAACTTCAAGTAGATGGTGTTGTCACATTTTACAAAGGCAATGATATATTTGGATTTTTTTTTAATAAGCAATTTTAGACTCTATTATGCTACACTAATAAATTAGGTACCATGCTCTTCATTGGCTTTGGTTCATCTTTAATTTTCTATTGTTTATTTTTAATATTTCAATATAGTTATTAGTAGACAATATTATGTTAGAACTCAGATTCATAACTCATAATTGCAAGGCTGCATTCTGAAAGTGTATACAGCCAAATGTAAGGCAAGAATAGAGAAAAAGAGCATGTTCAATCTTTAATAGACTTGCTGTTTTCAATTTTCCAAGTAATTTTCATATCTTCTAAAAAGGAATGCATTGAATTTGTTTCTCTCTTTGAATAACTCTCAAGTGTCGAGACATTCTGATATACTTTTGTGATGGGCAGTTAGACAGACACGAGCAGGGCAAGGACAATGGGTCAGGTACAGAAGGTTACCAGTGCAGAAAGCCCTGGATGCTTAGCAACTGGCAAAACTGGGGGGAAAAACGACATCCCTCCTCCAGTAATCTTTCCTCTGCTAGCATTTTGCTGGTCATGTGGTTTAGACCCCTGACCTTTCATATCACAGGTCATACAATTCAGACCATTCCTTGACCTTTCCTCCCCTGTCATGTCACTAAGTCATGTGGGAGACCCCCTTAGAGGAGGAACAAGGAGCCAAGGTGTGGCCTCATGTGACTCCCATGGGGCCTTTGCAGGAAGACTCTCTTAAGCATTAACCCCTAAGGATAACACTTCAGTTGTGTTTCAGCTCCAGACCCAGAAAAGCAGCAAAATCAGACAAAGGAGTTCATAGCTGACATCAGGACCAGCTGCATTAAATAGTGACCCCCTGCCCTGGCACCAACCAACTAGTGGAGCCCAAGACCCTGAAAGGACACACCCAGAAAATTGATGAAAATTCTATTGAGATCCCCCCGTGGAACCTCCCCTAGAATTTCTAACTGATAAGCTCTTAGGAGGAAGGAGGAGGACACAGTGCATTCTCCTTTTCTGAAGCATGCCCAATGCCTTTCCAGTCCACCTCCTACTCCCCTCAGGTATATTACCTTTATCTTTCTCCCACCTAAGGTCCAAGGGCCTTCTCTGGAACTTGTTTCCTGAGCCGTTTCTTCTATGTCTCACTTCTTCTATCTCTGTGACTTTCTGAATAAACTTTCTCTTATGCTTTTAGTCTTGGCTCTGAATTCTTTCTTAGCCAGAACTCAAGTACCGAGGTTTCTGAACCCAGGTCAGTTCTCATTCCACCTAACACTTGGTGCTGTTTTATCCTCTGCCATCAATGTGTAGCTGGGATTGGTGGGTAGTGTAGAGGGTTATGGAAGTGGCAATATAGCACCTTCTTCACAGAGGCTGTAGAACAATCTGAATTGCACAATGGAAACAATACAATAGGATATAAAATCAAATGTTAATGCTATCAGACATTATAGATGTTTTACAATTTTAAAGATAATCTAAATTTCTATGAATTAGGAAATATTTGAATAAACAATAGAATTTGAAGAGAAAACATTCTTTGCAAAGTCAACTTAGAATTCCTGACAATCCTTAGAGTGGGCATTTTAAGAGAAAAACTTTTTAAAGGAGGAAAATGAGGTACATTCCTTGTGGTACGATTTTATTTGCTTTGGAATGAATAGAGAATGTGAGAGGACCACATTTAGAACTTTTTCATACCTCTTTATATATTTCAAATGCCACTTGTTTAAATTTGATGTTAATACCCCTGGTCCAAAATTACAATACTCTTAGGAACTCCTTTACTACACTTTATCACTGGTAGCTGTCAAGGCCTTAATTTATTTTGGCTTAAAAAACAAAACAAAACAAAACACTATTTGGGATGAAAATTTACATCCACAAGGTTTGTTTGGGTGTACTGTTATGGGAACTTCTCTTTTTATGGGAGTAAAGGAAGCAGGATTAGGCAGAGAAAAAAAAAAGGTGATGCCTGTTGCCTAATTTCATGGGAGCCCTGGAGATGGTTGCCCCTTAACAAGCACCCCACCTTGGGGAATAAAATGCCAGGTCTTTGAATCCCACCATTCAATGGAAGATGGATGTCCCCAGGAAAAAATGTGAAACTGAAGGAAGGTCACTTTCATGAAGGAAGATTTCTGGAAATAATCCAAATTTGAATGATCAACTGCTAATCATTCTGAGACCTGGAGGACTAAGTGCTGACGTGATGCAGGAGAGATCTGGGTAAAAGTTGGATGGGTTACTGACACCTGCATTAAAGGCTTTGAACCATGAAGATTATTTATGGATGGTACTTCCCTCATATTCCCAGTTACTATGTTGGACAGTGCAGAAGGCTGATAGGGAAAAAATGATTCATATGAACTATAGTGTTGGAGGAGAGCTCTATAAATACCCAGTAGTGCCAGAAAGAGGGACAAGTGGGTTCCAGAACAAAGTAAGACTGAAATATCTCTGGAGGCAAAAATGACAAAACTGAAGCTATCTTAATGTGGGCACATACTGAGAGGGCAGGGCTCTTTGGAAAAGACAATAGAGGGCAGCAGAAAAAGAAAATGAGCCAATAGGAGATGGGTAAACTCCATGAAAGAAACCACAGGTATGAACTTACAGGAGCAGAGCAGGGCTGGCGCGGACAGGACATTGTGGACATCGCTCATTCAGAGGGTAGCCAGAAATTAGAGGCCACTCAACATCATGTGACATCCACACTTCTTAGATGGAAACTCCCTGAGAGAGGAAAGACATATCTCTCTTGTTCTCCATCATCCTGCCAGTCCTTAGAGCCATAATTGGCACATAGTGAATGTCCACTAAATATTTATTAAAATAAATGACTAAATTAATTAAGAAACATATGACTATGAATATATAGTATTTGCAAACTGCTAGCTTCCAAGGTGAAACTAGAGTATTTCCATAAAGCCAAGTTTGCAAAAAATAAATAAATGAATGAATGAATAAATAAAAATAAAGATTAGATTTCTGTACCCTAGCTAATATATTATATAATTATTAATCAAATACCTTTGTGGAATACCTGCTGTATGCCATGAATAAATTAAAATGGTGTAAGATATGATCAAGCATAAACACTAGAGCTAGATATGAGATGCCTTAAAAAAAACAAAATGAAAGCAAAAATGTCTATTTTTATTTTTTGAGAGTAAAGTGTTTCAATATTGCTCTTTTTCTACATATTAAGACTTTTGTATCAATGTAATTGGTGACACATTTAAATGTCAAATGGTAGTCAATTGACAGGATCACAAAAATATGACCAAGGAAACTTCACACACACCCATATGTTAACCTGAAATTAAGATAAGCAATATTTTAAGTGGAGATATAATGTGGATTAGCACATGCACTGACATATCAATGCCACAAAGCAAGTAAGAAGTTGAGAAGGAAATATGCATTCATATGTATGAGGGAATGCCCATTTGGGTACACAATATAAAAGTTGCCAGCCTGCTCTAGGGACACATACCTTCACCAACAAAAAGAATAACAACACAAAGAGAAACGTGACACTGGATAGAGACAAATAGATCTGTGAGAACAGCCAGCCAGTAATTCCAACCGCTAGCTCAAACAAGAAGATAAATGGAGGTTGTAGCTTTGACCATTAAGGAACCAGTTAGAGTTCCATTTTGTGCCAGAGCTGTTCTGCCAAAAAGAACTTTCAGTTCCAACTTGCTCTGTCAGTCCTCCTCATTGAAACATTTTTGGCTGTCACATGCAAACAAAGTGACAATGAAAGTTATGTTCCAATGACCTTGTCTTTGAGATGGTAGTGACACACTATAGAAGGATTAGAAAGTGACGCTGAGGTCCGTAATGCTATTATAACCCATTGGGAGCCAATCCAATCTAGGTGAGATATTTCCTGCACGGTGCTTTCAGAGTGATGCATACAGCTAATTGTAAATATCTCATATAGAACTGCCACCTGCTTCCCTGAGTTACATCATTCACAGTTAATTTACATTCAGGTGGCACACACTTCATTTTATCTTAATTTCTGCATAACAATTCATTTTCTTTGTTTAGAATCAGCATTTCTCTCTGAGTATTTTGTAAAAGGACAGCTTTAACCTATATATAACCTATACAAAAGCCCAGAATCCATCACTGATCTATTTAAAGAAATATAAATAATAACAGAGAAGGAAAACTTCCCAGTGAGGAAGGACATTTAAAAAGGAATCTAGATTCCGGGTTTGAAGGTTGTCCCTTTAAAACAGAAATGCCACCAGTTCATTATGTATTCTCTCAGTGACCTAGCTGTAAAGCGGGGGGAAGGGGGGAGGAACACAACCTTAAATTCTTTAGAGCTGTCCTGGTTGGTTTATCTACTGTGATTTACTGTTGTGACTGTTGAGTAGCTGACCACTGATTTTAACACTAGGGTATAGAGGAGACAGATTGACACGGGTTTCATTAAAATTCAAGCAACTCAACTCCATAGAGAGCATGACTAACTTCCTTATACATGACAGGAATCCCCACAGATGGTACTTCACCCTTGCTAAAGGAATTAAGTCTACCCAAAGAATCCCTGTCCACCAGCAGCCAATTCCCCAAATCTACAGGCTCATCTGCACAGATATTCTTTATACTGTCATTCTTAAGTACCTTAGGGTAGCTCTGAAAGACAGGGGGCCGAGAGGGAGCAGCCGCTGCTGCCTGCACTACCCCTCAAGCATGCTGGTGGCGTGGGGATGATGGGATTATAAAGTAAACATAATAAAACACAGGGCTAGGGCATCCGGTAGACATAGTCTATTTGCTGACTCTTCTTCGCCTGGGAAGAGCTGAAGATGTAATTCTTACTACAATTACACAGAATTCCTGCACCACAATTGGCACTTATTAAACTATTAGGCCAATGCACAAATGAGTATTGTATTTTGTTCCCGGTCCAATTGAAATCCATTTTCCTTTTTTCTTCTTCTCTCCCTCAGCTCTCTGGCATTATGCTCTTAAATTCCACATTTCATCTTCAAATATTTAACTTGTCAAGGAAAAAATAAACTAGCCATCACACATTCATTATATCATGTCAAATAGGACATGAAGGAGACAGCTTTCTTTTTTCCCTGTCCTCTGCTCTTGTCAATCAAAAGCATGGTAATTAAATGGGGACGGGAAGCTTTCAAATTAAGAACAAAGGAGGAGGCTTTTAATAGGATGAAGAGAAAAGTAATTAAAATAAATAAATAAAGGCTCAGGGTGCCTCTATTGTCCCCAGATGAGCGGTCCTGGCTGAGCTCAGCCCCCACTTTTCTGATGAGAAAACAGAGCACAGAGTGTGTTACGTACTGCTAAGTACATGCTGGGATTTCACTATAGTATTAAATACTTGGAAATATTAAATATGTGCACTCAATTTTTATTTGCTGGATTAAACATAAATAAGATAAACTGAAAGATACAGGCGTTTAGCACCTGTACAGTTGGCCACAAAAAGCCATTCCAAGGCTCTTTGTTTTTGGTTTAGGGATATTCTCTCATACCTATGTAACCTAAAACACAAGTTCTCATCCCACCAGCTGCTGTCAAGTCCTCCCTCTTTCACTGTGTATCCAGCAAATAGGCAAATAAATGTACCATATTTTTTATGCCAAATTTTGAATCTTCATTATCATCACCTTAGGCCAGCGATTTTCCACTGGTGTGCTGCAAGAGTTTTTAAAATGTGCAATACCTGCCTGGCTGGTGCTGCTCAGTGGTTGAGCATCAACCCATGAACCAGGAGATCATAGCTTTGATTACTGGTCAGGGCACATACCTGGGTTGCCTCTCAATCTCCAGTGTGGGGCATGCAGGTGGCAACTGGTCAGTGGTTCTCTATCATCGTTGATATTTCTGTATCTTTTTCCCTCTTCTCTCCTCTCTGAAATCAATAAAATATATTAAATAAATAAAAACATGAAAAACCTGACTATTTAGTCAGGGGCACTGACCTCTTTTCAGTTAGATTGTCAAATAAAATGACAACAGCCAATAATATAACAGTAGCCATCTTGTGTGAATGAATAAAAATTATACCATTTTTGTCAGATTGGCAAAAATTATATTTTTTTGGTGTGCTATAGAATCTTAGTAATTAGTTGATGGGTGACATAAGATGAAAAAAGGTTGAAAATCACTGCCTTAGGCCAATAAACCTTTTATTGAAAGATTTGTTTTATGAATGTTCTTGAGGAGTAAAGAAGTCAGAACATAATCTCTAGGTTTTGGGATTCCTAGAAAACAAGAAATATATTATTATGTCCTAGAGAAAGTAGCTGTGAGGGTTGTTTACTGAGAAAACCCTGATGTATGAGATTATATCTAAAGCTTCCCGGTTTGTGTTCCTTGGTGTGTGTATGTATTCACGCCAATATACATAATGATTTCTCTTTATTCTAACTTCAATGTTACATTTCAGATTTTGTCATGTATGTGTGTATAATCTGATACACACATGAAGATGTTTATTAAAATGCATAATATTTCATAAAAATAATTTGTATCCTAAGGGTTTAAGTAACTGATGACATGTAATCACACACTTTTGAGACTCTTACTCTCCAGAGTGCTGCTACTACCTTTTCTCTTTAGAAGAAATCATGAACAAAGTGTTCTCTTATTTATAGTTATTTGAGAATATGGTATCAAATCATAAAAAGCCCCGGCAAAGCAAAACTTTACATTAAAAACTATTATAAACCACGATATTGCCTTAATTAATGAAAAGTCTTTACTATATAAAATAAGTGCTAGAACTACTTATAAAAATTAAACATCAGAATTTCTTGCCATTTTGCCTAAGTATTTCAAATTCACACAAGAATCAAGGACGAGAGAATGTTTAATACTATAGCAACATATAACACAATTTCTAAGCAATAATGCATAGATCAGTGGACTAAACCTAAACTACTGCTAACAGAACTTTTCATTCCTGTGACACTGTAATAAGGCCAATTAAGAGACTGGGGATGGGGCCCAATTTTAAATTGGCTTTCTGTGCTGTAGTTATGGTGCTTTCATGCCTATTTATCTGGGTAGTTATTTCCCTTGACAACCGTAAAATGAGTTTTTTACATAATTTTATGAGAGCCATGTTACAACAATGAGTTAGTAACTCCAAGATTCCAAGTGGATATTTTGCAGCTTTATTACAAAGCTTTGTTGTCAGAGCTCTGGCCGGCCAGGGCCCTGGAAGGAATGACAATCACGTAGATGGATTTGCAAACCAGTCTATATTGAGCTCAGCACTAACTCCGAATAGCTCCCTCTCCTGAAATCAGACCAAGTTTGAAGTCAGCAAAAACTATGGTGAAGTGTTGGTTCTTTTCACATTAAGTCCTATAACTTCCAGAAGAAAAGGGAAGCGGGAGCAGAAGGACATCTGTGACTATAGTGTTACGCCCTTGCTCCGGTCTAGCAGAAACCTGAGCTTGAGAATATCTTGACTCCACCCTAAAGAATGGACAAGAACAGAGATTTAAAAAAAAAAAATCTTTGAGTTTTTAAAAATACATTTTATTGATTTTTACAGAGAGGGGGAAGGAGAAGGATAGAGAGAAGCATTAGTATGAAAGCAAAACCTGGCCCCTGCTGGGGATCCAGGCTGCAACCCAGGAGTGTGCCTTGACCAGGAATTGAACCAGCAACCTTTTGGTGCACAGGACAACATCCAATCAACTGAGCCACACAGAGAAAAAGTATCATCTTGAGTTTTTAGCTTGGCTTCCCCCATGCAGTGTTAAGTATATCTCTAGAGCTGGTGGGCCACAGATTTGTTCACTATTGGGGTAAAAAATGTCCTGTAGCCCTAACCGGTTTGGCTCAGTGGATAGAGCCTCCGCCTGCAGACTGAAAGTTCCCAGGTTTGATTCCGTCAAGGGCATGTACCTTGGTTGCGGGCACATCCCCAGTGGGTGGTGTGCAGGAGGCAGCTGATCAGTGTTTCTTTCTCATCCATATTTCTAACTCTCTATCCTTCTCTCTTCCGCTCTGTAAAAAATCAATAAACTATATTTTTAAAAAATGTCCTGTATACACTACAAAATTTCATCTGTGCAAAATCCAAAGTCATTTTCAAAAAGGAGAAGGGTGTGGCTGGATACAAATCATGATGAAGGGGCTTGGGTATTCTTATGAGTAAAGCATTTAGAGGATGAGCAGAGCCCTATATTCTGTTTGTAGGAAAATCCTCACTGTCTTCAGTGCCCCACAGAGATATTCGTTCTATTCTGAGCACAAAAAAGCTGAATGCAGAAGTTAAGGCAGGAGTTATAGTTGATGCTCATTATTTGTGAGATTTATGTTCCATAAAGTTGCCTCAAACACTGAAAATTGTACAGTATGTGGTTAGGCTCCTGTGTGCCTCTGGTCACAACATTTTATCAATTAGTGCATACATAACCTTGTATCTGTGTAATGACACTTTATTTAGTACAAAGTGTCTGTATATTCATATATTATATATTCAAGTAAGTGTCTTTACACAAAAACACACAAAATACACGGTTTGGTATATATAATGATATATGTTAACTAGTGTCTTTATTTAAATTACACATATTGAGTTCATTAACACTGAATTCAGAGTCCACTGCGCTATAACTCATGCCTGAGCGAAGGTGATCTGACACAGGTATTTTCTCTGTGAACACATCACAACCTTCTTGCATTTTGAAACTCGACACAGCACCTGGGCACTACACTTGGGAGCCATTTTAAACACAGAAATCACCAACAAAAGTTACAAAATGGGAAAAGATGTGGCACTGATTACACTGTGAAGAGGACACTTGTTTAGAGCATGAGACCGGAAATCAGAAATCAGAGCCTTGCCTCTTCCACCTTGCCTCAACCTGCACGGCTAGGGCTCAGGATCTGAAGGAGGGGCCGACGCACAAATGAAAATACTATATAAGAAATATGAATTTAGAAGGCATTTAGAAGGGGCCAGGTGGAGCCTCTTTCGTGAAGAGACATACTGACCTTTGGCTGGTCTGCTTTTTATTTACTCGAATACACATTTGCCCCTTAGCAATGCATACAGGCATGTCAAAGGTAAAGTTTGGTAAACAGTAAAAGGATGATCAGGTTAGGGAACTGCCTTGAGCCATCACTATCTCAACGGATGAGTTGCTCAGCATCAGCCCTGCTAATGCCTAAGGTCCATCGGTCTTCCGCATACCTTGGTGCACTGACAGTATTGGCAAGTGGCGGCTTCCTGCACACCTCACCTGGGAATGTGCTGACCAAGGGCCCCCAATGTGTTGCTGCTCTGAGCATGTGCATAAATGGTCATGCAGCTCCTACCAGCCCCATAATTTCTTTGTAGCTACACTCCTGAAACTAGCATTGCTCTTCTGGCATCCCATTAGGCAATAGCACAGAATAGCTTTTACAATAGCAGCATTATTTTGGTCTGTTTGTCAACAAAGGAAAATAAGCTGGTATCTTGGGGTCCTTCAGCAAATCATCTTCTCTCCAGAAATAATTAGATCCTATAAAATTATTGGAGAACTGAGGAAAAGGAGTGCTGGCATTTTGACTTCATGGACTCAGGATATAGTTCTAGTGTAATTAAACCAAGGACAGATTGTCAATCACAATTTTTGAAAGCACAAGGAACCCAGTGGCTGGTTAGACAAGAGGTTCATGCTCTGCATTTAACATGATTTCATTCGAATGAGGAGGATATAAACAGGCCCAGTTGGGGAGAGCTTAGGATGATTAAGTTGGGAGAAATGACAAAGGCTCTAACTTTTAGAACCTTATTACTCTGTGATATCTGAAACTTAAAATTAAGTGATTATAATTAAGTAGAGGCCTGGTGCATGAAATTCATGCATGGGTAGGGTCCCTAGGCCTGGCTGGCAATCGGGGTTGATTGGGGACGTCTGGCTACTGGCCAGGGTTTTCCTACCCCCAGCTGCTGGCCACCGGCTAGGGCCTTCCTTTGTTCTGTGCTGCCCCTTGGTGGTCAGCACATGTCATAGCGAGTGGTTGAACTCCCGGTCAGTCAAACTCCTGAGGGGCAATTTGCATATTACCCTTTTATTATATAGGATGATGGATTTCGTATAGTCTCATATTTCCTATGGGTACTTCTCAAATCTTAACTCATTTAAAAAATCAAATACATATTGGAAAAATTTTATGATCTTGTAGAGTTATACCATAATGGGAAATTCCCAGATTCACAGAAGGTCTCAAAGAAGGAATTATAAGATGTATTATCTACTCCAGATCTTTTCTAGAAGTGCTTTGTGGATGATCACTAATTATATACAGTGTGAGAATGCCATTTCTTCTGATGTTTAATATCCTCTTCAAAGGAAATTTGGTACTTTATGATCAGCCTTTCCCCCACTATAGCCCACTCATATGGTATTCACAAGAAACTAACTTCCAGAGAGCTTCCATCATCTACTAGAGTTTAGCAACTTTCACATAGTACTATTTCAAAACAAGGAGCCTGCTTCTCAATTATCTGATGTGGTTAAGTAAGTAGTCTGGTTAGTAATGCTGAAGCAAACAAAGAATTATGAGGGCTCCTCATGAAGGTTAATCTTGAGGACACTGTTACTGATTGGAGACAATATATCATACCAGAAGTTATCACAGGAGGTTACAGGGTGGACATCAATCATATGGTTAGACAGACAACTTAAAATACTCTATTTTTTTTAAATTTATGGAAACAATCTTCACACCAATTGGTGCTATATGAACATTTCTTGTGAGACCCTTTGCTCCTGGAATATAATATACACAATTTCAGGATAAAGGTCAAGTATCTGAGAGCTCAAACACAAAACCATCATCCCCTTACCCAACCTAATATTTGAAAACAAAACAATGGCTACTGTGCTTCCTTCTCTCTTCATTTCTAATCTCTTGCTTTGAAAGGGGAAGCAAATATCAAGTCACTATTTTTAAGAATAGCTTGGCCTCATTTGACCTTCTCTAAGACAATAAATTTTGTTTGCTGTATTAACCTGTCCTAAAAGAAAATGTGGCCGAAACCGGTTTGGCTCAGTCGATAGAGCGTCGGCTTGCGGACTGAAAGGTCCCAGGTTCGATTCTGGCCAAGGGCATGTACCTGGGTTGCGGGCACATCCCCAGTGGGAGATGTGCAGGAGGCAGTTGATCGATGTTTCTCTCTCATCGATGTTTCTAACTCTCTATCTCTCTCCCTTTCTCTCTGTGAAAAATCAATAAAATATATTTAAAAAAGAAAAGAAAATGTGCAATGAATTATTGCTCATAGTATGTCTTTTGTTTGTTTTTAGATGTCAATAATGTCCATGGGGTTTAGAATGAGGATCTCAGAAACTTAGAACTTCTTTCCATTTGCAAAATTTTGGGATAAAAGACTACTATTTAGAGGTAGTATTGACAGAGGTTGGGAAAAGGAAATACCTACTGTCTGTTTATTCAACAGATACGATGCACAGTTGAAAGAAGGGACATGAATGAACAGATGCAAGGAGAGAGGCTTTGAGTTAAGTGCAGGTAAATTTCAGGGCATTTTATTAAGTTTACAGAATGACCACAAACCAAAATATTTAAGATGAAACTATTCATCCCAGTATAAAGCTTCATATAAATTAGATATGAGCAATATATTGTTAAACTAGGTATCAGTTAAACAGGGGATGCAAATTGGCAGACCAAATCTGAATTTTCTTCTAGCAAAGAACTAATATTTGAATGTGCTTTACTTGTTATTCACTCTACTATTAGTGTATTCCTAAGTAACATTCCACTTTACATAGACTGGCTACCTTGTTTGGACACTTAATGCTTTTATACTTAAAACAATCATGGGTTAACATTGTCAGGCAGGCAGATGTGGAGTCAGAATTAATCTTAACAAAAGTGTATAATAAAGTAGGATAAATTTTTCCTCTCTGATGTTCTGCAATTATGTTAAGAAATTTTAGGAGAGTCCTAGCTGGTGTGGACCCGTTGGTTGGGCTTCATCCCCTGCTGATTCCATTCCTGGTCAGGGCACATGTTTGGGTTGTAAACTCCGTCCCTGGTAGAATGAATGCAGGAGACAGTGAATACATCTCTCTCTCTCTCTCTCTCTCTCTCTCTTCTCTTTCCTCTCTCTTCCTCACCCTTTAAAAATCAATTATATATAAATTGTGATACTGTTCCAGTAACATTATCTACAGTCATGATTTTGCTGAGTAGGATGCATGGGTATAAAGGAAAAGCAGAAAAAAACCACAAAAGCTCACAGTACTCAGTATTTAAGAACAAAGTTAATTAAAGAAAGAAAAAGCACATCATATGGAGAAACTTAAGAACAAAAGAGTTTCTAAGCTCCAAAATGAATTTTTTGGGTTTGTTTTTGTGTTGCTTTACAATTCTTGCTGTTTTATTTTCAGGAGTGGTTTGGGTTGGGGGCATATTATAGGATTTTGGATGGATGAGTTTCGCAAAGTGCCAGGCAATAAAACATCTGTTATAAAACATGTGCTATTGCTTTGGGGTACGGACTGAAACCAGTCAGTATATTTTGGAAGTCAGGGAATGAATGGCCAAATAAATGAGCACAAGCTGTTTATTATTATTATTATTATTTTAAAAGACTATTTAATCTAAATAACTTATTTTTCCTGTAATTGCACATTTAAAAATATATTAACATTGCTGCTGTTTAACATCTTTTATAGTATTCTATGTAATAGAAGAAACATATACATAATAATCTAACTTCTCTACAATTTCACTGTTTGGACATATTTTTCAAAATCGTATGAAGAAGATCCTAAATTGATTCTTTTAATTTAAAACACATTTCAGAAATAATTACTGAAAATAGACTGTAGGTACTGAATTAGGCTAGGTGAGTTGAGGAAATATAAGTATTTTAATACACCATCAATATCCCCAAGAATTGCCCTGACCAGTTTTGTTCAGTGGATAGAGCATCAGCCTGTAGACTGAAGGGTCCAAAGTTTGATTCCAGTCCAGGGGACATGCCTGGGTTGCGGGCTTGGTCCAATATGCAGGAGGCAGCCAATCAATGATTCCCTCTCATCATTAATGTTTCTATCTCTCTCTTCCTCTCCCTTCTTCTCTGAAGTCAATAAAAATATATTTAAAATATATATATACCCAATAATTGACAAAGTACATGGTGAGAAAATATTTTTTTCATATAAAGTTAAATAAAGAAAAGGTTAACAAGACCCTAGAATACAAAGAATATTTTTTTCTAATTAGAGAGAAACCAGTAGGACATATGAAGCAGTAGAAACACTGTAATAAATATAAGGAGGTACAAATAAGCATATCATGAGCATAAAGCACAGCAAGAATATATTGTGTCAGTCAGGCTAAGCTGTGTTTATATATGTTCTATATCTCAGTGGTTTATAATTATAAAAGTTTATATCATTCTCTGCCAATATTCACTGAGGGACTAGGCAATTCTCAAAGGCAGATGTCCTTCTTGTGATGGATCCACATTCAAGGTTGTTTCAGTCCTTTGTGTCTTCACATTAACATATTACGGGGAAAATATAGATGATGTCACACTGCCTCTGAAATAACACATGACACATATTCATATTCATTAACTAAAGCAAGTCTATATAAGCTTTATTAAAGTCAAGGAAAGATATACTTGGAAGAAGAGGAGACCTAGAATTTGGCTAATCACTAGTTGTGTCTACCATGCCACTGAACTATGGATTGATAAATTTTATTATCACATTATCCAGCTAGTTTGAAATTGATGCTAATAGGGGGCACTGCCTGTCAATTACATAATGATGATTGAAGCAATTTATGTACACCATTTGTAGTAATAGTCCAAAAATAGCACCAGCTTTGGCTAACAATGTGGTGAGATAGTATGTAAGAAACCTTTCTCTAACAAACCCAAACGATTCTGCAAAATGTCTTTACAGTTATGTTTTTAACTGTATTCCTCAACCCACTGGAAAAATAAAAGAAATTCAAGGAGAAAAAGACAGATAATGGTTACTACTGAGAGGTAACATGTGCTGGTGAATTCACTGGGGGACATTTTCAAATCTCTTATAGTCTAGAAATGAGTTTTAAGAAAATATGAGAGATAAGTAATGAAATTATATATATTAAAATGTTTATAAAATCAGAACTTGGTCTTATCAATTATTTAAACTTTTCTGGGTTCGTTGTTGTTGTTGTGCTGTTCTTCAATTTTGCAAATATTTTCTTCATCTTATGACTCTATCCTAACCTCAATCATTATAATTTGAAGAGTATGGGCAATCCTATATTATAAAAGCCTAATATGTTAAGCGTCCATTTGACTGGTTGGCCGTTCAACCAATCAAAGTGTAATATGCTAATGATATGCTAAGGCCACTCAACTGCTTGCTATTATGTGCACTGACCACCAGGGAGCAGATGCTCCGACTGGTAGGTTAGTTTGCTGCTGGGGTCCGGCCAATCTAGACTGAGCAAGACAGGCCGAACACGCCCTGGAGCCCTCCTGTTGTCCCTCCATGGCTGGACAATCTCCCGCATCTCTCCCCGTTCCCGATCATGCACCGGTGGGGTTCTTCAGCTTGGCCTGCACCCTCTCACAATCCAGGACCCCTAGGAGGATATCAGAGAGCTGGTTTTGGCCCAATTCCACAAGGCAAGTCCGAGGGATCACACTGGTGCACAAATCCGTGCACTGGGCCTCTAGCCTATATAATAAAAGCCTAAGTGACTGTTATGGCAGAATGACCAGTCGCTATGATGCACGCTGACCACCAGAGAACAGACGCTCAATGCAGGAGCTGCCCCGTTGTGGTCAGGGTGTTCCCAAAGAGGGAGCACTGCTCAGCCAGAAGCCAGGCTTACCGCTGGCGAGAACAGCTGCCATGGCGAGAGTCTCTTCCAACTCCGTGGCAGCAGGCGCAATGGACCAGGATGAGTGCGAGTGGCACCCATCCCCGAGTTGTGCTCCTCCCTGGCCACCTGCCACTTGTCACACTGTTAAATCCCCTGAGGAGTCCTGCATTGTGAGAAGGTGCAGGGCGGGCTGAGGGATCTCCCCCACCACCCCAGTGCACAAATTTCATGCACCAGGCCTCTATTTTATAATATGTCTCTTAACTCTAATACAATGCCTATTTCATACCCAGAACTGTGTTAATAGAAAAGCAAACAAAAGGCAAGGAGTCAAGACGGAAGGAGAGGAAAAGGGAGAAAAGGTCGAAGATCAAACAGAAATTTGAATTCAAATTAATTTAACTGGGTCAAGGTATTTTCAAATTCAGTTTTGTAGTCTTTTATGATGAACACTTTGTGACCTCTTGCCTCATTTTAACTGGCAGAACAGATCACCTCTTATTTTGAGGAGAGGGGTGGTTTGCAAGCCATTGTTACTTATTATACTAGAGAGACGTTTCAAAGGCATAATGTGGAGAAAATGGGTTTGGACTGGATCTCTCTCCTCTCTCTGGCTGCCAGCAGTGGGGAAGGAAAACAGCAGGATTATAGATGTGATGTTATTGTCTTGTTACTATTAGGCGGGTGGCACATTTGGTCTGAACACTTACCCAGATTGTTAGTAAATGATGAAGGGAACCATTCAAGGTTGGGAGGAAATCCAGTCAGCCCTGTCATTATAAAAACACATTACCTTTGGGCTATGATTGCATCAAGTCTCAAACATTAACTTATATAGGACATAGAAAAAGATGTAGGCCTGGGTTTTTGTTGTTATGGAACATAGACATACTCAGGAAAGTATATACTCTCAAAATGTAAATGTTATGTTCATGTTTCCTTATGATTCCACGAACCCTTATCTTTCCACATACCTTCCTATATATTCCCACAGAACTGGAAGAAGCACTCAGTAAGGAATAGAGAGATACCGAGTCTGACAAAAAGATGAAAAGTCAAAAGTTTCCTTCATTAATCTCACTTCCCATGTGATATGTGTTTGAATACTATCACTTCCAAATCCATATTCCTTACTTCCAATAAACCTAAGTAAGAATCACCACTTCCAGGAAGTCTTCCAAAGGACATTCATGTAGTTCATTCTAGATGTTGTATAGAGAGATTGTATGGCTCCTACTTAGTTTATGCACTTGTTCAGTACCCTCTTTCTCAGAACAGTGCGAAGCATATAGCGTATGCTCAGATATCCTGTGGAATTAGTCCGAGGACGAGGTTTCTGATCCCAGAGAGGGGAGTCATGCAATGATCAGAGGCTAGAGATCCAGAAAATTTAGTCTCAGGTTCTGATAACATAGCTCAAAGACAGCTTCAGAACTTTGCCTCATTATTTTACATCTCATTTGCTTTATCTGTTAAGTTGAATGGGAGCTGCCTCAGGTATTTCACAGGTTTTTAATACACGAAAATCAACAGTTACAATTATTATAAACTTTTTGTAAATATAAAGTGCTATAAAGAAGTAATATACCAAGAATAGAGACACTAGTCGTAGTGGTGACAAAAAGAAAACAGAGTATTAAAGGGAAATAAAAAAGAAAGACTCTGGAAAGAAACATTTAAGATAATCAGTGGAGAAAAAGCTAGAAACTATCCTAAGTGACTCTTTCATTTATAGCCAAATAGCTTTTAAAATATTTGAAACTAAACACTATAAAATTTTAAAGAATTGAATATAAAATGCCATCCATCATTTCTGTAGAAGAAGCCATATCATACTAAGTCTCTTCCAAATCATCATACACAGTGGAATGTGTGGCAGAAAGCAGGATCTGCTCTGCAGTGGCTGTTCAGAAATCTTCAGTAGAAGCCCATTCTACATGGGCTCACATCTGCTTTAATGTCTCAAGGGATCCTGGCTATCGAGAAGAGATCTCTGAGCACAGTGAATCTACTTTTAATCAAATCATCATGAAAATGAGCCTCTAAATCTCCTGTTAGAAAAATCAACCAATGTGGTCATAGCAAAGATGTTTCTAAAGTTTAAAATTTGAATTATGTTGTGGAAGTTTCCTGTGTTTTGATATGTAATAATTAGTAAAATGAGAATTTTTATTACACCTTTCTTAAAGATAACCATTTCTTAATTTCTAGTCATGCCTCTCTGGTCTAAAGCAGGGAATATAATCTCAAACACTCATAAGTTTGCATATTGTAGCTAAGAGAAAATCATATAATAAACATCCAAGTAGCAGTAGTAAGATGTAAACGTTGGACAGAGTGACACACAGAAAGTCTCCTGGACAGATGCAGATTACTTGTCCCTCTTCCCAACAATAATCACATTATTGTTAGGAAAATATGCAGGGCTTTTGCTTCCCACTATGGTATGACATGGATCAGGGAGATCATTTCAACTTCTGATCATAATTATTATCATAAATTTATAGAGCATTAATTCCTTGAAATTACAGAAACGACCAGATGCCTCATATTACATTGGTATAGATATATATAGCAGGTGCTTGTAAGAAAAAGTGATAAAAATACAAAGTATGAATTTTCAATAATCACAGGGTACTAGCATCTGTATAAGCATCTCTTAAAGCCATTTAGTCAGGCAAAGGATGTGTACCATAAAAGAAAGGGAAGGGAATTAGAATTAGGGCAACAAATGATGTTAAGACCAAGACACAAACATTTCTGTTAGTCACATTTAGCTAAGGATTTCAGCAAATCTCTAGTAAAAGATTTGACTTTTGTTAGTTAGAATCTCATTATAAAAACATTTTAATGTATACTTTTAAATGGTAAATTATATGCTATGTATATTATAGCAATTAAATTTGTATTTACATATTAATATACTTAATTTCTATAGTAATTAAATTGAGATATATAATTCATATAACATTAAATTACATATAAAATTATATATATATATGTTTTTTTTCTTTTTGTGTATGGTAAACCCATATTAATTAATTTAATAAAATGTACAAGAGTCAAATAACTATTTTTTCATTGTTATAATAAATATAACTTTATCAATACACTGACAGAGGGGATCTGAGAGGAGGGGACTGGATTAAAGAGGGTGAAAGGATTAAGCAAAGAACACACTGGCATTTCCCATAGACACAGACAACAGTATGGTGATGGCTAGACTCAGAGGGTAGAGTGGGCAAGAGTGGAGGCAAGGGCAGGGGGCAGGTGGGCAAATAGGCAGTGGTATGGGCACATCGGTAATATTGTAAACAATAAAAATAAAGTAAAATAAAATAATTTTCATTATAAAATTTTTAACCAAAAGGAATTCTTGCAGATATTAGGTTATGAGTAGAAGCAAGGTAAATCCCACTGTAATAAAAAATAAGTAACAAGAGTAAGCAGTTTAGATTAACGTATTACTCCAAGAGAAAATAGTACTGGGACAAGCACTGTTAGCGTTTTGCTATACTACAAACATTTCATTAATATTAACACATTATAACCATCCAGTTTACCTTACTATAAATTTCTTATTAAAACAAAGTATTGACCCCTAAAACTCTAAGAATTGTCTGTTTTGCCAGTCAGATCCAAGCTACCGATTAATTTATTATTTCCATGATATTTACAGAAAAACAATTTGTAAGTGAAACATGGATAAAAGGCAGAGTGAAGGACCCAGGATCAAACTACACTGCTCTTGCTCCCTGCACGCTATGCTTAAACTTAAAGATCTATTTGCATAAAGGAGGGGTTTTCCTTATAGCCAATCAGCACTCTGGCTCCATTTAGAACCTAAAGATAAAATGACTAAGGTCAATAATGAAAGTGAAAAGTTTCTATGTCTCCTTTATTTCCAGGCCAGAGTAATGAAAAGAGGTTGATTAGAATCAAATACACTTCCTGCAGGGAGGTGTTAGACTTCTTGGTAACATGTCAATCCTTTGTTCATACATCAGTGTGTTTCTGGACTTCCTGGCAACTAAGTTTTCCTTTTCTTCATCTCTATAACTCTGACAATATATCCTGTGCTGTTCCTCACCCTCTAACCAGACTTTAAATACTGGAGTTTTAATAGACTAGAACCAAGGTCTTTTCTAGGTATTTCGTACTATCCCCTTAGGTCATTTCAACAATAGCCTCAATAGCCGCGTGTGTACCCATCATCTCCAATACTTGTGCCAGCCTAGAGTACTCCATTTTAAAATTTAGGTATTTCCAAATGTCTACTTATTATCTCCACTAATTGTGAACTTGGTTATGTGCAATTATATGTCAAATTCATGGGAATCAGTCTACTCCTGGATCCATACATGTCACGTTGCCACCTAAAACACTCTTAAAAATACCCACACCTTCTCATCTTTACTGCCATTCTGGGTTAAGTTAGCACTGGTCTCCCAATATTCACTCTTGGCCTCAAAGACTGACCCTCTACATTGCAGATTGAGTTACTTTGGTGAAAGAACAAAACATATACACCCTAAATTAAATGTCCAGTTTTCTTAAAATACAAATCAAAATATTTGACCTAACTTATAAATCTCTGCACAATCTAACCCTGCTTATCTCACCAACCTCTCCTTGAATGACTCTTCCAATACCCTCTGTGCTCTACACTCCCTTCCTTTCTGGTATTCAAATACTGTGCACTTTACCCCTTCAGGACCTTTGCTTACTCACTCAAATCTGCCTGGGTTGATCTTCCTCATTTCCTGAATTAATTCTAAATCATATTTGATGATTCATCCAATTCCTTAAGGAAGCTCTAAAGACAAGAGCAGATTCCTTTGTGTTTTAGTCCATTTCAGCTGCTATAACAAAATATCACAGAGTAGCTTATAAACATCAGGAATTGGTTTTTCGCAGTTCTGGAGATTGGTACTGAGCAATGAGCGAGCATGCCAACAGAGTTAGGGTCTGGGGAAGATTTCTCTCTGTGTCCTCACTTGATGGATGGAGCAAGGTTCCTCTTGGGCCTCTTTTAATGACACTAATCTCATTTATGAGAACTCTACCTTTATGACCCATCTTCTACTAAAGGTTCCTCCTCCCCAAACCATCATCTTGGGCACTAGGATTTCAACATATAAATTTGGAGAGGGACACAAATATTCAGACCATATCACCTTGTTTTATGTACTTACACCACTCTCTGCCTGATCCCTTTGTGTACTTATTACAATTGTACTTAACCAATTGTGCTGTTAATACTCTTCTGTGCTAGAATAAAGCTACAAGGGAGCGTTTCTATCTTCTTCACTGTTTGAACCTCAGGACTTTTCCTATCCCTGTGTTCCCAAAGTGTAACAAATAAGATCGATATATATTTGTTGAGTTAATGATTAAAGAAATAGGGAAATTCTTCTTCTCTTAGAATAGTTATAGCAAATGTCAGTCCACCTTGCTGTCTAGTAGACAGTAAATAAATTATCATCAACTAGAAGAATTGACAATCATCCTTGATCTAATCTTCTAAGAATTCTCTTAAGAATAAATCAAAGCTGTTTGCTCTATTATATATCAGCTCCTGCTCACTTATCTTTCAGCAATAATCCCATTTTCCAGGTTAAATCAGGGAACTTACATTTAGAACATCTCACTTTAGATAACTAGAAAGTTGAGATAAACATCCAAATATCCAACTCATATATTTAAAAAAGCAATGCAATTGCAACTTGTGAAATTTATTTCAAGAGTATTTAGGGAAGCAACAAAATGTCACAGATATGCCACAGCATTCAATGCAATAGTAACCAAAGTCATTAAATATCACCCCAAAATTTTATTAACTTGGGTATATTTTTCAGAAAGCCTCCAGGAGCAGGCAGATGGCATTCTCTTATTTGCACTATTCCACTGCAGAGAACTAAAGTTTAAACTATCAGCTACCTGCCATTTCTGGAATTGCTGCAGATAAAAACTCTGATGATTTCAGTTTTCTGCTGCTCGCTTGCAGGCTTACAGAGAATAATTGCTACCATAAGAAACACTACTGAAATTGACAATAAACTGAATTTGGCTGGAAGTACATTGTAATTCTGTTCTATATTGGTGAGCTGCACTGCTGGGACAACTGTTTGTTTAAAACCAAAATGCCATACAAAGCTCTGGCTTTAATGAAAATGTAGAATCATCTTTGAGGTATTTATGGCTACGGTGATTGGAATTATTTATTAGAAAGATAACATTAACACATCCTTGAGTGAATTATTTCGGGAATGTAAACTGCTCCCAATACACTTAGACGTGTTTGGAATGTTATAGAAAAGACAAAGAGAAACAAGTGAAAGTGAGGCATTTTGTGAAAAAGAAATAGGAAGACTTGGGTGCAGGAAGAAAGTAGGCTAGCAATGTGGAAAAAAAAACAAACAAACACAAGTTGATATGAGAAAGAAAAGAAAATAAGTTGAGAAAAGTTATCAAGAGAGGAGAAACAGAGAACAGGAAATAGAACAGATCAAGATACACATTCATGATTACAATAGCTAATCCCAAGTATTGCTATTTATTTTATTACTTTCCTACACATCTAAATATTTGCTTTTTTTTTCTGCTGAGGACTTTATAAAATTACATGTATAGATGAAGTAAATGTGGTGTCATCACCAAGATAACCCCCACTAGAAGCCATTATTAATGGATACTGAATAGTGCTAATGAATAGTTTAAAGCAAAAAGGCAGAGAACGATCTATTTTGGAGAATTCCAGAATATTGTGTTGATCCCCAAGGGTCAAGCAAGGATTCTGGCTAGATAGGGATGAATCTTAGATCGATTCATATAAAAATCTCATATAGAGGTTTATTTCCTTCCCTGCTACCTAATTCCATACAAGTTAACCATTATTCCACTAAACGTACCATAACACTCATACCCTACAGCAAGCAACCAAAATTTTAAGGGAAAGGATGCAATAACAAATTTGAAGACAGAAAATTTTATTTTACCTGAACTTACCAGTGTCTTTAGCTCCTACTTGTAGATATTAGATATTTGTGCTATACAGAACTTGCCCATAAACAATGACATTTTTTTACTCAATGCATCTGTGCTATCATGATAAATTGGTAGGTAGGATATCATCGATGGCCTTTCCAAAGGGCCTCAATAAAACAGATTATATATATATAT
>NW_006292687.1:3637911-3666929 GCF_000327345.1 Myotis davidii | reverse complement strand
ATATATGATACATTGACATACCATTGATATATCAAAATCATTCCTAAACTTATAAATAAGAAACAGCTTAAAGTAAAATGTTCTAAGAGGACAAGAAAGGCAGATTGTTACTAGGTAGTCCTGCTTTAATAAAGAAGTGGAAGTTAAGGGAATATAAAAGTATCTATCTAAGAGAATAAAGATATAAGATGCATTAGCAGATACTGATTTGAATCTTTACTCTCTCGGTGTAACTGGGGACTCCATAAAGCTCCCCAAGTTATGCTGAAATCCCTCAATTTTCAGTTACCTCATAATGATCCTGTTCTATTATATCCACCTGAACTTCAAATGCAATTAATATTTATTGAATATACTATGTATAAGGTGCTTCAACGAGCAGTTTAGGATATAATGCATAAATCTTCCCTATAACCCAATGGAGGGTTAGTAATCCTATTTTACAGAAGAGAGAAAATTAAAGATGAAATTAAATAATTAGATCCAGAATGCTAGCTATTGGTGGCAGGGAATAACTTCTGAAATGGCTAGATGATGAATGAGCACAGAGAATCTTCTCTCTAAAAAGCAATGATAAACCTAAAATATTAAACAGTCAAAACCGCAACTTCTGTGCTCTGAACACTGACACAGAGCAAACAGTGAAACTAGAAGCCTTTATTCTAGGAAAACTTTTGAACCTTAGTAAGAGAGATGTGCTGTGTTTTAGCATGGGAATTCTCCCATACCCACTCCAGGTTCATGACATTGAAATAGAATAAAATATAAGAAGTGCATGATCATTTCAATAGTGTGGGAGAAGAATTTGACAAGACTCAACAATCATTAATAATAAAAACTCTCAACAAACTAGGAAGACAAAAACTTTTCCTCAACCAGATAAAAAGGTATTCACAAAAACCTACAGCTAAAATTATACTTACTGGTCAAAGATTGAATATTTCCTCCCCAATCAGTAAAATGACAAGGACTTCAGTTCTCACAATTTTTATTTTACACTGTCCTAGACAATCCAGTCAATGCAATTCAAAATTTAAAGCAACAAGATCAGAGAAAAAAAAGAAGAAGAAGAAGTGCACAGCCGTAGCCAGTTTGGATCAGTAGATAGAGCATCAGCCTGCAGACTGAAAGGTCCCGGGTTTGATTCCAATCAAGTGCATGTACCCTGCCTGCAGGCACCTTCCCAGCCCAGGGCAGGCCCTGGTCAGACCACATGCAGGAAGCAACCAATCGATGTGAGACATTGATATTTCTGTCTTTTCCTTTTTCTTCCACTCCATCTTAAAATCGATGGAAAAAATATCTTCGGGTAAAGATTTAAAAAAAAGAAGTGCACAAATACTCAGGACACTTCATTTCTTACACTTAGATGTAAGCATTTATACATTTCTATGTGCTTGCTTGTCTCTCCCCATGTCCCCGTATTTCTTCTTCTTTTTTTAACCATGAGATACTATTGAGTAATTTTTAGCTGTTGGTCTCAGGAGGCACCCAAAGGGTTAACAGAGTGACCATCCACTGTACCTCCATTTAATCATAGAACTTAGCATTTGAAAAAATATGCAAAAAACTGTAGAAACCCACACACACTTACACACTATTACTTAGTCCTTCACTGTGTCTGTATTGATTTCTCCTATTACCTAATTTCATAATGTGCCCTGAAAATTAAATCATCTATTTAGTTTCAAAATGACCTAAGAATTTAATTGGATTTGTAGGCAGTAATTTATGTAATATTAATGGATACTTTTCAAAAGTAGCTAATTAACAGCTGACCTTTAATTTTCCTTTTAAAGAAAGGAACTGAGCATAATAAAAAGGAAGGAAGGAAGGAAGGAAGGAAGGAAGGAAGGAAGGAAGGAAGGAAGGAAGGGGAGGGAGGGAGAGAGGGAGAGAGGGAGGGAGGGAGGAAGATAACTTTTTCTCCCCTCCTAACAGTGGTATAGATTTAATTAGTAGAAAGACAGCATCCAACAGGGACTTTTGGGGAACTGTGTGATACATTATGTAGCAGATTACCTTATGCCCATAAAAACAGCTAAATAATTTAAATGCAATTCAATAAAAATGCATTTTCAATGGGAAACTCAGGAGTTGGGTGATAGATTAAAAGCTTCCTATAAGAGGAAGATTTTGTAAGATACCGTTATGAAAATTCAGAATAAAAGATAACATTTTGTTCCCCTTTTATGTAGCTAATTCTTTTTTCATTTTGTGTTGTTTTGATAATAGCCCTGAATAAATATATACTGCATTATTTGCAAGCATTGTAAAAGGAAATGTACAAACTCAGTGTTATCAATACAGTTAAGACACAGTGTTATCTTCTCTGGGAGAAGTTAGATTCTACCTTGTCCAAGACCCTACCCACATGGTCCTACATTTCACTCACCAACAAAGGATTAATGGGTATGTTTTCCTCCAGGCCACAATCAGCATCTTGAACCCCTCTGAAAATTGATTTTTCATGTTATGCAAAGTACGTTGGTGAGCTTATGTAAGTCCCAAGTGGGATGGGATTTGTCTCTGCAAAAAGGTACCAAAAACATCTTCACTAATTGGCCCCTTTGTTGGCAGGCAAAGCAGAATGGCCAAGAACTAAATGGGCCATGAAAATTCAGCAACAACCTTCATCTATTCTAAAAGCTGTCTCTTTAGATAGGCAACCAGGCTAGCTGGTCTGGCCATGTGGGAGAATGACTCTCTCTGCTCTAAAAGAATCTATTCTGTGGATCAAAGAAACAATGCTATTTATCTGAAATGGTGCCTAATAAAATACGTACCTCATTTGCCATATTCTTGCATCATAATAATTAGTCTAAATTACTTTAAAGTCTATGTAGACCAGTTTTTCATAAAATGAGGTGTCTGGATCACCAGCATCGCTTTCACTCTGAGTGCCTGTATAACTTGCGGATTTCTGCGTCCACCCCAGAATCAGACTCTGCGTTCAGAAAAGCTCCTGGGATGCGCCCTAAACATGCTGAAGCTCAGGCACCACTGCTTTGATGATAAGATTTAAACTGTATGGGGTCTTCAAAAACTCTCTCCTCAGAGAGTAGCTGCATCTTGTGCTCTTTAAACACCTCAATCTTACAACCAAATGTCACTTAGAAAAAGGCTCAGAAGTGAAAATCAATATCACAGAGTTTTCCCTGGGAAATCTTAATGGTCAACCCATTGGATTTCAGCCTCAGAACATTAGAGAGATTCTTAAAGGGAATTCTATGATTGTTTTCACTTTGCTAATGGATCCATTAACACCAACTTATTGATTTGAGGAAGCTTTAGCACCTTGGGGAAAAAAATCACTTGGAACCAAAAGAAGTGAATTCCAGTCCTGGGTTTGCTGCATATAGAGCTTGAGACCTTGGGCAAGAAAGTTACTCACTATGTGACTTAGTTTGCTCACCTATAATTTTTTAAAAATATATTTTTATTGATTTCAGAGAGGAAGTGAGCGGGAGAGAGATAGAAACATCAATAATTAGAATCATTGATCTGTTGCCTCCTGTATGCACCACACCAGAGATTGAACCTGCAACCAGAGCATGTGTCCTTGACAGGAATCAAACCCAGGACCCTTTACTCTGCAGGCCAACGCTCTATCCACTGAGCCAAACCAGCTAGGGCTGTTCAACTATAAATTTAACTTTGATAGTACTTGCCTAACTTATGTTATCCAACTAGTGAATCAGATTACCTAGCATAACATCGTCTCATATTAATATTTTAAAAGATTCCTAAAAAAAGATTTAATATGAGAATGCTATAAATTAATTTGTAATAGTCTATACAAATATAAGATAGAATGATACATTTTTTTTTCCTGTCTACTACTCTCTACATAGGCCAATAAACCTAGTCCTAAATATCAGTTTTAAAGGAAACTAGTGGATCCTTTTCCCTACTGATGTCGATTACTTGTTATTTAAGAACCTTTTTTTTTTTTTTTGTCTGTTGTCCTTAGAAGCAGCGGGTTTGCTATTCTTTGTACTCATTTGTCTGATCGCTTGACAGGACAATGTTGGCCTAATGAGAAAGTCAGTGTTGAGTAGAAGAAATTGAACTACCGCAATAAAATCGTATTCCCCTTCAAAATAGTCTTATAATATTTCTACAGGAAAATGAGCACAAAAATCTTCTCTGTCTTAAATGTTTGTTAATTACCTAAATTGAACTATTATTTAGATAAAGATCAAAATAGTCACAATGCAAAAATATTAGACCACATGAAATTTCTGCAAGAAAAAAAAATGATAGTAGGCTAAGACATTTGTTTAGTAGAAAAAACACACCTTTTTTATGCATCTCAAAATACTGCATTATATAATTGGATTACATTTCTGGTGACATTTAAAATCTAGTCTCCCAGGACAGATAATTAATATATTTTGTATTCTGTGGACTACCTTGTAATACGACATCTTGTTCAATGAATGCTTTTGACATTGGTTATAAATATATGCTGAAAATAATTATCTCACTTTAACCACTCTTGTTTGATTCATCTCTTAAAAAAAAATATTACCCACCCCGAGCTGGTTTGGCTCAGTGGATAGAGCATTGGCCTGCAGACTGAAGGGTTGCAGGTTCGATTCTGGTCCAGGGCACATGCCTGGGTTGCAGGCTTGATCCCCAGTAGGGGCATGCAGGAGGCAGCTGATCAATCATTCTCTCTCATCATTGACGTTTCTATCTCTCTCTCCCTCTCCTTTCCTCTCTGAAATCAATAAAAATCTATTTTAAAAAAATTACCCAGTTGTAGCATGTTGACCAAGAAAAAAAAAACGAATTTGATTTTGTTACAAAATTTCTTTCTCCTCTTGTAAGTTTAAATTTAAAGCTAGCGGAAGATTTCGTAAAATTAGACAGTTATTCAATTTGGCTCCAACAATATGAGTCAAAATTGGAAATCCCCTAGTACTACATAGGAAGTTCAGTTGATTCCATGAGAATGCTTCATGATGGATCTACCCATTCAGTTGGATGCCTTGTGGAATGCAATTCATTATCCTTTATGCACATCTCTTTCTAAAAATGCAAAATGATCAGCTTCATGATAGGTCCTATATTTCCTTCTCCAAATAGAAACACCTTATAATTTAACTGATGAAAATAAATGCAATTCTTTCCATTCAAATGTGAAAACAGTGCCATTCACATGGATGTTTAGCTTTGGGTTTGTAGCCTCCTCCTTTCTGAAAGAAACCAGAGGCCTTCTTTGTTTAACATGCTCTTGAAAATAAAGAGGAGAGCTTAGTAGAATACTTCTGAACAAAGAACGTTGAAAAGACAATCACTCACAGCTCTTTTTTTTTTTTTAATCAGGGACTCAACTGTTCAAAATAATATTGAATAGAGGATGTATTGACTGCTATGTCTATAACCTTTATGCTTCTAAAACTGTAACATTCTTGTAAGTTAATTAGATTGTTTAAAAACAAAAAAAATAATAAATTATTAATTGAGATATTAGATTTAGTGACATACAATAGGGTCTCTTTAGAATAAATATGACTTTTTTTCTATTTATATATTAAGGAACAACCATTCCCTTAATATTTTTATCCCCAAAAATTCATACAGCCTTAAAAATCAGAATCACTGAGCTCAATATGTACATTTAATGCATTAGATTCAAGAAAGTATATCATCATTTCAGAAGGCCTAAGGTGGCAGTGCATGTATCAGCAATGTGGTTTAGGTAGGCTGATTTTTTTTTTTTTTTTTAATGAAGGTCTGAGTGGGCTTCGATTGCCAGATTTCCAATAGGTTTCTTAGCACAGAGGTTTCTATCAGGAATGGACAGTCATTCACAATCTGTTTCCAAGTCAAGAGAAGAACTTAGAAACCTAGTATTATCATCATTGCTATTGCAGTTGACTTGACAACAGCTTGCCAAATTGCCAAAATGGCCATCCTCTCTGGGTACTATTTTTTTATGTTTTTGTATTTGTTTTTTAACTATAATTCACCAATGTCTGTTACCTTGCTAAATCTCTTTGTATGCATCATGCCATGTCTCTGGCTTAAAATAAAAGCAGCAGTGTTATTTTGGATAAAACATGCGGCAGTATAGATAGCCATAAATGTAGTAACTTTGTAATTATAAAGCTCTGGAGGTAAGAATAAACTTAGATTAAATATGGTGTACTCCGGGGAGTTTTTAATTGTCAACCCCAGTGGAAAATGAGTGATGACACAAAAGCACACCAACCCGAAAATGTACAGAAGTTTGTGAAGTTAAGAAAATTTCCACCTAGGAACAGATGAGACTTATGATGGTGTTGCCATCTGCAGTCATTAGAATAGAGATTAGTTCTCCTCCTCGCTTTCTGTCAGCCCAGTGATCATGGAAACATGTGCTTCTCAGTTTAGTAAACTAGCTAATTATCGTACTAAAAGTCTGATTTTCTAAATGGACAATTGAAAAATCCATTCCAGAATTAGAGCGATAGATTTGTAAGGCAATATCCTTTTCAACCCTTTCATGATTAGAAGAGGATGGTCTAATCTTTCCTGACAAATGTATACTCTACACTTGCTTCCACACCCACAGATACTTTCAGTGCTTCCCACCTGCAATCATGAAGTTATAAACATACAATGGCAGATTACTTTATTTTACTTCTCCCTTCCTAACATTTCTTGCTTTATACAATTGCCTTTCAGCAGTCGACTCTTGTAGTCAATGCAAGTTATTCAATGGTTTCTCTGCACACATTTAGAACAAAAATTGAATTAATTCAGTGGTCAAATCCTATTTCGATAGAGGCAATCTTTCAGCATGGAAACAGGAAACTGCAGTCCGACTCCTGCAAAGGTTACCACCAAAGATTTTAAAGAAATATATACAAATTATTCTGTTAATCTTAACCGTCTGTTGGCACAAGCACAGAAAAAGCAGGCATATGGTAGTCTATTAAAAGAGCACAGATGCCTTGGATCAGTAAGTGTGCTCTAATGTTCAATCACAGTCTCAACAAAGGGAAGATTCTTACAAGATCTGCACGAGATTATGTCACCATCCTTTACTCACCAAAGAAAGGCAACACTTTACCTAATTCTCTTGTGTGTCTTACCTCAGGATTAACAAAATTAAGTCCCATTTAGCTGTCTGTTATGCTGCTATTCATGAATTGCTGTTCTTTCTCCACCTCCTCCTTAATTTCCTCCTGTGTGTTCAGTTAATTGCTTGGGTATGCCATCATTAAAACCCAAATTAGAACTTGTCGACAAACCCAACACCCACTTGATTCTCAAAACACCTGGGCTAAACACTGCCTTCCCTACATTTTACTTCTAAGCTTTATTCTCAGGTTAGCTGGAAACAAACTGCAACACTGAATAACTGAGGAGTGGGAAGGTATCTAAGATCAAAACAAATATTTTTCAGCCCAGCCAGTGTTGCTCAGTGAATGAGCATAGATCTATTAACCAGGAGGTCATGGGTTGCAGGCTCAATCCCCACTACATGGCAAGTTGGAGGCAACTGATCAATGATTCTCTCTCATCACTGATGTTTCTGTCTCTCCCTTTCCCTTCCTCTAAAATCATTAAAAAAAAAAAAAAAAGTCACCAATCAGTGCACATTCCTGGTTTGCAGGCTCAATCCCCAGCGGGGCTGGAATGGGGGTGGGGGGCGGTACGAGAGGCAGCCAATCTATGTTGATGTTTCTCTTCATAGATGTTTCTGTCTCTCCCTTCCTCTCTCTCTCATATAAATAAAAATTATTTTTAAAAAATCCACAAATATTATTCAGCCCAAAGTAACTGGATATTCTTTATGAAACAGGTATTTGGTTGATTGAATTAGATTGATCAACTGTGATACCCACATGCCTCCTAAGGTTTCCTGTGTGCTATGGGTTGTGAGTGATGCCAAAGAAGACAGTTCTCATGAAAAAAGTAAAATCTTATAGAAGAGGCAATATTGCATGTTCAAAATGTAAACTATTAAGAAGGCACTGATCACTTTTTATAGATTGAGCTGTATCAATAGATATTCAAGTGATAGGAAAAAATAGGTAGATTGTGATAAGAAACTTGGATGTGTTAAAGTGTCTGAGAAGAAATTCACTAAATCTGAGACATTGGCCATAACATATGTCACTGAATTTTAGGAAATGAACTAAATTAACTCTAAAATAACCTCTACATCTATTTTTCATATTTGACCGTACCTAACATATGAACTAACATATTTGAACTTCACAATTCTCTGGGCCCATACTAGACTTCATATAAAAAGGCTAAACAAATAATTTTTACAAGGGCTCTACTATGGTTAAAAGAAAGGAGGAGGGACACCAAATCAAAGGGTGGCCAATATTTACCTTTGAACCACAGATATTGAACCAAGAAGACAATTGTATGATATTCGTATTTATTAACCTATTTCTAAGATGAGGAAATTAAAACTTAATAAATTCAATGTGGCCTGGCATATCTTTTGTTCTGTGTCCTTTCCAAGGTATCCAGCATGACATTCATGTATATATAGATAGATAGATAGATAGATAGATAGATAGATATAGATAGATAGATAGGTATAGATATAGATATGTATTTTTTTATTTGCTAGAATATTAAATACCAAATATGAAATTTATAAAACCTGATTTTGGTACTGGGCTCCTTATTGTCCACTAGAGGCCTGTTGAATGAAGAGATTCATGCAATAGGCCTTCTTTGCCCTGGCTGCCAGCACCGGTTTTCCTCCAGCACCCATGACTCAGGCCTTCACTCCAGCCACAGTGGAGAAGCCAAGCCTCTTCAGTCTTCAGTCTTCAATCTTCACACTCCATGCCTGCATATGCAAATTAACCACCATCTTTGCTGGGTTAATTTGCATACTCATCCTGATTGGCTGGTGGGTGTAGCAGAGTGACACCAATTTCCATGTTTCTCTTTTATTAGTGTAGAAGCCCTTTTCAACTTTTTCTTGCTCCTCTTTTCTGGGACCCCTTGATTTCTTAGTCATAGTCATAGGGAAGTGTATTATATAAGCATGCTAGATAAGGAATCTGTCAAGCACTGCTATTCTTGGTAGTACATGTTGTTATTTAAGTATCTTTTATTAACCCAAATAGGGCAGTTGCCCAGAAGAAGTGTGTGAACTGTGGTTCTCAACTGCAATTGTATGTCAGAACCATCTGGGGAGCTTTTACAACCTCAGTGTTTATCCTAAACCTCAGACCAATTAAACTCAGGATAGACAGTGGGATTCAAGCATCAGTATGTTAGAAAGCTCCCCAGGTGGTTGCCAAGTACAAATAAGATTGAGAGTCACTCCATTGGAGTCCAATCTATTCAGAAGAGAAGGCAATTCTTCCATCTTTTGAGTAATCACATAAGGTTTTAGTTTACCCTGGATCCTATGCACACTGACAAAGTCTTCACTCATGAAAGCATTTAAGCTAACAGATTGAGAACAAGCTGGACAACCTTCTCCCCATAAAATCCCTACATATTTTATTGGTAATTATTTTCAAACTGACAAAACTGGTTTCACCGAAGTTACCCTGACCCAGGTCTGGACACTAATGCTGATAAGATAAAGAGAATTTGATTCCACTGGGGGGGAAAAAAAAAGATAACTTTCAAGTCTGTCTCCATATCATACACTTTCATGCTAATTTACTACTTATCAGTGTAACTTTGGACCATTTTGAGTCCCAAAACAACCCTCATAATTTTAATTGGTCCATTTGTAACCTAAATATCGTCTTGGAACATAGTGTGTTCTTGTTTATCAATATGTCCAAGCCAAATGGTACATTTGTATTTGAATTTACTTCATACCCTGCTATTTCAGCATATGCTTCATAATCAAGCGGTGCCCTACATAGTTTCACAGGTAAATAGAGATCCTTGGGCATAAACCGCCCATGAAACTATTCACTTTAAGGTATTCATTTATTGATCCATGAATCCTAAGCAATGAGCAGGTTGGAATTTATCAGCAGGCAGGCTTGCCAAAGGGTCTGCAGGAATAACCAAATGGAAACCAGCAGACAATTCAAGAACACCTGCCTGATGCTTTTCTGTTCTTGGTTGCTTGCCCAAGTCAACCATTCTGAAAGAGGGAGTGTAAGCTACAATTAGATCTCAAGATTTGACATGGTTGTTGAATTGTAATGGAAAGCCATATGCTTACTCAATTTGAGAGGAAATCATGTTGTACTGAATTATATAGTGCTGGCCTTACCCTGATTTCCACAGAACTAGTAAACCATGTTCACTTTAATGTGTCCATTCGTTTCTTCCAGGTCAATTGGATGACTTTTATGATCTATTCCTTAAAGTATACACCTGCCTCTCTGTTAAAATCCATTATATATTTTGGAAAATTGCTATTTAAACTAAATTATACTTAGAATATTACATTTGAGAAATGACTCATGGGACAGTTGGGCTAGAATATAAATAGAGTTCAGAAATTTCAATCAGGCACTATGTCAAAGTGGAATACAAAAATTTTCTTCTTCAGTAGGTCTTTGTTCCACTCCTATCCTTATATCCAATGAAAAGATTGCCTCCATGAAAGAATTAAATCTAAGATATAATTGCCTTATTATTCCTGAAAAGAAAATAGATTTCCTAGCATTTTCAACAAATTTACTATCTTTTGGACTAAGCCACCTGTGAATGCTTATACACAAAATAAAATGTATCTGAGTGCGCCCTCAAGCATAGCAGGAATTGGGTATATAACAATGAACTTCCAAAAGGGTCCAAGTTGAGCTCAAATGTCAATCTATCTTTCATATTATTTCCCAGGTATCAATGGCTAATGTCTCTCAAACCCTTGGAAAGAAGCTTTATGCTGGCAATACTGATAGTGAATTTTGAGAGAATATACATTTCTAAGCAGAGGGCATGATCTCTAACTGTTTCCAAAATCGAATACCTTCAGGGTGCCAGAATGCTTGATTGCATGAAAGGATGAAGACAGGAACCTCATGCCTGGCTCTACTGCAAACTTTGTCTTCTGTTCTGGGACCCCACTGTTTGTGGTAAAGTCTCAGAGTTCAACCATTTTAACATAATTTACAGTTGTGTTTGGTTTTTGTTTTTCTCCCTTAATCCTCTAATTATAAGTGATCAAGATGGTTAGAGAACAGATGTGATGTCATACTCCCAAAACAAAGTATCAAAATCTGAATCTCTGCTAAACCAGATCAAATGTCCTATTGGATCTCTCAACTCAAGGTACACATTGATTCTCAGACATAGAAGAAACAGAAACGGACAGTCTCTTGCCTGGGAAAGATTGGGAATGAATGTTGGTCTTCTCATTTATCATGAGATTTTATTTTCTGATTTATTCTCCCAACAAGTCTCCCATTTGTGTCAAGGAACAAAATCAAAGTGGAAAAGAATACCACTGACAGTACAAGACGGTCTATTTATTCTGTCCCAGTGGGAATGGAGAAGAAATGAACATATGAGTACCTTCAGTTCCTGAAAGAGACCTCGAGGTATAACTCGGGACATGAAATGTCCTAATAATATGGAACAACAGAGAATAAATTATTTTATATAGGAAAATAGTGATTGATTTATCTCAAGGCCTGATCTGATACAGCTGATCTGACATATGGCTTTACTTACTGAATATTTTCCATTTCCCTGTCCCATCTCTGTCCTATTCTTTGCCCCCAAAGGATGAACCTTCAGTCTGTATCAACCAGATTCCTTTGTGCTCTGGCTTCTATTTGGTTTCATTAATGGGAGGAAGGCAGGATACAGACGGGAGATAGGAGGCCAAAGTCTGGGAATATATTCACTTGTTCCCTCTTGCAGGACCTGAGCTGGCAGGGGCTGTGTTCTTTTAAAAACTCCCCTCTCCTGAAGGGTTGTGCTTACTTTATGGTTCAGCTGCAACTACCGCAACAACCATTTCTACAACCCTCTCTGATTTTTGATGTTTTCCTCCTCTTGCTCCTTTGGGCTTAGTCTCTGAGTATTTGCTATCTCCTATTGATTTCTCTCATCCCTGCCTCTGTGGCTAATCCATTAATCACTTTTTAATTACTCATTTCCTACCCAGATGGATACATTTATGGGGCTCCTCCTTCAGAGTTTACTTTGTCATTCTGGATTCCACACTGAGTTGTTGCCATAGTGTTCTGCACGAGGGTGTTCAGCTGAGGGGACAAGTGGGAGCTGAAATGTGCCCCAGCCCTCTTACCCAGTTGAGGACCTGTGAGCACAGCTCCTCCATCTGGAGGGGTAAATGTCAGTCTCTTGCACAGAACCTCCTACAGGCTAGCATTGGCACTGGAAATCTTGCTCAGCAACAGAGAAGCTCAGTTTTAGGTGCTTTGTATCAGGTATGATAATGTTGACTGGATAATTTTTTGCAAGAAAATAAATTTCAGAATTGCTTAAATTATCAGAATTTTGAAATACAGATTCAAAAAAATTTTATGTGAGCATCTACAATTATTTAAATCCTCAGATGCAATCTTACTTAATGTGAAAATTTACAAAAACTGTGTTTCTTACCCAGCTGGTGTGGCTCAGCTGGTGAGTGTGGACCCATAAACCAAGAGGTCCCAGGTTTGATTCCTGGTCAGGACACATGCCCAGGTAGTGGGCTTAATCTCCAATAGGGTCTGTGCTGGAGGCAGCTACAGAAGTGATATTCCTCTCTCATCGATGTTTCTATCTCTTTCTCCCTCTCCCTTCCTCGCGCTCTAAAAATCAATACAAACAAAAACTGTGTTTCTCTTAGAACATGTTTCCTTTCCAATGTCTTGTCAGGGATTTAATAATCCCTTGAGCTTCAAAAGTATTTTTATACAAACATGATCAGAAGAACTGATAGTAAAATCTATAATTTTTCTAATCTTTATGGTTAATTGAACATACAGTTTGTATTTTAGTCTTCATTTTATAAAAACAATTTTAGATTATTAAAGAAATTGACAGAAATCTAAGCTATTTCTGATTCATTTTTCTTTCTAGAAGTATTTTCATACAATTTGCTATAAAATAAAATATAAAGCACATTATAGCAAAACCAGTTCAGTTTTAAATATTTCCCCCTAAATACCTATCACCTTGCTTTGCCATGCTATTCTTCTCTTTCTTCCATCTCTTAGAATAAAATATTTCATTCATAACAACATATCTGGACCTTATTTGATATTCAGACTTCTTCCTACTCCTCTAAACACTTGTCCACCTAGTTATAACACCATGAATAATATTCTTAAGCACCAAACTAAGTAAAATGTGCTTTAAAATGTGCAGTATAACCTCATCAGAACACAGAGATTATAGGAGAGTATTATTTATCTACTCCTTAAATTTTGGAGAAAGTCTAGTAGTAGACACATTGCAAAGAATATCCTGAGGATATTTTCAGATTCAATTTACACTTGAAAAATATTCAGACAAGTTAGAGGTTTTCTGTCATGTGGATACTTCACTGAGCTGAACCTCAAAACCTTTACAACTCTGCCCATCAATAAGGGGGCCTCCCTAGAAAAGTTGTTTTTAACCATTATCTCTTTGAAGCTGTGTACTTGATTTTTTTTTTAAGTTGTAGAAACATAATAAAATTGAGCTGTTGGCGACGCATTTCCCCAGTGAAAAGTCAATTACTAATGTTGCAGCTCTTGAAGAATGTTTTTGATGTTTAAAAAACATTCAAGGAAAAGAGAAAGCAAACACATTCAAAGTGTCCATTTAAGTTGAGATGGATATTCTCATAATTAACAGAACAAATCTCGGTTTTTGTGGGGTTTTTTGCTAAGAAGAGTTTGAATTGGATCTACATACATTTCATGAGAAATTATTGAATTATGTTTGCTATCAGAAGTACCTCTACTATAACCAAACACCTTGCAGTCTTGTAAATACAGCACCTATTAGTCTCTACTAACATGTTATTGCTTTACTAGAGGCCCGGTGCAAGAAATTCAGGAAGGGGCCCTCAGCCTGGCCTGCACCCTCTCACAATCCGGGACCTCTTGGGGGATGTCCAAATTCCAGTTTAGGCCCGACCCCACAGGATTGCCTGTGGGATTGGGCCGGGACCTGCAGTCGAACATCCCTCTCACAATCCTGGACTGCTAGCTTCTAACCGCTCTCCTGCCTGCCTGATCACCCCTAACCATTCTGCCTGCCTACCTAATCATCCCTAACTGCTGGCCTGCTTGCCTGATCCCCCCTAACTGCCTCTGCCTTATCCCCTGCCCATCATGGCAGCCACCTCTGCCTCGCCCCTGCCACAGTGGCTTCATCAAGAAGGTCATCCAGAAGGACGTCCAGAATGACGCCTGGAAGGTTGTTTGGCTGTCTGGTCTAATTAGCATATTATGCTCTTATTATTATAGATAATCTAACAGAATATATCTCATTATCATGTTTTCATGTAAAAGAGGACTAATAAGTTAAGACTAATAGTTTTAGTAACCATCATAAGCAAAAATGGGATACTAAATTGGAATTGTCATTAGTTTCCAAAACCTCTCAAGATTGTCTTAACTTTTCAAAATCTTAAAACCTAAAAAAACAAAAAGAATAGCACTGAGATCCTAGCAGTTTGATTATGTGGTTGGAACATTGGTCCTTGGACTGAAGGGTCCTAGTTTCCATTTGGTTGCAGACTGGATCCCTGGCCCCAGTCGATGTGTCCCTCTCACATGAATGTTTCTCTCTCTGTGTCTTCCCCCCTTCCATCCACTCTGTCTATAAATCAATGGAAAAAATACCCATGGGTGAGGATTAACAAGAAAAAATAATAATAAAAAAACAGCAATGATTATCCTGGCCTGCCAACACACCCAACTTCTCAGCTCATTGAAAGAGCTAGGGTATCTACCTACAGGAATTATAAATCTCCCGTGTTCAGAAGTAAACATTGCTTCAAATGGTATGTTCCAGGTCTCACTTGATAGAGCAAGAAAGACAGAATACGGCATTTCTGAAACACAGAAACCTACCTAGTGGACATGGCCCAAGAGGAGTTGTGACCAGGTCCACCAATGCCATTTAATACAAAGAAAAAAGAGGAAGATACCCCCGACTGAGCTCCTCCAGTCCCCCAACTTTTCATTTTCAGCTCCCATTGGCCAAACCCAGCTGGAGTTTAGCTGCCAAGAGAATCTGGAAAGCCATGTCAGCCCTCCCGATAGCAGAAGACACAAGATAAGGGTACATCTTAGAATTAGCAGGTCCAGGATTTGTAAGAAAGCGTGACTCAGTGGTACACTAGGCTCCAGATGGTGTGTGGGTTTTATACAGGATCACTTTCATTGTAAGACTACATCATTTATGTGTGTGTGAGTGTGTGTGTGTGCGTATGTGTGTGTCCGTGTGTGTATGTGTGTGTGTGTGTGTGTATGTGTGTGTGATATGAAGGTCTGGGTTAAGTGGAGAGAGGAGAGTTTCCTACCCATAATCTTAATGTCTACACTGCTAATGCACACCTGATAAACATTTATTCTAAATGAAATAACATGTAAACTCAGTTTTTTCCTCCTTCTAAATATATTGTCACCTGTTCCTGTATCCAGTAAGGACTGCCCCCAACCCCGCCAGTGGTCCTCAGGCACACAGTCTCAGCTAGTTTCTCCCTACCTCATTATTTTACACAAAATCTCTATTCTTTTACACCATTCAGTGTCCTTTAGCATTATCCAATTCATTACATAAGTCTGGGTATATCTGAACTCCAGTTATGGATAAAGGTCAATTCTTTCCCATCAAAAAGTTGTGCCCCTCACAATGCAAGAAATGCAGAGCATTCCTATGATAGTTAGGAAGTTCTTGGAACATTATAGCTCCTTTAATAAGCTGTTGTTCATAAACATAGAGAAGGGTACTATTGTTCCCTTCTCTCTCCCATCAGACTCTCAGCATTGGCCCTTTCAGAAGAACTTAGGTCAGGCTGCTATGACAAAAATACCATAGGCTGGGTGGCTTACAAATAACAAACACTTACTTCACACAGTTCTAGGAGCTGGGAGGTCTTAAGATCAATGTGGGGCGCCCTAGCTGGTTTGGCTCAGTGGATAGAGCATCAGCTAGTGGACTAAAGGGCCCCAGGTTCAATTCCAGCCAAGGACAAATGCCTGGATTGTAGTCTTGATCCCCCCCACAGTAGGGGGTGGGCAGAAGGCAGCCAATCAATGGCTATCTCTCATCCTTGATGTTTCTATCTCTCTATCCCTCTCTCTTCCTCTCTGAAATCAATAAAAATACTTAAAAAGAAAAGACCAATGTGGGGTACCTTTGGTGTTTAATGAGAGTCCAATTCCTAGTTTTAGGTGCCCACGCTTTCTTGATGTTCTCATATGGTAGAAGGAGCAGGAGAGCTCTCTGGGGTCTGCTTTTAAGGCCACTAATCCCATCATGAAGCTTCCCCTACCATGACATAATTACCTCCCAAAGGCCCCACCTTCTGAGACCATCCTGTTGGGGATTAGGATTTCAATATGTCAGTTTGGGAAGACACACATTCAGTCCATTACACTAACCCTTCACAGTGGTTCCAGAGCTATAATTAGTAAGCAGGCCTCCCAGGTCATTGCCTGCCCAGAGCTTTCAGCAAAGCCTAGGTACAAGCTGCCACCTACAGCCATGCATCTTCCAAACTCCACAAGGCACCATTCTGGTGTGGAGGACACCCCGGGAGTGATCCTGCCTATGCTCACAGCAGGTGTTAAATACTTGTTAAATGATAAATAAATCAGTGAAATTAGCAAAGCTTTAAAATATAGAGGGTAGCCCTGGTCAGTTTGATGCAGTGGTAAGAGCATTGAATGGGCAGTGGACCAAAGATGAATGGTCAAGGGCATGTACCTGGGTTGCAGGTTTGATCCCTGGCGCCCTGGTTAGGGTGCATGCACGAAGCAACCAATTGATATCTCTCTCTCTCTCTCTCTCTCTCTCTCTCTCTCTCTCTCTCTCTCTCTCTCTCCCCTCCCACTATTTCTAAAAATCAATGTAAAAAATATCCTCAGATGAGGATTAACAATCAGTCAATCAATAAATAAAGTTAATGTCCTAGAAACTGTTGCCAGTGTTCCACCCATATTCCTTCAACTTCCCCCCTTCAACATGCTCTGGTGGGTGTCTCACTCCCAGGTTAAAAAACAAACAAACAAACAACAACAACAACAACAAAACAGAGAGTGTAACACATATCGTTATGTGGAAATGGGTTTCATGGAGAAATCGATATTAGTAAATTATCTTAAGAATTGTTCTGGTTAAAAAAAAAATGGATTTTGCTTGAATAATAATAATAGGGTATAACATTGCCAGAGGAATGCTATTAATGAATTAGGATCCACATACTATACTCAATTAAATTATATAAAAAGGCATGTTCAACATAATAAGGCATCATCTAATTAGAAGGTTCAAAAGGTCTTTGAAAATCAGGGATATCAGGGAAATGTTTGCCTTAGGACATGATCACTGCAAATGTCCTTACTGCCCAAAATGGTCATTAGGTTTTGTCTAAAATTGCAGTGATGTGGATATGGGACATTTCTTCCCTTTCTCTCAAGCAGACACAGAATTGCTAGTTCTCTGCTAGTGCACTATGAATAGTCCTGTATCTTATAGGGCCCTGTTATTACATGCATCTAATCTTGAATTGTTTTTTCTTCCTTGGTTTTGGTTCATTTCTTCCACATGAGTATCATCCTTCGCAATTCCACTTTTATCTTCCTTCCCTCCCGCCCCCCCCCCTTATTCTGTTTATCCCCCTAAGTCACTGAAACCAGGCTAAGAACAATAGCACTAAAACATAACTGTGTGGACCTGCCAATGGAGGGGTGCAGGAAGTTGGTGGTTTTCTCACAACCCTGTCAATTCTCTAGTGCCCAAGAAAAGTCGTGGATCACGAGACATACATCTCACTAATAAAATCAGCATTGTCTACAGTGGTCGGCAAACTCATTAGTCAACAGAGCCAAATATCAACAGTCCAACGATTGAAATTTCTGATTTCAGTCTCTGATTACACAGTGCTGCATGAAAAGTCCAGTTATAATCAGAAATCCAGTTAGTGAACATGGGGACAGAAATGGTAATATTCCTGATGTGAGGAGGAGGAGTCACACCCTTGAAGCAGGGCGCCCTGCACCCCATGGGTTGCTTCAGATGAACCCCACCCCCCACTTACCAAAGGCCCTATTGCTTATTGATGGCTGCTTACTCTTTTCCATTTTCTCTAGATAAGTTAGTCTTCCCTCAGACAATGATTCCATCTACTACCTCTTGACTCATTCTAACTCTTTAATATGTGTGTGCCTATTTATGATTGGGCATTATGTATGTATTTTATAGTTCAGGATCTGGAGACCATCTCACTTCCCTTATTTTAAAGTTCTCGAGGGTCCCATCGATTGCTCCAAGTAACATGCTCATGTATGTTTGGGAACGAAAAGAAGCATGGATGTATTAATAAATTCAACATTTAAAAATGCAAACTATTACATTTGAATCAACATACCTAAATTATCAAGGAGATAGTAATTTACATATTAGTGCAATTACAAAATAGAAGAAACTCCTAAGTTACATTTAATTTTGTTATTGTATTTTAACTCTATTGATATCTAAATTCATACAGTTGTTTGTTTTAACTTTCTTCTCACACTTGGGCTGTTTCTCCCTCTGCGAATTTAAACATTTTTTAACTTTAATTACAAGTCCTAGGTACATAGAACGGCTTTGTTTCTTCCAGCAAGTGATGTCCTGGTCACCAAGTTCAGAGCTCCCAGCCCCTGCTCATCGCTGCTCTTTAATAACAGGTTCTCTGCAGAACACTGGGTTGTTCTACTGCTCTTTCCTCCATGTGTCTTTTACTGTTTGTCTGGCACTAATCACATCTCTCTCACAAAAAAGAGGAATTTCTCTCTATATTCTCTCTTAAAAGTTCAAAATTCTATGAAATACTCCATACCAAGTTCAGAGCTCCCAGCCCCTGCTCATCGCTGCTCTTTAATAACAGGTTCTCTGCAGAACACTGGGTTGTTCTACTGCTCTTTCCTCCATGTGTCTTTTACTGTTTGTCTGGCACTAATCACATCTCTCTCACAAAAAAGAGGAATTTCTCTCTATATTCTCTCTTAAAAGTTCAAAATTCTATGAAATACTCCATAACAGAATTTAAAAACGTGTGCATGGAGAAAAAATGATCATGATGCAATAATGTAAATATATTCTAAGCAAGTACAGAGAGAGAGAGGGAGAGAGAGAGAGAGAGAGGATGCAGAGAGAGAGAGAGAGAGAGAGAGAGAGAGAGAGAGAGAGAGAGAGAGAGAAAGAGGAGCTTTTCCAATTAACTTCTTTAGGTTTGGGATTATGGGTTATTTTTTATGCTTTCTTTGTATATTTTCCTTGGATTTTCTATTGTATGCCATGAACATATACTTTAAAAATATCAGAATAAAAATGTTTATTTATCTTTAAAGTGCATGAATGTGTGAATGTATACTCATTTGTATTCTTGTGTGTGAAGGCAAGGGTGGGGAGAGGGAAGAAGGGAAAAAGAGAAGGGGGAAGTGATGGAGAGAAAGAGGTGCAGGGAGAGAGCCTGGCTCTCCCCATTAGTCCAGATCAATCTATTTAATGTCTTAAAAGCAGCAATTGCCATGAAGTGCTGGGCAAAGGTTTGAGGAGGAAAGACAGTGATGTGCCCTCCTCTTGAGTATCGGGGAGCAAAGCTTCTTCAAACTGAAGGACTTTACACTCCAGAGGGTTCTCTTCCTTAGGCTGTCAGGATTTATTCCCTGTGGACACTCCATGCATTTTCCCCAAACAGAAGATAGCATACAAATTAATTTACATTTGTAATGCAAGTCATATTTCTAGTATCATTAGCATTTTATTATAAGAAAAAATTCTTTTTTCAATGTATGTATTTAGGAATTTGCTCCATCTTAAGTTTGTGTTTTGTTTACTTCTCAAAAAACAAATGCATATTTATATACTAGAAATCAGCAGAAAACAAAAATGTACAACGCGCAATTTAAAGTGTAATCACGTCTGTCTTCAGTGTTCATGTACATGCATGTGTAAATTATTTGATATATATATATACAGTTATATTTACTATAGTAAATAATATATGTATTCTTAAAATACATTGATTATATGTTCTAATAAATATATGTAATACATTTAAATACTATAATAAAACTTGGGGATACACAATGGGACAAAAATAAGACCAAATGGACAAACTGTATGGAATTGGACCTGCCTCGGGAAAAATCAAGAACTATTTAGCACTGTGTGTCCTGGGAGTGGTATGTCTAAGGGATGATCTTTCTTCACATAGTTCTAACTCTTCAGTGAAATACATTTTCTTCTAGAGTGCCGAATTAAGAAAGTAACAAAAAAGACAATAATATAGCTTTTGATTTTTACCACAGTAATTTTCATAGCCAAAGCTCTGTAGGTTGTCTCTACTGTATTTGCTTTGGAACCTATCTGATCAATAATTTTAATGGATTGCATGTTGTTTGAGGGAAGGTATGATGTATACTATATAACACAGCATGGCCAGGGGATGAGTGCTGTATTGCAATGTCAGAACTCAGCATAGAATCTAACTGTGTTTGGCCACATATATTCCATAAGAGGAAGGTGACATAATAAATACCTGCAAAATGGAGACAGATTTTCGATTAGTTTGTTCAAAGTTTTGCTCTATCCATTACTAGCTGCATAACCCTGGTTATATTACTTAGACCTTCTAAGCCTCCGTTTGCTTATCTATAAAATGGAAACAACAACACCAACTTTATACTATCAGTGTAAGGATTAGAAATGCAGGACATAAGGCCTAGAAGAGAAAAACACCCCGAACATGTTTGTTGTTACTCTTGCAGTCCTGTCTAGCAGCCAATCTGACAGTGAACAGATAATATTAAGAAGCAAATGGTCAATAGGTTAAGTCTCTAATTCGTCCCATTGGTCGGAGTCATGGGAAAAGTTAAAACCCGATTTACTTATTAGTATTTTCCTTAAATTTCTAATTTGTAAAATTTGAATCTGAAACAACCAAATTACTGAATATTAGAAAAAGATTTCAAGAAAAGTACGATTCTTGCCTTGATAGACAAATAAAGGAAGAAGGCGTGCTGCAACAACAGTACCATCACAGTCTAACTTTATTTATGCTGATTATTAAACATTATATTGGGATATGCTGCTAGCTTAAATTTGAATGTTTCTCCTGGTTTCTAAGCACACTCCTCTCCATGGTAATATTTGCCACTGTGCTGCCTACACTAACTTGTGGCCGGAATTCCTCAGGGACTGTTCTGAAGCATCTTTCCTGTTGCTGACATTTATCCTGAGTCTATCTTATGTAGAGCTCTGAATTCAGTAACTATTTTATTCCATTTCTCTCCATAAAAATTCACTACCACCCTTAAAGTCACGTTGCCTGCTGAGGTGTGTGTTTCATGACTGTGTTGCTTTATTTCCTCCTCCTTGGCCCCCTCGCAATCAGCAAATTCCAACAGTGAGACTCCTACCCAGGCGTTGAGATGCTCATGTGAATTGAAGTTTGCTATTCACCCATCACTTCCCTGTAGGCAGTGACAGCCACAGACTTTCATCTGCCAGTTCACCCTTCCTCCTAGCAGACACCAGTGGATTAACATATCCCCGAGAGGCCGGTGTCTTTAGTTGCTGAAGCCACTCGGTATTTATTACCTGAGAGTGCTCTATAGAGAGATTATTTATTTATTTTCCAATGCTACTGGCTAGGATATCTTCATGCGATAACACGTGTCATTTTTGAGGAGGGCCCCAGGGGGACAACAGCTCCGGGCTTCTAGGGTTGCCTGCAGCTGTCAGGACTTACCAAGTGTAATTTGGTGGTGGTCCTTCTCCAAAACTCTGTAGATGCCAAGTTCAGACCCAGTTTACTCTGTATAACGTATCATGAACTACAGGGAATGATAGGGCAGTTGTTGGGGACGGCCCTTGGGGAGCTCTAACAATGTGAAACTTTTGGTTCGGAATAATATAAGGTGGCTGTCTACACAGACTTAAATCTCAGGATAATTGTCCTTCATTTTGCTGTGACAGTCTCGGCCTCAGCAGCAGAGCGTGTCACTCTAGCAACTTCTGCCACTTTGTTGTGATTGTGAATTGATGCTTGACACTGATAAGGTCTAATTTCCCAGTGGACTTTGGGAAGGGTCTGACAGTGGTGTGGATCACTGTACTCGCATGCAGAAGCTATTCATATTATTTTTATTTCTGTTTAAGGAGGACAATAGACACAGCTATTGTTATCTCTGTGTGCATGCGTGTGTATATGTGTGTGTGTGTAAAAATGCAAGTATATGTGTTTTACTCTCTTTTGTTGTACACCAGAAAAACATAACATGTTAATATTGAACAACAATGGGGCAGAATCAGCCAAGAAGTTTAGACTGGGGAGGGGAAATAGGCCGGCAGATGAAAATCAGGTCTGTACCTTTGGCTTGCAAAGCATTCTCATTTGATTTGCATAACATGGTTTTGAGGTATATAAGAAATGGAACATTGTCATCAGCTCCATACTTCAAGTGAGGAAATTAGCATTAGAGAGATTTGGTCACATACTGTAGAGATCTGATGGAATCTGAATACAAAACCAGCTTTTTTCTGATCCCAGCATCTCTGGACCAAATCACACTGTCCTTAGAGATTTTATACTTCAGTGGGAGGATTAAAGATGTACGAAAATAAAACTCTAAGGTAGTTTAGGTACAAGAGCAGAAATATGTAGACGGTTTTATGGAGGAAGAAAAGAGAAAATAACTCAGTTGGAGGTGGGGCAAATGGGATCAAGACGGATTCAAGTAACCACACACTCATTTAGAAGGTTCCTTGATCTAAAGAAAAAGTTGGCATCCAACAAGCTTCATAAAACTATACTTCAACATAAAAAATTGCTTTGGTTAAAGACCAATGGAGAAGCTGTATTTAACATTATTGTAATAAACTTTGTGAGAGCTTTCCTATAATGATTAAATGTAATTGTTGCAATGCATTATGAGGCATTATGATGGATTCTAACAAAAATGAGAATTTACACATCCATTATGACTTTCAAGTATGATGAATTTTTAAACTCCATAGAAAAGTCAATTGAAAGAAGATTGCCAGGCAGCATTAAAGATATTCACGGCTTAGGAATTTGATGTAAGAAATAAAGAAGCTGATTGCAATAGGATAGTACATAATCTGAGCTGATAGATGTAGCCCCTATTTTTGTTTAAAGCACCCACCTCCCCAGAGAAAAAGCACTGAAGGTCCTTAGATTTTAATATCAGGGCATAGAAAAGCAGTATTTCAATAGCCTGCAGGGTCTGATACATTTGTACAGGTGGGTATGGGTCTGTGAAGCCCATGGACACACTGACCTTCATGAGCCCCTAAAATCTCTAAGGGTGCATATGCTGTAGTTGCATCTGATTACACAACAGGGATGGTTATAATTTCCAAAATCTCTATTTATATCAGGAGGTTCCCATCTCAGTGGGTGTAGCAACCATCAAACTAAACCCAAGGGTGTGAACAGGTAGCAGAGCAGCAGGACCTAGGAATTATTGATACGGTATCTAGAATCAAAGTGAGACCCTGGGATGTTTTAAGTGATCTAAGTAACATTCCGATCAATGAAATTTAAATTAGTAGCTTCAAAGTAGAGGCCTTATTGAAGAAGTCTGCAAAACATCTGAAAGCCAATCACAAACCAGGCATCTATTACTCAGGGGGCTAAATACCTCTGATGTATATAATTCTTTCCATTTCAGTGGTGCTCCCACAAACCCAATTCATTACCCTTTGCTCTCAAACACAAACTGGTATATCTCCCTGATGTTTTCTTCTACTCCAGTCTCAAATGTTCAAAGCCATCCAGGTTTGTTATCCCACCTTTTAAAAGACTGGCAAGGCAGTTCTTTCTCCTTGATATTTCTTATATCCAAACCCCTCTCTTCCATTACAGGAGTCAATTTCCTTCGTCACATCCTCAGTACCCCTCATTTGTGAGACCATAATGGTCTTCTCACTGAATTCCATGACTCATTGACTTAACTCTCATCACCCTTCACATGAGCCAATATGCACTAGCCTGCCTAACACACACACACACACACACACACAAGCAAACAAACAACAACCATCGCAATGATAATTAAAAACAAATACTTTCTACTGATGGTTGAATATAATGTAATCTCTTACACTCTGATTCCAGACACCTTTAAAATTGGTCCCAAATATCCTTCCAGTTTCATGTTTCACTATAGTTTTTCATGTCCCTTAAACAAAAACCAAAGCAAAGCATGACTCAGACCTTTACTTGGCCCTGATTCTTATACTATTTCCTCACTTCAGAATATCTTTAGCCCTAATCTTCACATGAACCAACCAAACAAACCAAACAAACAAATACAGATTGGACATCGAGAAGTGGGGGAGTTATTTTTTGAGATCAAATGCACTATAATGACTAAGAGTTCAAGTTCTGACTCTGCTACTTGTAGCTGTGTGATATTGAACAAGCTACTTTACCTCTCTGTGTCTATTTATACTATTCATCTATAAAATGGAGATAATGAAAGTAGCTTCCTCATCGAATTGTTGCCAGAGTTAGCAATGGCCAGTCAAGTCTTTTTGAGATCACATTATTCTCATACTGACTCTTCCAACTTCTTCTATATTTAAAGAATGTTTTAAATTATAGTGGGTCTGTCCAAATAATCCAGGATAGTCTCTCTATTAAGGTCAGCTGATTAGCAGCCCTAATTTCATTTGCAACCTTAATTATCCATTTTCACATAACATAACATGTTCAGAGGTTATGGGAGTTAGGATGTAGACATCTTTGGGTAGTTATTATTCTGCCTGCCATATAAAATTAACATAAATCCTCCTTTTTTGAGTCAAAAATTGGAATATAAAGAGAAGACCATAGTGCAAGTATGAATTAAATTAGAAAAAAAGCTGAAGAAACAGGGAAATCATCACCATTTAAAGAATATTTCCCACCTCCTAATAGGTATTTTATTCAGTTCCTTTCTTGTATTGAATGATTTTGCAAACCTTTATTCCACACCTGAGATTTTGTACACTCACCAAGTAAATACAAGTCTACAGAGCATCTAATGCATGCTCATTGCACACTGGATACTGGCATAAAAAGGGAAGATAAATATACTAAAATGAGGGAAGAAAGGACAACATCTGAATCAGAAAAGTATGTAAAGCCTAAATACTATAGGACTTAAATTATAATTAATCAAAGACCATATTTAATATACACAGAATATATTAATTCATCCTTTAATTTTCTCCTTTTCAAGAGATGGGTTATAAGAAGATAATAAAAACCTGTAGAAAATATTGTATCTAAATGTTTTATTTCAGTCGTCCTTTCTTTCTCTTCACAGATATGACTGAATGCTTCAGTTTCCACAGACAAACTTATTAAAATTTCTTTGGAAAAAAAACAGTGTATTCAGAAACTTTCAGACACCTTGGCTCCTTATGAAATGAGGATGCGAGTATTTGTATCTCTCCTCTTTGAGACATGAGGATGGATGGCAAAAATCACTTGTGAAATACTTTAGACGTCTTCGCAAAGGAGCCTATCGAAATGGAAATTATTATCATCAGAAGAGTCATAACAGTCTTCCAGCTGTCATTGTTACAGTGGAAAATGGTGATTCATTCTACTTTCCTTCTCCTTTGTCCCAGTGGATGGGAATCAGCTTATTAGCTTCTTAGTGTAACTGACAGTCTCTCCTTTATAAAACCCATTCCCAATTCACATTTCCACTGAATTTTTAATCCCATGAATTATTTTTTTCTATCCTGTATTGGCAATTCAAAATCATTCTTTGGTGACCAGCTCTCTGCCTTTTAGTTCTCCTTCAGGAAGTAGAATCACTTTAAGAAAAGACAATGCAGAGCCCTCCAGTGGACATTCCAGACCTGGGCTTTTAGGAGGAAGGGTCACGATCTAGAGATGTACAGAGTTTTATGTCCCCACAGAACAGCCGTGCTTATCAGGGGTAGACAGAGAGGAGGAGGGTTTTTCTATGTGAGCAATGTCCATCTCCCAGTTACTAATCCCTCATTTTTATAGATTCCAAATGTTAGAGTCTTCACTGTGGGAATAAACAGGTATGAAGCTCTTTGTTGAAATTAGAAATTGTCACTAAGAAAAGTCATACATCCTGATGCTGGCATGGTGCCTGCAGGGAGATAAACAATTACATAGCACAATGGCTAAGAATTGCCTTCACCAGTCTCATGCAGATCAGTGTGATGTGGGATACCATCTAAAATTCCCTATGCTTTCAGAGGATACAAAAGTGTCTGAAAGCAGGCCAACAGATCTGGAAAGTCCTTAGGACAAGGGTGAAGAAGACAGAGAAAGGCAAGTGTGGGCCAGTGACTGAGAAGCTGAGAGAGATATAGACATTCCACGTGGAAGCAATCAAAATAGAGGTTGATGACCAGTGGAGATTCTTCATCAATAAAATGCTTAATTACAGTATCTCCCTCAATGCCCTGGAGTGACAATGAAAAGGATACATATAAATCATTTTTAGTAGCAGTTAAAACATAATAGATGTTCAGTAAACATCAGTTAATATTATAATTTTAAATTATAAATGAAATAATTTAATTACAGTATACTTTTATTGTGTTCATTTTTATTGCTGTTGTTTTTTAATACATTACAGAAGCAGCTAAGTTGCAAAAGATTATACTACAGTGATAACTCTCATGTAACCTAGTGCCCTTGGAACTTACCTCATTCCAAGAGAGAAGTGAATGTGAAAGAGAATAGGGAAAACTCTCCATATTCCATAGATTTTATCTCAAACAGATTGTGATAAAACAGAAATAACTGAGCTTACCTTGAACTGGCAAGATTAGGTTTTCTTTCATCAGTTTAATTATGGGCTTGGGAAGTTATTTGAACTGTGTTTTAATCTGTGGGGTTCATCCTTCCTACATCTATTTTATATTACCTTTGTCAAGGAAGACCTTATTCAATAGGTTTTGTTATCATTACCTATTTATTAGTAGTAGCGGTAGTATTAAATGTCTGTTCAAAATGTTAGACTTAAATTGCTTGTGGAAGCGGTCCCCCACTGTTCGTTCTCCATCTCTTGGCACAGGGGCCTGCAGATTGAAATAAGGAAGGAGGGAAAAATAGAGAAAGGGAATGATGGAAAACACGGGGGGGGGCGGGTAAATAAAATTTATACACTGACAACATGTGCCAGGTATTATCTTAGCCTTAAGCTGCATAATATTATAGATACTGAGAATATTAAATATTTAGATATTATAGCATGTGGTGGACATGTTCCACTTTCAGTTGGGAAATTGAAGCAAATTTTTCAATCTCTCATAGTAAGTAATAGAATCAAAACTTCATCTCTGGACTGTTCTAGGTCAAAGCTCATGCTGCTAAACATGATTTTATATTAAACTAGAGTCCCAGCACACAAAATTCATGCATAGGTACATTACCTAGACCTGGCCTATGATCAGGGCCATCTTCCCCGGCTGCCAGCAGCCATCCTCGTCCCCCCAACCCCTGCTGCCACCCACCCCGAGTTTTTCATTATTCATCCAATGATCAGAGACTGTCGGCCATGGGGAGAGACTGAGAGGTTGGCTGTTCTTGCCGGCTCACCAGCCCCTCCCACTGCGGGTTGCCTTCTGTGTGTGGAATGACCAGTGGGGCAGGGGCCTTAGCCTGGTGCTGTTGGTGTCTGCCACCACCCACCCCTGGTTCCTCTTTCCTGATCTGGAAATAAGAGCCTGCTGCCGGGGAAAGGGACTGAGAGGTTGGCCAGCAGGCCCCAATCAGCAATTGAGGCCTGAGGGCTGGGGGCAGCTCCAGCGTTGAGTGTCTGCTCCCTGGTGGTCAGTGCACATCATAGCAAATGGTTGTCCCACCATTCAGTCAATTTTCATATTATCCTTTTATTATACAGACTAGAGGCCTGGTGCACAAAAATTTGTGCACTCGGGGGGCAGGGGGACCCCTCAGCCCAGCCTGTGCCCTCTCACAGTCTGGGACCCCTCGGGAGATAACGACCTGCTGGCTTATGCCTGCTCCCAGTGGAAGAGGGCAGGCCCAATCCCTAGGTCCAGCCCCTGGTGGAACTCAGAGCAGGGCCGAATGGGGAGTTGGGGCACCACACCCTGTCACACACAGAGCCGCAGGGCGATCAGGGGGTTGGGGAGCTCCCCCCATCAGGCACAGAGCAGGGATGATCAGGGGGTTGGGGCGCCTTCCCCTGTCACGAACAGAGCAGGGCGGATAGGGCGGTTGTGGCCCCGCCCCGTCACACACAGAGCCGCAGGGTGATCAGGGTGTTTGGACACTGCCCCCTGTCACGCTGCTCCAGGGGCCAGGAGGCCTCGTGGTTCCGTTGATCCCGGTGCTGGGAGGCATATTACCCTTTTACTATATAGGGTAGAGGCCTGGTAAATGGTGGGGCAGGATGGTTTGCCCTGAAGGGTGTCCTGGATCAGAGTGGGGGGCCCCACTGGGGTGCCTGGCCAGGCTGGGGGATTAGCCTGGTGCTTTTGGTGTCTGCCACCACCCACCCCTGGTTCCTCTTTCCTGATCTGGAAATTAGAGCCTGCTGCTGGGGAAAGGGACTGAGAAGTTGGCCAGCAGGCCCCAATCAGCAATTGAGGCCTGAGGGCTGGGGGCAGCTCCAGCGTTGAGTGTCTGCTCCCTGGTGGTCAGTGCACATCATAGCAAATGGTTGTCCCACCATTCAGTCAATTTTCATATTATACTTTTATTATACAGACTAGAGGCCTGGTGCACAAAAATTTGTGCACTCGGGGGGCAGGGGGACCCCTCAGCCCAGCCTGTGCCCTCTCACAGTCTGGGACCCCTCGGGAGATAACGACCTGCTGGCTTATGCCTGCTCCCAGTGGAAGAGGGCAGGCCCAATCCCTAGGTCCAGCCCCTGGTGGAA